>NC_073699.1:51045167-51386240 GCF_023634085.1 Falco cherrug | reverse complement strand
AATCAGCATGTATACGGGTGATTTAGGATGAGTTCTCCATGAAGGATGAAATGATGTAATGTATGTGGTTGAGATAAAGAAGTATTCAGGTGCAATTTAAATTAAAGGATGGCCAGAGACCTTCCAGGGACAGCTGTCATAAACTATAATGCCACTTGGAGTCTGGATGTTGTGGAAGACTGCTGGCAAAGAATTTCCTTGCTCAGATAAGCTGGTCCAATCTTCTCTCTCTCAACTTCTCTATGGGTAGCAGAATTATTATAATATTTAATTCTGTATGGGATAGCACCTCTCTGAATGATGAGTGTTTATAAAAGCTTTCAAACTTGAAAAGCATGTAGCATTCTTCCCTTTGATAAATGACTAAAGGATTTTTAGGAATAGTAAACATTAAGCGTGGTAGAAGAAAATAGTTTATTACCAAGACAAGACTGGTAACATAGTTTTGAGCAATTTATACAGGCACAGCTGGAAAGTCATCATATATTATTGAAGCTTGGTTTGCAAATGGGAATCTGGCTGGCAAAACAATGTTGAGAAGGAGCGGGGCAATTATGTATAGGATGAGGTGCCAGGATACAAATAGCTTCTCCTTTGGAAGAGGGCTGAAGCTCAGCTGATGGCTGATACCAGTTTTGTTGCATTTTTCTGCACTATGCTATCATGTAATTACCACTTAGTGTGTGAATTTTCACAGCGTGAAAAACCTCACCCCTAAGTCAACAGAATTTACGTTGTCTTAATAGAGATACAGTTACACTAAGTAAAGTGTTTTATTTTAAATTGCTTATTTAAGCCTTATTGGCAAAAGAATTTGTAAAGTTTGGACAAGCTTTGCCAGTGTAGCTCTGCTAGAAAACTTTTTCTTAAGAGTCAGACTGGGAAGCTTTTGAACCTTGGGTTCTAATGTGCAGCACAGAAAGAAAGAGAAATGGATTCTTGCCTATTCCAGATAACAGTGAAGAAGCTGCCCAATCTGTCGCACCTAACCATGCTGCTGAATCGCTAAGCTACAGATCCCCGGTATCAGCAACTCTTCATCAATCTGGTAAGACTGAAGCCAGCTCTAAAAACAAACATTTCCTCCATGAACAATGTGTTTGTTATATTTTCTCATTTGTTTATGATGGCTGTGTCAGCCGCACTGATTTACATAAACACTGCCAATCCTGGGACGTTACATTCTCAACAAAAGTAGCTGAGTACAAACAGCATTCCGAAGTTTTAATTCATATTGTATAAACATAACAGATGTTGATAAAATGAGCCAAAAAGAAAATACAACAAAAGAGACCATTTCAAGGGGGCTTTTGATTAAAATACATTCCAGATTGACAAAATGATACAATGTTAATGGAATAGATCATTTAAATGTCATTATTTGGCTCTTGTAGTCCTATAAAGCAAATACAACGCAATACTTTTGAGGTTTTAGGCTCCATTACGGTACAGTGCCTATATATCAACTTATAAATAAAGCTATATTTCTTTCCCCTTTTATTTTTTTTTTAATCCCTGCTATGACATTGCCACATTTATTTCCTAAATACTATACTAAAATACTGGGTCCAAAAGCAATAATGCGTTTGGTATACTGAATAAAGCCTAAAATAAACCTGTTATAAACAAATGTAGTTTCTGCCTTGGTGACTTCCAGTCTGCAGCATTGAAACTGAGGCGGGGAGGACCCTAGGAAATCCAGGCCAGAGAGCCTAATTCAGATGGGTTTTATTTAAGAAGATATAAAATCTGCTTCTGTTTACTTAGGTGTAACGAAGATGAGACTGAGTTTTAGATTCATCTAGTCTGAATCCCTTGCTTTGAGAATAGCTAGAAGCAGAGAAAAGTTATAAAACCCACAACAATCCTAATATCCATTATCTAGTTTGGTTTAAGAGTTTCCTTTTAACAGATGGGGAAACTGAGGTGGAGAGAGGGTGCATGGCTTTTCAAAGCTCAAGATGAGGTTATACATGGCAGTAGAAGCCAGCTCAGCCGAGACTCAGTCCAGTGCCTGCACCATTGGGCCACACAAGTTACTTGTTATGGGAAACCTATTGCACTCAATTAGGTTTCACATTGATACCTAACCTTTTAGTGCCTGATGTGATTCCTGAAGCACAAACTTTAGTATCCCTTCCTACAACTTGTTATGATCACTCGTGAAAGCTCTGTTTCTGATATCCACAGAAATAACCACTGTGAAGTCTTTGGGCATAATGATTTCCTGTGGCAGTGAGTTCCACAGCAAAATGATGTGTGGTATAGAAAGAAGAAACCATTTTGCCTTTAATTTTTTTCCTCTTTGAATGTCTTGTCAGTCCTGTAAATGAAAGAGGGAGAAGAGACGTGTCCCTCTATCTGTGCATTGATTTATATTATTTTATCATGTCTTTGTTTCATTTTCCCGCTGTCTGGGGAAGCATACACCTGGGAAGCATAATACACCTTCTCTGGCAGAACAGGCCAAGTCATAAGAAGGATGCTGTAGAATTAAATGAAAAGTAAAAACCTAGTGAATACCTATATAAGCTATAAAGACCAGCTTGGTTAACAATAAAGCGGTCTTTAGCTCTGTTTCTATCAAGAAACAGTTATAGCCCTCATAGTTTTCAGTGACCAGTTTAGTACTTGCAGACCTTCTTCTTAGAGCCATATGATTGTTTTCTTTGTCCTCTTTCCTGCAGTCTATGTGAATTGACTTTTATAAGCATTGACTGCAAAATATTACAGGATGTCATAAATGGTTGTGTAATGAGATAGCAGCTATAAAAAAACTTAAGACTTAATAAATATTAAGGTCACTGACTATTTCCAAGTAAAAACTCAGACCATATCAATGGAGCTCAACTTAGCTTTTCTAGCCTGTGAGATTTGGGTACATTCCAGTCATAATAGTTTATTTAGAGTGAACCTGATGGTTTACCAAAAAAAGAAAGTGTCTTTTTACTATGGTATTTCCTGGTGTTTTAGGTATAATTGGGGATGGGGAACAGGGAGAGAAGAATTAATGTTCTTATTGGCTCCTGTCCCTCAGCTCTGCTACCCCTCTCCCCAGCCTCCTTCTTCTGCCTCTCCTTCCCACCCCTGTGGCAGGGGTGCGCTCATGCTTTTGTGTTCTCCCTATGTCTTCTCTCTTTGCCTCACAGGACCCGTACATAAACAAATCTGCAATGTCAGTCCAAGCTCATTTCTCACTGCAACACACCTACATCATCTTCCACACCCTGAGGCTGTGCCACCTTACTGTTGTTGACCCACAGAACTGAGTGGTTGGGGTGATCACTAGGAAGGACCTGCTGCCTTTCCCACTAAAGGAGAAGCTCAGGCTCCAGCTGGCACCACAGAGCCCTGATGCAGGTGAACAGCCCCTGAATTCATGGCCATGGATACGTTCTTAGGCTTTGCCACTTCTTTTTGAGGCCATGTTCTTCCTTGGGAAAAAAAAATCAGAGCTTTTCCACTTGATCCCTTCTGGAGAAGAGATGCTTAAAAGCTGTTGTATCTAGACATGTAGGAATGGAGCCCAGAGCTATGTCTCTTCAGCTGTTTGATGATTGTGAAATCCATTAATTTAAATGCTTGTGAGACAAAATAAGAGTTCGTGTGTTTAGGGAAGATGTACATAAAATTGGATGTGAAGGGATGGATGTCAAGAATGCTTTTGTCACACCGTCTATGCCTCCCAATGAAAAAATATCATGACCATTGGCAGTGGTTACGTTGGCAAAGTGTTTCAGTGAAGACTAAATCTTCAGCCTCTGAGTATCTGCCTGTTAAAAAGGAGAATGTTTCCATATCAGTGTTTTTATGTTGGAATATGTATGATTAACTGAGAGGAAATACTGCCTTGAGAGAGGTGGGCAACCAAAAGGAACAAGGGCTTGGCCTTTCTGATTGGCCTACATGCATTAGAAGTTGAAAGGGGGAATTGTGCATGACAGAAAGGTATTGACTGTGGGGCACCTTCCAAATTCCCATCACACTTCTCAGCAAGAGAAACTTAACATGGTTTTCTGTTGCCTACATTTCTTTCAATTTCTGCAGCTCCTGGAATAGGCTCTCTTTCTCTCCTTCCATCTGGCATGATAACATTTTTAGTTATGTTCATGTGCAGTGAGGTATGGGGCAAATTTTAATAATGGGGAAGCAACATGATAAATTGTGGGAGTAGTTTTTGTGTATATAGCAGCATATTTACAAACTGAGTGCAAATTAATTAATTCTTCATGGTTTTTGAGTCATACAATGTTTGAAAACTTGGAAAGTGTTGTTTGTTAATAAATTGATGTGAACAATTTTTTGGATAAAGACACTTTTAGATTTCCTTCTGTGACTTCGTAATTGATGTTTAATTTTGTTCTGTTAAATACCAGAGGGATTCCCACAGATTGGGATATTAAAATCAAACATGTATGAAGGAATCCACCACTATTAATGTTGTTAGAATAAATACTATTTACTATTATACTATTTACTAGGAAAACTAGTAACAACTTACTGGTTATAAAAAACTTGACAAAATTCCTGAAAGTGAATTTCTGGTATTTGAATCATGCAGCTTTGAGTCTCCTACGGATCAAAGATTTGCTGGATTTTCTCCTGTTTTCCCTGCTGGATCCTGTCCTTATTATCAATAATCTTGCTTTTGTAGCACCACAGAGAACGCACAGCACTTTAAAACTTAAGTGTCCAGTCAACTCAAAGAGGTGGCAGCCCAGAAACTTGTAAAGGTATGTGAGAAGGGCGCTTTAAATGGTCAGTTAAAATGTCATATGTGGGGTGAGAAATGCTTTGCAAATCACCCATCCAAGAGAAATGAAGGTGGATGTTTATTTAGCTCCTGTTAAATTAGTAATCTTTTGTTCACTGGTACACTAGTAAGGTCATTGTCACTATTGATCTATGCCTCACCTACCTGAAAAATGCAAAGTTGAAGGAATTAGGGTTTGTGTGCTAGCAGAACAAGAGATCTAATCTAAAACCCCCTAGTGATTTCCCCTTAAGGATGTGAGAATCTCTTCTTCTCCTCTTGATAATCAAATCTGAATAACCTTGCCATGAATTTGCATTTTTGGTTCAAAGCCCATTGCTGATTTCCTTTTCCTTTATTTACTGAGTACACAAAGTATCACCCTTCTAAGACCTGAGTAATCTAATTTGTTTTTGCTTATAGTATCTGTGGCTAAATGACTCAGTACAAACTGTAGCTGGGGTGTACTTTGCAGAGTATGAGGGCTGCGGACAGCCAGGATATCTGTAACTCATTACCCAACTTTGAACTGGTCACTTAAATGCTTGGCATACCGTTTGCTCTTCCTTTACAGTTGGAACAGTGATACAGATCCACCATAGTTACTGTGAAAAGAACATGTGTGAAAGATATTATAGGAATATAAACTACTCTATAATAATATTTTGTGCAGGCCAGTTGCAAAAAGCAGTGTGGGATGGAATTCCCCCGCCATCAGTAACAAGTGTAATTTCTGAAGAAAAGTTCACAAAATTTACATGGAACTTCTCTTAACTGTGTTGTGAGCTGGGTGGGGGACAGCATGTTGCATTTTTCCATACATTATTAACTAGTTCCATTGCTAGATAAGTTTTTTTTGTGTTTTGAATACACACAAACCAGAATTCCTCCCAGGACTTCCTGAAACAAGTGGCTCCCTTATATTCTGGACTCCAGGGACAATTCCATCTCATCACAAACCCTCATAGTGTAATACATATATGAAAGTGAAAACATGAAATTTGTAGGAATTGGTAGGAAAATACGCAGTTCTCATGATTCTTATATAGAACAAGACTCTAAGGAACGGCAGTAACAAGTAGTCATATCATTTGACTGTTTGGCACAAGGTACTTTGGGTTTTCTTCTTGTCTGCTTATAGTGAATGGTATATGTTCTGCTATTTCCTCATATGATTTGAACTAAAAAATAGATAGTTACAGAAAAGGTGCTATTTTTATATGAAATACAGTTTGTTTATGAATTTTCACAATTTCTAAACACAAATCTCTGTGACAGAGATAAAGGACTTCACAACAAAATTCAAGTAATTGGCATTATTTTTGGTTTATACTATGCATCTGTACCTCTTTCATCTCACCCTCCTTTATGATTCTGTTGTTCTAACACTTCTTTCTCTCTTAAACTGAAATATGGCTTAAAACACAGACAGACTGAACTTTAGATCTAGGTTTGAAGTACAGCCATGCAAAATTCCCCCCATTCAATTAGAAAAAATGCTTTCACATTAGAAACGTAAAACCATCTGTGCATTACATATGAGCATAAACTATTGTGAGAAGGCTTTTGTGGTATGCAGCTTTAATGCATGGTTTTACAGGTATCCTGTAATGTCTACATGCTTATCTTAATGTATGTAACATTGGAGGTGTTTTTCCTGTCATGTGATACTGACATACTTTAGAGTTAATTGCCTAGTGTTTTTAAACTGCCTGGTTTATCACGCTGTAGAACCTTTTAACATTTTCTTGTTTTCCAGTTAATTATTCCTTGCATTTTTAAATGGGACATTGTCCTGTAATTGTACACATTTATTTGCTGACCATGAACAGAAAAGCCTAAAGGAGGGAGGACAGATGAAGAAATTCTTACTGTCTATATAAAAATGATGACTTTAAAGATGCAGGGACCAACACTGCTGAAGGTACTAGTAATAGGATATAGTCTATCTTACCTCAAGCCTGAGATAGCCTTGAGCCAAAAAGCTAAAGGGGAATGAAAATGTAACCAGCTGTACTCTGCAAGAGTAGCGCCTGGAAAATCACTGATGAGGAAGTGCTGCAAAATGTCGGTGTTGTCTCTGCTGCCCCTTTCCACATAGCTTCAGCTAACAGAGCTGTCAGTGTACCTCTGGTGATCGTGAAATCACTTAATGAAATGAAGTGTAACCAGCTCTCTGCTAAACTAGTGGTTAATTAAGTGTGACCATCAAGTGATGGGAACCATAGTAGTATACAAGGGAACGCTTGTTCAATCCTGAAAGGCCTATTAAAGTAAGAGGAAATATGTGATCAGCACAGTTGTCTGAATGTCTAACACGGTACGGCGTGGGAATGCCAGCATCAGAGTTCAAACACATGAGGAGTTACTGCTGCTTGCTTGAGGTACTGAACAAACCAGAATAACTTACACTATGTGATTGTAATCAATGCCTAGCACACTTCTTAGGGGCCAAAGCAATGAAATGGTTGACTAACTTGCGGTATCTCATTAAACTGGCAAATCTTGCTTGTCTGAGATCATAGACTGTGTACAAAGAGTCAGCATTCTGCCACTGTGGCCACTTCTTACTCCGTGCCAGCAGAGAAACTGTGAGGAAGTACCAGTTTCTGCATATTTTATTTTGAAGGGGTTACAGACAAGAATTTGTATTTTTGTGCAGTTTATATTTGCAAAGAGCTCTGTAGACTTAAGTCCCAGGGCTTCTGCTGTGATGTTGCTATAATCACCCCTCTTATATACGGAGGAGCTGAAATATGCATGTGAAGTACCTCCTGAGGATCAGAAAGTGAGTCTGTGGCAAAGCCAAAGGAGAACTTCAGACTCCTGACTTCTTTTCTTCTCAATACTAATCTCTTACTTGTAAAGTAGACCCAAAAGCTAGCATTAAGGGAAGGCATGGCAAGTTGTGTGACTCACATTTTTGTCGGCTTTGATGTACAAGAAGGAAGTGTTTCTAGTGTGACAGGGCTGTCCCCGGTATACAGAGCAAAGCCACCTGTGCAGCAGGGAGGGCTGTGAGGACTGCACCTGTGCAGGAGGCACTGTAGTCCTGTATGAGTGCTCTCGATGTGAATGCAGCCTGAAAGCCTTCCTGAGATACACTGGGTACAGCTGGTCAGCACAGCAAAGGATAGGACCGCTGCTGAGTCACTGCATTGCAAATGCAGAAAGTATGGGTTTCTGTGAAAGCATGAGATGGAAAACAATAAATGCACAAGACTTGATATGTCTGGTATGTGTGTATACAAACAGATGCGAACATCTATGTGGGTGTGTGCACACATATGCAGGTAAGGAACCTCGTTGTTTTGTAACTATCATTTGTAGTTTAGAAGACAGGTTAAGCACTGGATGAGGATGTACATTTCCTTTTAGGAAAAAAAAGGGGAAATAAGCTATGTATATCTTGAGCTTTACTACCCTACAATCATACAGACCACTACCTGTAGAAACTTTTCCAGTCCTCAGGGGGTAAACAATAGGACAGGGATTAGTGTTGATGCGAGTTATGGGTTGAGAGCAGGGCACAGAGGTCAAACAGACAGAAGGGATTTAAAGTAGCTTGGTGAATCAAGTGCCCAAGATAGCAGAGTCTTGCAGGACATACAAATAAAAAGGAGTGATATTTATCTGAAATGCCAGCAACAGTACAAAACATAAACGTTAATCACAAAAACGCCACGGCATTTCTTTAATCGGCCTGGTTTGATTGGATCTCTGTCAGAGATCTGTCTTGCACCTTGTCTTTAAGGTGAAGAACATCTAAAAACATCAGCTCTTTGAACTTATAAGGTGAGTTTTACAGAGTCACAGAAGAATTTAGGTTGGAAGGGTCCTCTGGAGGTCATCTAGTCCAACCCCCTGCTCAGACGAGGTCTGACTAGATCAGGTAGCTCAGGGCCATGCCCAGTCAAGCCCTTGACACCTCCAAAGATAGAAAGCCCACATCTTCTGTTCCAGCTTCATGGTAAAAGATTTTTCTTATATTCAATTAGGATTTTCCGTGCTCCAACTTTTGTCCATTGCCTATCATTGTGCACCTACAAGCAGAGTCTGGCTCTGTCTTCTTTGTACCCTGAGGCCAGGTAGTTTCAGCAGTCATGTCTCCTTTAAGCCTCCTCTTCTCCAAGCTGATGGGCTCATCTCTCTAAGCCTCTCCTCATATGCCCGTGCTCCAGCCCCCTGGCCAGTCTGGTGGCCTGCTGCTGGACTGGCTCCGGTGTGTCAATATTTTTCCTGTACTGTGGAGCTTTCCCATCACCCCAAACCAGCTTGTACTGGTGCCATGCTAATCTTCTCTGTATCATTCGAATTTTAGTATATAGGCTGCCAAAGAGAACATGATTTCATTAGAAGATAAGCTAGAACTATGAATTTTCTAAAAAGAAGAAACTTTGAGACAATGGAAATTAAAGGCTTTTAACCCATTTCTGCCTTCTCTCTCATTACCCTTATGTTCTGGTCTTTTTCTCAGCCACAAATTTCAGTGGCTTCATGCACTGTAAGGAAGTCTTCACAATCCTCTCTCAGCATCCTGGGAGAAGTATTTACATCAGCTTGGGCCCTTGGTTGTGTATGTCTCCTCCGCCTGTCTCAGAGCTCTGCTGTCTCTGTGCTCCAGGCTCCTCCTCTCTGTGCATTTCTCCATTCTCTCTGACTTGCTCTGTGCTCCAGAAACTTTTTCCCTGAAAAGTTGCTCAATTGCTCTTGGAAAAGCACAACTTCCTTCTCCTTCCAGACGATGCCCCCTGACTGAGTGCAGCCGCATTGTTCTCTGCTGCCTTTTGAACGGAACATAATGCATATTAGGACAGGGTCACTCCAAATGAAGAAATTAAAATTATACACTCAACTTGTTAACAGAAACATCCACAATATTGTTTTGAAAAATTATTCATTAGGGTCTGGCCCTGATTTTGGAAATTACTCAGGGTGGTTTTATAACAGTCAAAAATCGTAAGGTGCTGTGTGTGAGGCTTTGGGGTTTGGACACATTTTTCCACAACTCTCTACATTTGTCAGCGAGAACATACAGCTCTTTTGACAGTAGGACTTGGGTGGGCTGATGGTTGCTGGATGCTGTAATAGGAGGTTGGCGGGACACAATGATAAACTTACTTGTCAACAGCTTCTCTGGCTTTCTCGGGACAGGCTGAGCTTTGTACCTCTGCATCTTGTTTCCCATATAGTCCTCGGGAATTTCTCTGGTATGAGTTAATTGATTCTGTATTTGTTTGCTGCTGTTGTTTTTGCATCTACCCAACATGAAGCCCTTCTCACCCACAGATGCTCATTTTGTATCTATTACTCCTACTTTGTTACGTTGCTTCCTTCAGCCAGAAAGAATTCTCCTTAAATTGTTTGCATGTTGGTGGCAACGGAGATGGAAGACCAAAGAAAATAAAGAAGAGATCCACAGTAAATATTGAAAATGGGGTCCTTCCAGTGTGTGGGATGGAAAATCAGGCTGCAAGCGCCATGAGGGAGATCTGCAGTGGGGTGACCTCAGCAATGAGAGCCACAAGAAGAGTTTAGCGAGTACCTCAAGAGGAAGCAGACCTATGGCTGCATCTGCACACAGTAAGGCACTTTCCCTGGAAAGCAAGCTAGATGGAGGCCAGGTCAAAAGGCTCTGTGGGGCCCTTTTGGCCTCTGTGCCTGTATGTCCTTCCTGCAAGACCAAATTATTGTGTAGGCTTGGTGCCCAATTAAGGTTTCCTATGGCCATGGAGTTAGGATATCGTTAAGACACGTGCACGGGCCAGGGACCTAAAACTACATTTGGATATTGCAGGCCAGACACCTTAGTGCCCCATCAGTTCATGTTCATTTGTGGTCACTTTCTTTTTGAAATTTTGACCATTTGCTGTTTCTCTGTCATGCAGCATCTTTTTATTTCCTGTTAGTTATCTAAGTTGCAATGCAGTTGTACTACCAGCATTTTTCCACGCTGAATTTCACTGTTATTTTGTCCCCAGATTTCTGCTTTCTTTACTTTCTTTTATAGCTTATTGGGCATTATATCTTCATCCTTGCTACTGATTGCCTCTTCCTCATTGCTTTTCATGAGAAATCTTTTGTTTGCAGTAATTCAGGAAAATTCACTTGCTTTGCTTCAGAGCCTGGATATTGGCATAGAGAATGAATCAGTTTTGATCTCCTTGCTTTTCCTTGTGTCAAAGTAATTTTCCAGACTTGTGCCAGGCTTCCAGCACTCCTGTTTTTCCTTTTAAAACAGAGGGCTCTGAATTTCCATTGCCTGGTACTGCGGGTGTGCTCAGAATGGCTGCCTTCCCTGCCCATTCGCTTTCTAATTACTTTGCAGGTCCAGCTCAAGTGGGCTCAGAATATAACCTCTTAAGGCTACCCAAGGCAAGCTGACAGCCCCACGGGTGAGATGCCACCAAAGTGAATTTCACCTATTTCATTAGAGTTTTGTACACTTGAGTGAACTTGGGTAAAGCTGTGTGAAAGATCTCTGCAGAAATAAACACAGCAGATCAGGGGCTACATGCAGTTTTCCCTAGTGATTTATATATTTTAAGATTAGAGCTAGCAAAGCTAGCACTTTGCAAAACGCTGTTTGATGTTAATTAGGTTTGCCTGAACAGACTAAACCAGACATAGTTAGCTGGTTAAAATTGTACCCAAAAAATTGTGACCTCTCGCTGTGAAATGTCTCAGTATATGCTGTTGTTTAGGCCTGCTCTTCCATTTTTTTTGGAGGCGGCAGATAAAGCATGCACTATATCGCTGATACAGAGAGGAATTTTTTTTTTATCATTTGGGAGTAGCATCTCTGTCTCATACCTACTGTTGTTAACGGGAGGGGTTTTTTTTACTAAATACTTCTGCGTTCATTCTACTTGTATTTTTGACAGGAGGAGCACTGTCAAGTGAGTTTTCAGCTTTTTATGAATAAAACCTAATAGGAAGCCTTTCAACAGCATCAGAGCATCCACAGGTACAAAATAACTTAACCAGCTCTCACAATCCATGTAGTTACTGGCAAACCTGATTCATTTTATGAATAATTTTACTTGGATCTGGGTGAGAAAAATGTTCACATGAACAGTATGAGCAACAAATTTCCAGACAAAAACATGGAGGAGGGAGAGTATGTATAGACATAGTCTGGGGGGGCCTGTGACTTCATTGCACTTCACACGATAAGAGGGTTCACTTCAGGAGCTGGTAACGGGCCGGGCCGGAGACTTGAAAGGCCGGGCTACAGGAAGCGGGGCTGGTGAGTCAGGAAATGGCAGCATTCCCTCCCAGTCATCCTTGAACCGCTGCCCTGGTGTGCTCATAGTGGGAACTGGATTAGTAGAGATGCTGTTCCTTCAGAGGAGATTTCAAACTTGGGCCGTGACCATTTGATGTTGTTAAGCGTTACGTGCTGTTTCTTCTCGAGAGCATGGATTTCAGATCTTGCATCTGGCCTGGTCTCCAGCCTGGTTGCGTGTGTTTTGCAACCACCCGTCTCCGCAGGATGTGCGGAGGTGCGTGTCTCCTTTCTGGCCTGGCTTTCCATCCCGGCGCCACCAGTCCTGCTCTTGGCCAAGCCACGTGGCTTTCTTGACCCAGGAGTCTCTTGCGCGTGGCTGCTGTGTAGCTGTAACTCCCTCCTACGTGCACGTTGTTCTCTGTAACATTTGCTCGGTTTACCGGTGGCGGTACCTGTCAGGGGGTTACAGCGTTATTTGGCGGCTGCAGGGGGGCTTATGAGGAGGCTACGGGGAGCGAGGGGGCAGGCTGGCAGCGGGCTCGGAAAGGCACCTTGGGCAGCGCCGCCTCCCCACACTGCCGCCCGCCATTAACAGGCCACGGTTACGCTCCGCGCTGCATCGCGACCCGAGCGGCGGCACAGCGCGCCCGGGGCGGCGGCACGGCCCGCGCCAGGCGGGAGACCACCGAGCAAGGCCGCCGGCGGGGCGGCAAGGCGCCACCAGCTCCCCCGCCCCGGCAGCCCGCCCGCCGCGCCGCCCGCCGCCCGGCGCCTCGGCCCCGTCCCCCGCCGCGGCTCGGACCTGCCGCCTGGCCGCCCGCGGCGGCGCCGGGCGGGCCCCCCGCCTGCGGGAGCGGCGGCGCCGGCAGCGGCCGCTAGATGCCGCCCTGCCCAACGGCTTGGAGGCGGCGGCGGCGGGCGCGGCGGCCGGGCGGCGGCGCGGCGGCGGCTCGGCGGGGCCGCGGCGGCACCTCCGGTCCCTGCGCGGCCGCCCGGGGAGCGCGATCCCCGCCGCCTGTGCCGAGCCTGGCGCTGGCGGTGCCGCCTTTCCGCCCCCGAGAACAGCGCGGGGGGCTGCGCTGCCTCGTGGCGTTTTCCGGAGGAGGCGGCTTGTCAGGTCTCGCTCCTCCGGAGCGGGTCTGGGCCAGCGGCCGGGCCGGGGGGCCGGGGCCAGGCACAGCCCCGCGGTGGCCAGGCCGGGGACCGGCTGGGCCACTGGCCGCAAGGCTGGCGGTGGGGCCGTGCCGCGGCGGGGCGGGGGCCGTGGCAGGGGCTAACGGCCCCGCGCTGTGGGGAAATGGGCCCGGGGCCCCGGGCGGGGTTGGGAGCGGCCCCGGTGGGGCCTGGCACGGTCACTAAGTTCAGGCCCTGGGGACCCTGGCACTGACCGCGACCCGTCAGGCCTCTGCAGGGAGCACGGAGCTGCCAGCACAGGGGTCACCTCATGGTGACAGGGGTAGGTGCCAGAGACTGAAACCGAGTGCACTGTTCGTCAGAGGGGCTCTCAAGTGATCTTTAAGACAAACAGCAAGCAGCCCTCAAATGGATCAGAGCAAGTAGTTTGGATGCTGAATTTCGGTAGCAATTGCCCTTTTGAACCTTGCGTGTTCCAGTTTTCCCTCATTGAATATTCTCCCTAAAAGAACGGATGCATTGACTGCATGCATGGGTTTGGGGAACAGAACCATGTGAAGAACACAGCCCCATGCTGTAACTGCACGCTGGCTGCGTGCATTCATCAGGGAAAACATCAAGAGCGGTTTCTCCACACTTCAAGACTGACTCTCAAGGAGGCCAAGGCCACTGAGATTTTGGGATTATTCATATTTCAAAGTCAGTTCACAGTATGAAGTTGTTTAGGGGCTAAAGGAATATAAGCCATTTTCACATGTAGTTGTTCGGGTTTTTTTGAAGAGAGGTTTGTGTTACTTAAAAATGCTTACAAATGCTAATTTAGCATCTGTGTGAAATGCTGTATTGTCTGGACTTCTGTATTTGCAAACGGAGCAGATAGCGGAATTATAAGCACTTCCTGCGTGGCTTCTTGGCTGCAACCTGGACTGACCCCATGAACAGCAAGTGGCGGCGAGCAGCGTCAGACTTGGATGCCGCCTTCTGTTACTGCTGGTGGGTTAGCCTAGTAAAACTGCTTGGCTTCCCTGCTGAACTTGCCATGTAGTTCCATCTATAATGTAAACATCTGTTTACCAACTGCAGTGAAACCACTCTTTCTTTTTGTGTAGGCTACCAAACAGCTGTCAAATGGGAACAACTTTGGTTATCACATTTTTTAACCAATGTCCTGGATAGAAGAGGTTCTGAATGCCTTTATCCTTGTTTGACTTTCCTGGTTTTGGACTGGATCCTTCTCAGCTATGTGTTTTCAGTCTCTCACTGGGCTTTTAAATAACCCCCAGGAGTGTGCTGGATGTCATCCTCCTACAGAGCTCAAGTAGATTAGATGGGAGCATTGAGTTCGTTGGATCGCTGTGGATCCGTGCAGTTCTTCTAGGCATCTTCTATCCATTAGCGTCCCATTCTAAGAGACTTTGTGGTGTTTGTTTTGACAGGATGCATTATGCTTTACAAGGTTATGTCTTAAAATCATAAAACTATGAAAAGAGGATTCCCAAGACAGTATTGGAAGCAATTGTAGTGGCAGATGAGCTGAGAGCTGAGATCGCAGAGAATTTTTTTTTGTCAGCGTGGGCATGCATGTGGCATTCAAGGTGATAGTAGTCATAAGTGAGCATACCTGTGCAGCAGAATATACCATAGACTTGGAAATGTTTGGTTTGGAAAAAAGAATGCTCTTCACATATGTTAGTATGCATTTAGCAAACAAAAGCTGTGTTGAGCACTCACCAGACTTTTTGAAGTCAAATGCAGAGCAGGGTGTCCATGCATGTGAAGAAGCCTTGTAATGCTCTTTCTGAAGTTAGAGAAACAGCCTCATTGAGGAGATGCTCATACAGATGGCTAGGCTTCCAGACTTTTGAAATTTGGGATTTATTTGGCTGAATACCCCAGAAGTCATCTTTAGGTTCTCTGTGACTCATCCAGGCTGTCTGAACTTCTCAGGCTGGAGACAGGAAGCGATGAGCAGGTTCACTTATGACAGGGCTTCCTGTTTTGCCTTGAACAGAAGCTGTTTAGATAGACTGTTTTCTTGATGTTCTGCTGATCCCAGTTGAGTTCAGTGATGAGGCAAAAACAGGAGAGAAAATGCTGGTTGTGGGATGCCATTCTTGCCAAACCTTTTCAGCCTCCAAAGAAGGCTTATTTTGGCAGAATGTTAAGTGATGCTTTTTAGGTTGCTTTTCATTTGGGGAGGCTGATGGGAAAGATTCTCCTCCCCAGACACTGAGCTATAAATAGTTTTATACAACCAAAATGTCTCTGAGTAGACACGGAATAAGTGACGAAAAATGAGCTTTTACCAAACCTGTGGAATTCATTTGAACTTTGCCAGGTGTTTGGCTGTAAGACTGTGAGGTCCCATATTTAACAGCTCATATACTTTACCAATAATATGTGAAGTGTTTCATTATCTTATACACTGTAGTTGGCACACATCAGTTTGCAGACAAAGAGCAATGGTTTATGATATTTGTGGAATCCATGTGCTGTTGTATCCATGAAATGATGTGTGGTGTATGATAAGACAAATATATAAGAATGAAAGAGCTTATATAGCAAATGTAAGATACTTTCAAGTCTATGATAACTGAAACCATAAATTGTTAAGTAACATCAGTATTTTGGGTTTTGTCTCCCCTTACAAATGCCAGGAGTGAAAAGCAAATAAGAGGCTTGCCTTCAGCTCACCAAGGCGCTAAAGGAATACTTGGGACAGAGGAAGAGCTAATTTATTTTGAGGCTGCAAAATGACTAGGGCTTTTTAGGGTATTCATCCTAAAGGCCAAATTAAAACTAAATTTCGGTGAACAAGCTTACCAGACCAACTGTGTACTCACACAAGTTCCCAATATTCAGTGAAGTATCAGGACTGAAATAATTATTGCAAGATTCTCGTTGGATGAAAAGGTCTTTGTGTGTATTTTTGTGGATTCTTTACCCCCCTGTTTTCTCTGTGTTTTCTGTTTCTGCATTTTAATATTTCCAGAAAAAAATAAAATGCTTAAAACTTCAACCTACTTCTAAGTAAATCTCTGATTGAACAAGTCTGTAACATTGCTTTGCAGCATAGCAATATGTGTAAGTGTGTACGTGTGTACTTCTCTATGTATAAATGTTTTGCTGAGGTATAGGGACTAAGGATGAAAAGCGACTATTTACACCAGCAACTCCCCAGGCATGGGAATCTAGTGTGTTGCAAGAGTGGCGATGTTTGCTGTGGCAGTGCTTGCAGCAGCCTGTGTGGTCTGCCCTGGCCTTAGCAGCCTGTCTGGAGAACTGGCAGGAGTGAGCTGCCCAGGAGACCTCGGTCCCCGGGTGAGGTCTCGAAGAGCACACCAAAGTCACCAGGCTGCTACCCAGCTGCAGAAGGCAGGGAAGCTCAGGGGGATCTGCTGTGCCTCACCAACTGTAATCCAGAAAGAGCCCCAGATATCAAGAAGACTAGGGAGGAGAAAGTCAGACTATGGAAAGCAGAACAGGGAGCTTCTTGCTTTCCTGTCTTCTGCAAGGACTTTGGCAGACTGGCATGTGTGTGGTGGTTCTGCTCTGTCAGATCCATTTTCTTTAGAGAGCTAGCGGACCTTTGCATGTGAACAAGAAAGCATGTCATTTGTCTGATGCTGGATTTCAGTATTTGTACTATTTCCCCCCTTGAGGCGGTTTAGGAGTATAGAAGATGATTTCAATGAACTCTTTATTATTATTTCTAGTGCATTTTCTGTGCTGTAAACACTGACTGAATGAAAAGCTCAAAGGCAGTCCAGTCCCCTGTGGGACTGGAGTCTAGTATTAGCCATCTGACCAAGAAATGATTGGACTGGTCAGTGGGGAAGGCAAAGTGATGGGAAAACACGGTAAGAGTAATGTTATGTATATCTATGTAAATTAGCAGATTGTAATACCTCCTTAGATGCAGGTGATCACTAGAATAGCATATTTGAAGTTGTCTGAATTCAGTGGTTTCTTCTTGACGGAGGAAAAGGCAGTTCTAGGAGATGAATGTTTTTCTTTGTGTTTAAAAGGAAAAATAAAACCAAACCCAAGAAACTTCCAAAGACCCCAAATCTTTTGAGGAAAAGGATGAAAATAAAGCTTTCCACTGAATCTGTCATACTACGCTGACGCTTTTGTGGTTAGTCTCACATCTAGTGACTGCACATATATCATTCATTTGTGTTCCTGACATGACAGTTGCAAAGCCATTTCTCTGGCACTGATGATGTAAGACTGGAGGATTTCTGTATCAACTTTCTGCATTTGCTGCTTAACCTCTCTGTGGAAGAAATGACCTTATTTGGAGCCAGTAGCTTACACAGGTTGAGATTTGGCAATGGTTTTTGGCTGATAGCAACACGATATGGCATTACACCATTTTTATTTTCCCACCTTCCACAGTGGAGTTCACTATTTTCTATTGTATGTTGGTTGTCTGGACTCTCCATACACTGGATGGACTGAAACTTTCCACAGACACCAGAAGTGATCAGCAGTTTGAATATGGAAATCTGTGTTTAAAATGGGCATAAATTTAGAGAGGACTTAAGAGTGTACTAACCATTAGTCTGTCATATATTTTTGCATGTTGGGCAGAAAATAATTCAGTGTTGTCTAACTTTTAGTGATAATATATCATGAGTAGGATGTTTACATAGGATAAGGATAGCAGAAAAATTCTGAGAAGGCTTGCTGGTACATTTCTGAGTGGTCTAATCCCAAATCTGGATCAATTACTGATGCAGTCTGAACAAGGCGGGAAAGCCAAACATATCTGTTTGAGCCATATGAAATGTCCTCTGAATAAGCTTTGAAAACATGGCCATGAGGTAAATTTTGGTTATTATTGATGAGCTGGTGTTTGATTTTGAACTACTGCTAAAATGAGAGAAACGTCAGATTATTGGTTTCTATCAGTAATCACCTAAGTGAAATTTCATTAAGTACTTGTGAGTAATTAATAAAATGAGATCACTGATTTTTTATCAAATCTTTGTCTAAGACCTTAACATAAATCTTGTGAAAATATGCAGTTTGCATGAATTGAAATAGAAAAGCCAGAATCCTGTCTGCCTAAAACATAAACCCGTACAATGCAGAGAAGGAAGTTACAGTTTAAGATGCCAGGAATTTGAGATATAATTTCAATATTCTTTCATCTTTGTTCTAAGATGTCAGTGCATGTAGAAGTAATAAGGCACGTCTGTACTTCAGTGCACATCATTTTAGGTCTAGGGGTGCTGAGTGTGAAAATAAATTTTTCTTATGTTGCATTTTAACCAGGATAAAATGACAGTTTTAGAGTCACACAGTGCACATAACAAGATAAGCAATGCTGCTTCAGCACAGCTTACATGTACTGTAAGAAGTGTATACTTAGAAAGCAAATGACAGCCCTGAAGTTATGGTGATATTGTAAAGTACTGCTACAATGGTTATCTTTCATATCGTTCTTACAACCTTGGCACACGTGGCTTATGCTCAAGAATTTAATTTCCTTATTTTATATTTTTATAGTCCTTAAAATCTGCCCTATATCCAAGACTGAATACAGGCAATTAAAGAATTTCATAAAACTTTGTATTTTGAGGGGGAATATTATTAGAAAGCTGAACATTTATATCAACATTTTATTTACAGTACTGTCTGTTCTCTCAATATTTGCTCACAGCTCTCCATTGTTGGTGGTGGGATTTGCATATGCTGAAGTCAAGCAGAATTAAGCTTTCATGAGCAGATAATTAACAGGCAAATGTAGTATCTCTGTGCTCTGTAAATTATAGGGTTGTCAGAATCCTGGTTATGTTTTTTTGCTTAGCTAAATTTCACGTTCTTACATGTTATTTTTTTATCCAGTCTATAGTTTTTGAAAACAACAATATGCTTTATGGTGACTGATGATTTTTGTTTGAACTGATTCTACATGTTGCCATGAAATATTTTTATATTTCAATGTAACTTGGAAATATGATCCATTTCTTTAGGTGTTGCTAATGCTCTGGACTCTTACTATTGTAGTGGTGTTAATTCTTCCCAGTCTCTGTTATGCTGGTCTGGCTTGCGCAAAGAGTTTAAAAAGGCCAGGAGCCTAAGACCACCAGCATTGTAGGGAAATAACATCTGAAAAGCTCCCAATCTTACAGTCCTCCCTCCTGCTGATGAAGAGCAATAGCAGACTTGATTTGGGTTTATTTGTGAATGGCTGTTTTCTAAAAAAATAACAAATCAAAGAAATAAATCAATACAGATCTTATATGACATTTTATCTGCTTTCATTTGTTGGTTGCTGTAGCATGACTGATAGAAAAGGATGCATACTTTCTGTTTTGCTGCTAGGAACATGCTTAAACTTATTTCATTTATTGTGATACATTTCTGTCATTTTGCTTATACTTCCAAACACATTCTACCACTTGCTCTTTTTTTTTCCCCAAATCCACAGATTTTCTAGGCATTAGTTCCTCCTTAGTTTAAGTTCATCTTCTTCTTTTGCACCTTGGGTCAATGTTCCATTTCCTCGTTAGTCCTTACTTGGGAGAAAAGCCTTAGTGACTTCAAGAGGTGGTCTCCTGGAGTCAGCTCTGGGTTATGCCATGTTGAGTGTATGATGTCTGTTAGAGAGGTGCAGCTGAAATCACCATGCTTGTTTGTCTGATTACAATCTGAAATTGTAAGCCAGAATCTTTAGCACCAGTCAGACCCTCCAGAACTGCTCTTTGTATTTGCTTTATTACTGAAGTTTCAACAAGCTACTTGCATGATGGTCAGTCAAAACAGTAAAGGAAGACTGCAAAGTCAGTACCCTCCTTTCTGAGCCCAAGGAAGGAGCCATAGGAGTGTATTTGTGTCTACTATTGATTGGCACGAGTCACATTTCAGTAGATGAAATATGCCTTCTTTATTCAAGTGATGGACTATGGAGTGGACATGTCCTGTTCACATGTACGCATAATGCACGTGCTGTAGAATCAGGGGAAATGAGATCCTGTGTTTGTTTTTATAACCAGAATCTGCTCTGTTAAGTTGCCAGGTTCCTTACTAGTTTCCTTGAATGCAGAAGCATGTCTGTTTTGCAGGTGTCTTGCTAAAATTATATTTCATTGTAAAGAACAGGTCTTATCCTGATTTTTGGTTTTTGGTTTTGTTTAAAGGTTACATTTACTTGTGGAATCATATAAGCAATTATTAATAACCAAACAGTTAACAGTAAAACAAAGATGTCCATATCTTTGATTTGGATTTGCATCTTTGAATAATCTTGCTGAGCTATGCAAAACACTTCTATTGTGTGGTAGTTTGAATCATCACTAATGAAGTTTATACACCCATGATGTTTTTGACTTTGATACCTGGAGGACTTACTGAAGTGGCTGGAGGGTTTGGTTGTGTTCCACATCTCACAGCATTGGGACGCTGGGACAGTAGTTGCCTCGGGGAGGCAAAAGAAAATAAACACTGGCATCATCACCATTCATCTTCACTCTCACTTTGATTCTGCTCTGGTTCCTTTTAGCTTCTCACTTCTTTTCCTCAATGCAACAGCAGAAAAGCATCATAACTCAGTCTGTGCAGAAAAAATAAAAAGACTAAAGATGGCTGATCTCTATGTTTTTAAATATGTATCTGAGCAAAAGTTGGTGATAGTTCAGGGTTCTTTGACAAAGAGGGTTTACAAAATCTAAAGACTGGACATTTAAAGCTAATCAGATTTAACCTGGGAATAAATTGAAAAATAAGTTAAGCAAGGGCAAATATTTATTAGAAAATTGCTAAGGTATATAGTAGACTGTCCATAAGGAAGTCTTTAAAACAAGGTATCTTTCTTAAAGATATACACTGTAAATCAACCAGAAGTTATAGCCTGTGTGATCAGGGGACTGGTCCAAATGGAGATGGTGGTTTCTGTTGAATTTCTGGATTGTACCACAGAAAAGCAGTAAGGAAAAAGGGACTTGCTGCTCCTTTGTAAGTTACCAATACCTCTTGGATTTTTTGTCATATAAGCCTTATTAAAAATGGGTTGTATCTTGACAAGAATGATAAATTTTTAAACTCTGGGGTTTTACCCTGTTTAATTCTTAACTGGAAAGGTAGGCTCTCTTCAGAAAAAAACAGCCACGTTAATAAATTCTAATTGTTAAAAAATGAAATATGCTAATTTGTTGTGTTGAGCAACTTTGCTTAGATTGTAGGGTAGGAGAGGAGAGCTCTCTCCCTCTCTTTTCTTTAAACTGTCCAGGTCCTGACCTAAGATTTGCAGGCGTGCCTTGCTGTGTAGAAACCAAAGACTTCATCCTTTCTCTTCTTGCACTGTCAGTTCAGGAAGCAGGGATAATGGATCTCCTGAATAATGGCAGTGATGCTAGTATGGTATTTTGCTTGTGAAATTGTCTTCACTTCCAGATGGGAAGGACTCGGCATCATTCTAGATGGTGCCACTGTGATGGCTGCAGGACTAGACCTGGCTTCTTCCACTCTGTGGAATGTAGACAGAGCTGGCACACGGGCCCTCATCAGACACTAAGAGGTGCCCTAAATTTATTCAGCCCTCTGGAAGCATCCTGTTTATGTTGGGCATATTTAGAAGCTCAGAAATGATATTAAGATAAGTATGCCAATAGGTAGAACGAATGAAAGCAGCTATAATATTAGAGTAGAAAACATACCGTAATAACAGAGTACCTTTGCTGATGAAGAAGTGGCATGATACATTAAAATTCAGGTTCAAACAAGCTAAATAAATTAATGGTATCACAGTGTGCTTGTGGATTTCAATTACAAAGAATATTAGAATGTCATTACAATGTTGATCTCTTGGTTGGGCAACTAACAATGAACATGATATGCTAAGAGAGAGTAAAAAAAATCACAATAATAATGAAAAACTTTGTTTCTGTATAAACAGTGTAAGCATCATATGGGCGTACGAGACAAAGACTCTTTTTTTTTTTTTTTTGACACCATGAATGAAATTTTAGAGTAAATGGTCAAAGAACAAACAAGAGAAGAAACAGCTTGTGATTTAGGCCAGAGTTACTGTGCCAGACGTGGCCCTAAATGTAACTGTCAAAGAGTCAGTGCAACAGTGATCACTGTGTACTGAAGCACAATATTCTTGTGGGAATGAAAGAGCCACAGAGGTGTTAGATAAAAGTGAGGAAACCCCTCTGAAAGGAAATTTAAACAGCCAAAATGTTAAATTTCCTGAAGTGCCATGAACTATAAGGGGTGGCTTTAGGGTCTTTTTGGTAGGTAGTGTGCATTTGCTTTCCGAAAATCAGTTTCTAAACAGACTAAAAAAGAATAAATAAAGGGACGTAATTGAATATGTGGAAGCCATTCCAAATAAGGAACATACAAAACAGAACAAAATTTCACAAAATGCATGTCAAACCATAGTAAGGTATGCCAAAAATATTTTGAAGAAAATTACAAAAGACATAAAAGTAAATCAGATCTATTTCAAAACACATTAGAAGTTGAACTCTATATAGTCTACTGGTGTATCTGTGGAATCAGTATATGGAAGGAGAGTGATGGCATGGTACTGACATTCCATATGCAGGAGCTTACAGCTGCTACATTTTTTGTGTAGGAGGTGAGGCAAGGAAATATATTCAAATTGAGTATTAGGCTGAGTATAACATAGTTCTTATGAAATTCTGAGGACAGATGCTGCTTACCCAGGAGTTTAAATGACGCAAATATGAAATTGCCAAATGTCTAACTGGGATACACGTCCTAGCTCTTACTAGCAGAGTGATGGAAAGTGGCTGTTTGTGTTGCCAGTCTAGAGTGTCTGGCTTTGTGTCAGGCAGGCTGTTAGAAGCTAAGTAATGAAGATGAGGTGAAGAGGCACAGGAATATGTATCATGAACAACTGACATTGTGGTTTTGTAGCCCTGCTTCAATATTCTACTGATATTTCTGAAGGAGTTAAAGTAGGACTGGTGGGTGCTGTGTGCTGCCTTTCCAAGAAACATCATCCACCACCACCACCATTCCTCTTATAAAATTATGGTGTTCAGTTAAGTGGGAAGGTTCCCTTCTGAGAAGGATGTGAGAGGTAAAAATTTGTTTGCAGAGTAAAGAGACTTTTCCACTAGGGTCTTAGTAGATTAGTCTGTGTACCTGGGCCTGTTGGTGTATTTATGAGAGGATGAAGGGCAACGTTGGCTTATTTGAGCAGGAAAGTCCTTTGCAGGGCAATAGAAAAAGGTCATAACACTTAATGACTAGAAATTGTATGTTAATAAATGCAAAATAATTCATTTAGGGAGGAGAATCAGCTGCGACTATGTTATTCAATGCTAGACTCCATGTTAGCTGTTACTGTTTATGGAAAAGACCTTTAAATAGTTGCAGGCAGGTCTATCCAAACTTTAGCTCATAGCTAGTGAAAAAGATAAATACGTTTCAGGGACAAATAGGAAGGGGACAGACAACTACACAGAAACCATCCCTGACTTTGTTAAATACAGGAGGAATTTCTTGTTATTTGTAGCAGGCCAAGTAAATAGATGTTCATTTACTTAACTGTTGACTGATTTCATAGGAAGCCAATCCAATTTTTAAAAAATAAAGCAGGCTCAAGGGGTGATAAAAGCATCAAAATGTCTAAATGAAACTTTTCCCCTCAAAAATTAAGTTTTTCAAAGTAACTTTGCAAGTTGCTTTTCCAAGCCCTTGCAGCTGTGGGTTTCACAGACTCTCTAAGTTGGCTATACTTAAAAAGTGTTGTGATTGATGTGTCATACCATAACTACCAAGAAACATCAGGCTGTTAGGAAAACAGTCTAGTGAGGACCCCACAGTACTTATGGAGCCATTTCAGCATGTAAAGTTGTCTGTGATCATTGAATGGGCAAACATCCTTAGTTTTTTTGACATGTAAAGATATGAGGTGATGTTTAGTAATGTTTAATTTTAGAGGTTACAAGCTAAGTCTAAAAATCAATTTGTAGCAAATGACATTTCATGTGCAAATCATTAGTTTAAAGACAGAGTATTTCAGTGTTAATTTTTATTAGGGATCAAAGAAGATGCAAGGTGAAAAACAGACGTAATGTTTCTTTGTGAGGGGATCAGAGATGCATAGTCATGCAAATGTCATGCATATAATCCAGAATTTTATTAACAGTTACCTTAGCTTTCTTTTCTCATTCCCATGCTTTCTGGGGTTTGAAGAGGAAGGGTCATGTCTCCTCCTCCTTCCTGTGCAATAAGTAGTTGGCAACATGGGCATTTTCAATGTCCCAGGGCAGTCCTTTGAGTTAACTATTAACGTAGGAGAGACACCTTGTCAGTTATTGCTTCAGCCTCTCTTTTTGCAGACTCACAAAAGTGTTCTGGTTCAAGTTTGGCAATTTCACACTCAGGAGGATTTCTGTTAGCCAAAAGAACTAGTTTATTACTATTACTTCCTTAATCTCATCATAGATTCTATAGGCTGTGGCATAAATTATGAGGGCAATTGGCCTTCCCTGGGCTTGTGATCTGACAGTTACACAAATTTAATCCCTAACAGTATCCATCAGTTAAACTAAATATATAATACATCTATATAGGCATATATATATAATGAAATCTGTATTGCTTGTTTGTTATCCCTGGACTGGCAAAAGTTTTGGAAACGTATAACGATGTCCGTTGCCTTAGCAGAAGTTGCAGTAATTCTATTTACTTAGCATTATTTTTTTGGATGGGCATATTGACTGCTGTAAGTGACATCAAACTCAAGTCTGAAAGTTTCCAAACTGAGACAAGCTCTGCCAAAACAGAAAGAATTCTGTTATTGTTGAACTCTAGATGCCTAACATGCAACTCAAACAGCAGTGTTGTGTTTTGGGAAATATTGATCAACTGGGACCCAGGAGCAGGCAACAAAAAGACTTTACTGGCTCCAAATGGCAAATTCCCTTCTCTGAAAGGGCAAAATGAAAGGAGGTAAGGGATGTTTACAGAGGGTGCTTGTTATTCCTCCTTTCTTATGCACTTCCAAATAGGCAGTTTCCTATTTGAAAGGATTTCTCAGCTAGGTAAGACTTATATTTCTTGCAACTGGTCAAACTAGAGGAAAAAGAGGAGAGGGGCAAGATCAGTATAGCTAGTAAGAATGAGAGTGATTCTAGAGCATACCATCCAACTTTGATTATATTTTGAAATTTACTGTAAATACCCTTACGATACTTTCATATTTGTGGGGGAATTCTTCAAACTTTTGCTCAACTTCCATGGGAATTTATATGAATAATGACCTCAGGATTCTTGATGTGGAAATAATTATCCTCCTACTGGATGCTCTACCTTGTCAGTCTGTCTAGTACTACCACAGATTCTGTGTGTGCTCAGCTGGGCCAAGCCTTGAGAAATGAAGCTGCATCAGGCTGCTTTGCTTTTCCTCCATCCTAAGACTCTATACTTCTAGGACATGTAAACATCCTGGACCTGGGAATGACTGACCAAATCACTTGATTTTTTTCTTGCTTTTTTCCCTCTTTTTTTTTCCCTGATTAACATCTTAGATGTGTTGTTCATTCATTCTTTTTGGTGCCTGCTGATGTAAGTTCTTGGAATAAAAATCTGTGAAGACAAATACCTTACTACTTGCATCAAAATGATAATATTTCAAATAAAAGCTCATTTGCTTCCTTTGCTCACTTCTGTTGATTTAAGAAATTACCAAGGTGTAAAGGATAACTAACTCATCATTGGGAGTCTGGGGATGCACAATGTGACACGATGACATTGTCCACTCTGAGATATGAACAGTGTAGAGTTTGCTGCTGGCACTGTGCTCATTGGTAGGGCCATGCTTCTAGGGGGGACACGAGCAAGGCCAGCAAACAGAAGAGGGACAGGTGCTGAGTACCGCAGTTCTGGTAGTGGCAATGGTTGCAGAGCATCTCTGCTCCCACTCTTGCCTTCAGCAGCATAAAAAATCCCATGCAGCTAGTCAAGAAACATACATGTATCAATAAAATAAAGCCAAACTGTAGCTAAACAATAAAACACAGCAAACAGTGCATTTCTAGGGAATTACAACATGCCTTGGGTGGAGTTATAAGGCATGAGGCCAAAGGTTGGATGGCTTTAATGGCCCAAGACACACAGAAAACCCCTAATGCTGACGCTGCTAGAGAAAGGAAGAGTGGGATTATGTGGGCAGCCTTTCTGCAAGCAATTTAGAAACCAAGTTTTGATTTTATCCTATTTGGGCACAGAACTGCCTGCATCTCCTGCATGCCTTTTGCTGGGTATGGCCTCAACTGGTTAATCTACTAAGACTGCAGAATGATGCAGGCACATCCAACCAGCTAGTCACTTGTTCAACACGCAAGTAGGTCTAATGTGTGGAGCAGAAAGTTTTACCCTGGATTAAGGCAGTTTTTCCAGCCTCTGTGCCTAGGCTGGGATTTCCATGAGTAGAGCTCAAAAGCGATGAGAACAGCTGCTAACTCTGGTATGGGGAACAAGGAACTGGTAGAATGAGAGGATCCCTGGGATGCTGTAAGCTGGACTGCTGAGGGGTGTGTGCTGATGCTGTGGCTGGGAAGCCTTGAGGTGACATATCCAGGGTAACAGACATCCTGTGACCATGGACGTGGCCAGAGAGGCCTGGAGGGTGACCTGGAAGCCAGAGTTATATTGTGCAATGAGGTAGGACAAATGAGAGAGACCATTTCAATGCTTTTCAGTGTAGATGATTAAAATAAAATTGTGATACCACCAGACATCCTGATGGCTACTACTGTACTTCTGTACTGTGAGATTTCAAGGAACTGTGGGTGGGACGGCCAGCTTCTTCCTCTTCATGCTGATCTTCTCCAAGTGACCTTTCTAAGGATCTGAAGCTTTACCCAAGAGGTAGGTGTGAGGTGATGCTTGCAGGTGAAGCATTTCTTTTACCCTGTGTTCTTCCTCTCTGTTAGCTTCTGGTGTTTGGCTAGAGAGATATAACACTTCTGCAAAGACAGAAGACTTCTGCTGAGAACCTCAGCTGGCAGCAGGACATCGTCTGTCAGTGAGGGGTGGGAGATCAGCTCAGAACACTCCCTGCGGTGGCAGCTCCCAGGAGGGTGTGAGAGTAACAGGCTCTTGGAGAAGAGGTCTTGTGAGGTGGGAGCCTTTGTGTCATGCTGGTAATAAAGTGTTTGAAGATGGAACATGCTGATTCACAGAAATTGAGACTGTTTGTGGGAAAGGGTTGGCTTTCACAAGTATCTTGACTCGAAAACTATTGTGGAAATAAAGTTTTGGAACTGTCAGAATGTTTTCGCAGTTTCTAACTGAATGGCTTTCTCATTCAAATTTACTTTTTGTTTTGAATATTAAACTTAATAGCATATTTAAAAAGTTTTACTGAAAATATATGTTTTGAAATTGTCAAAGCAAAATGTTGGCCTTGAGCTCCAGGGTTTTTTTCTTTGCTCTAGGTCTTTGGCCTTGAAAATTTTAACAATTTTCAATAATTTTAATAACTTTTCCTCCCACTTGGAAGTGTGGAAAAAATATTGATATCTAGAAAACTGTTTACAGGGAAACCGTTTCTCTCTCAGCTTAACATAATGGGCTGTGCCACTTTAACATGGAGTAACCCCATGTAAAAACAAGTTTCTAATAAATTCACGTAAAAAAATAAATCAAACGGTTCTATTGCTGCATAAGCCACCTTTTACTGCTGCAATTAGTCTCCCACAAGTACAACCAGGTTTTCTGATTTTAGGCTTAAAATGATTACTGATGATTGTAATGCACTCAAAAGAAACCAAATACAGATGGTTAAGTTTGAACAATGTTTTTCTCACACAGTATTTAACGTTCAAGAAAGTCATAAAACAAAGAAATCCCAATTCAGTACTGTGCAGCATGTCCTGCTGATGTGTTTATTTCTGTTGCCTGGATTTTAATCACGGGGATGTGCTCACTTCAGATGTGATACTAAACATTGCTGGTTATTATAATGCATTTCCCAGGAAAGTGCATTCTGACTAGCATGCAAAACGCAGGAGAAAAACATAGGGGGATTATTATTATTTATTATAATTATTATATTTTTTTAAAACATGGCCTTAAGAAAAACAATGCTTCATTCTTTCAAGCCCTGGCTCCTGAGCCCTATTTACACTCCTACCAGCCTGGCAAAGGGAAAGGGGCTTCCAAGTGAGTGTGAATTACAGTTGTATCTATGGCCTCGCGGTGCTGTTCTCTTAAGTGTGAATTCAGCTCCTCAGAACTCACTGTCATACTTTCTGCCCCTATCATGCCAGGAAGCTTCATGGCATGGCTCACAGCCTCACCAATGTGCTTAGTCAAGCTTGCAGGGCTGGACTCCCAGTCCCCATCTGCTCTGTGCAGACATTAAAGATGCCGCTATGCTTTTTCCTAAGAGTAGTGGTTTGTTGCAGAGTTCTTGACTATAATTATGTCCCACAGTAACTGTTGTGCAGCAAGCCATGAGTCAGTGGATGACTTCCAGTCCAGCAGTGGTTGAGTTTTGGTGGTGATGCAGATTTCTGAAGCAGTGAGTGAGTTATATATTGAAGCTTCATTGCTGACGTTGTTGGGTTAGCTGGGCTCACCGGTTCAGCTTGTGTGGTGGAAGTGCTTCTCATTGTGGTGATGTTGGGGTGCCACAGTGACATAAGATGTATGGAACAGATTCGATTGCTTTTTTTCTTTATTTGTAACATGGTTGACACCTATATAGTACTATATATGTGCAATCTATTGCATTAAAATGATGGTGGATGGTGAAGGTGGGTGGAAGTTAAAGCAAAATAGCTATGGGGGAAAGGTGGCAGCTTTCCAGTTCACCCATGTTATTGAAACTAAGAAAAAATGCTTTTTTTTCCCTGTTAGGACTGGCTAGAACCTCAGCATCAGCTCTGGCTCAGTCAAACAGAAAACCTGTTCATTCTATGACTCTCTCCACTTTTAGTGCCTTTCAAGTATTTTTTACCTGGGAAACTTTATGACAGAAATACCCATGTCAAACATTGTTGTCCTACCTGTGTGCTCAGGACTTTATCATTATAGCAGAACACCAAAAGCAGCAGGTTGGCAGATCTGCTGCTCAGCTGGTTGGGTGCCTTCATGTCATTAGTCCATGTTACGTGTGTTACTGAAGCCCAGCACTCACTGGTTGGTGTGGAGGTACAGAGGGAGAAAAGAAGCACTGTTGGCAGACATTATCAGCTAGTTGTTCTTGTCTGCAATTTCATGATATTTAAGGCACAGCAGAGCTTTTTTCTCATTAGTAAGCGTCAGGATGCAGAAAACAGATCTCATGAAGTGCTGGTATACTGTGTCACCCTGTTCCATCTTCATTTCAGCATCACCCACTCCTGCCTTGCCTGAAAAGTTACACAGTCTGCAGGATGCCTTGAGAAGACGGATTGTTTTCATTTGCAGAGAGGTTTGCAGCAGAACACTTTTAAAATGACATTGTAAGAAATTGCTACAGTGCAAGACCTGCTCTGACTTTTATTTATATAAAAAGAGATCAGGGTTAGGATTTCTAGTTGGAAGAAACCCATGATTTTACTAGGACAGGGGGGCTCATTCTTCTCTCTTGGCATGCCATGCTCTCTGCAATCTATTTGAGAGGCAATAAAAGCGGTAATAAAGTGGCAATCAAAAACAACGCTTCAGTAGTCCTGAGCTGCAGTTTGTGGGATTTCGTTTGGAACTTATTTACCTAACCCCCTCCCACACAGCTATCTGTCTTAGGCACCTACATGAGTCTCCTCTTCGGAGTACTTGGGGCCGTCAGACTCTTAAATTTAGTTCTTTCTCACAGCAGCCTGGAAGGCTTTATTGTTGGGAAGGGGAAGTGCAGAGAGGTAAGGATATATGGACACTACAGGTACGGAGTACAGAGATGGCAGTAATGACTCTGAAGCCGGGAGCCAATACATTTACATCAGTGCCACATCATACCAGGTTAACTGACCCTCCTGAGGAGAAACCTGTATTTCTCAGGGATGTGCTGGGCCTGGGGGCCTGCCCCGCCAACAGATCTGGGTGAGAACTTCTCCACGTCTCTGCACCATACTGTGCTGCACTGCAGCCAAATGGTGCCTGGGGGGTCAGAGCTGTCAGTGTTTGGGGGCTCTGAAGTGTAAAGCAGATATGCCTGAGTGACTTACCTCACAGCAGCTGAAAGTACCTCCTGAGGTCCCTTCCAACCTGAATTACTGTATGATCCTGTGATCCTACATTTCACAAATCCAGAGCTATTGCTGCAGCCACTAGGCAGTCCTTTCCTTCACCCCATAGCTGTGGTTAGTTGGCTACACTGACAGTAGGACAGCAGCTGACACAGGTAGCAGTGCTTCTCACCTGGTAGTACAGCTGAGCAAATAGTTCAGAATGAAGTTGATGTATTATCTTTTATCAGCAGGCAGGATACGTATGAACTGGTCATCATTTTCTCACATTCATTGCTTTACATATTCTAGAAAGCTGTTTTTCACAGATCTTTTCTCTATATGTTGGTTATGAACCATTCTGTGAGCATCACCAGGCTTCTTGACGGCTACTTTGCAGTTAGGTACCAGGACTTTCAAGTTGTTGTTTCTGACCTACCTGGGACAAGTTCACAGCATTGCTGGCTTTCATAATCATGAGTGAATAGGTTGGATGCTTCCTCTTATTCCTCACAATGGCAAGATTGACATACACTTTCTGCAGATTTTCATGCCAGTAGATACTGACCTAGATGTGACAAAGAAAGGCTGAAGGGAGGAGTGAATGATCTTAAAAAATTATACACACAGAAGTGGCTTGTTTCTCAGTTTGCTCTGTTTTACATTACTGACCTGGAAGTCCTTTTCCTTTGCCCTCTTTGTATTTTTACACATATCTTCTTTTGGGCAGGAACATCTTTAAAGGGTAGAGCTGAACAGCTAGTCATAGAAGTCTTATATGTCTTTTACAGGCATAGGTAGTCTTCTGTCTCTGAAGACTAGTAGATCTAAGGTCCTAGGCTAATTATTATATACACAACTGATGGAAAATTGGGACAAAGTTGACTGAGATTATTAATTTATGCAGAGCAATTCCTTCAGTTTCACTCAGAATAAGGGTGGGATTCTGTGTTCCTTGCTTAAGCAAAGTTCTGCTGTGCAGCTGAGTCAAGGTGATGGACTGTTGCCTGCATGAAGACTGCAGCATCTAGAAATGTAGGGCCAAGCAGATTTTCCACTCTTTATTAACTTTCTTCCTTGCTGTGGGATTTGAGCACTTCCCAATCTTTAGTATGTTTCTCTTTGTAACATACTTTGTGATGGAAAAAAAAGTTATCTTCCCGAATCTGCCTATAGGGAATTGACATGGGGAGAGGTAAAAAACTTCAAAACACTCAGGTTTCCAGTGGTACAGATGTGACCTTACTCAGATGCCTCAGTCTCATAGCTGGTAGCTAGGCATTTAAAAAAAAAAAAAGTCCCTAGAGATGTCTTTCTGAAAGTCAGCGACGTGGCAGAACAGGGACTTGAACCCACCCTGGTGTCCCAGGTGCTCAGCTACTGCTGCAAATGCTGGGTTATCCTTCCCGTCCTAACACTGTACTTAGTCTTGTCACTGCTGCCTTTGATGTAGAAGGGCAGCTCTGAATAGAAAGACTGTGCTCAGGGTGAGTAATGGTGGTGAAATTAGCCTGTCTTTTTAGTAGCTGATTTTTAAGCCTGAAAAATCTGGCATCTTCACAAATTGTGAATCAGTGCATCCAGCTACAGATGTTATCCTCTGCAAATCGAGGATCCTGTACCCAGCCCTGCTGCTGTTGAACTACAGAAATGCTATCTGAATGTGATTCCTATTTCGATGACATCCAGAAGATACTTGCTTTCTCTCTGTAGAAGCAAAAGATCAGAGAAGGTAAAAAGCAAACTAGAGTAACACAAAGGAAGGGGAAAAAAATGTGTTCAAAAGACCTCTGTCTCTCCCTGGCTTCCTGCTCCCTCCCCCTGCCCCCGCCTCCTCTTCCTTCTGTCTCTAAGGGTTAAATATGCAGAGGGAAAAAATTGCTAGACTTTATGTCTGTGCTTGGTGGGAACTATTAAATTACGGCTGGATGTTTTTAATTATGCCACACATAAATGCCTGAACACAACAGCGTTTTAATCCAAATGTGAGCCTCATTTATGTGTGTTCTGTGTTTGCTCTGAAATGCACTGGCTGGCACTTGTTTGTGGTGGCCCCTTTGTGGCATTGTAACAGTGTGGGGTTTTTTTTTCCCCTTTTTTTTTCCCCAAGTGCGAGGATGGGAGCTAGTGCTGGCGAGGGGGAAAGGAAATGGGTAATAAAACAGAGAGCTAAGCGGCTCACTGGAGCCAGCGATGCTGGGATCTGGTTAATTGCTCCGAAATGAAAAAGATTCAGGGGTTTTCATGAAATCCCATAGGTGCATTTGCCAAGCCTCAAATATTAGATTGAATTACAGTTTCTAATTCCTCCCTCCCTTTACCCACAGCCATGTGTCTTATTTCTTCCTAAGGCTTGTCCACTTCTCAGAGCAATGAATATAAGAGGGAAGCTGAGTAAGGACTGCCTGCCTGCTTGTTTTGCACCTTCCCCACCTACGTCTTTTCCTAATCCTACCTTTTATTAAAAAACAAGCAAGCTGTCTCTCTCCCCTCCAGTGTATCCCGATCTGATTGTGGGATTGAGGTTGAAAAGTTGCATATGTATTCTGCCTTGCAAGGGGCTGTGGGGAGCGTGTACTGAGGAAGACTGTCTCTGTCCCTTGTTCTCTACACCCACGCACTAGCTAAGCATAATATAATCCTTTTCTGCGTAGCCACCAAGGCTTGTTTTTTTAAAGGGGCTTTGACCTGTCCCTCTCATTTTCAGGAATAATTTTACATTGGCAGTTAGTTGTGCCAGCATTTTTACTATCCCACAAAGGGATTTCAGCACCTGATTTGTGGGTGTAAGGGGACTTCACTGGGAAATTACGTCAGTGACGTGGCTCAGAGGAGTAGCTGTCTCCAAGATCACATCCTTAAATGGTAGGATTGGCACCCACAAAACTGAAGCTGGAGCTGAGACTCTCCTGCATATAAATTATATCCACAAATCAAGATGCAAGCCCCTTTTCTGACAGTTATTGTGTTTTGTTAACCAGTGAACAATGTGTATTTTCTCAGTCTGGACATTTCAAGATTACGAAAAGTGCACCTTGATTATAAGGCTGATATCTGGTCCAAGTGTTGTTTCCCTTCTCGTGAGGAACTGGAAATCTTTCCTCTTTCTTCCACCCCAGAGCTGGGAAGGCCCTCTGAGTCACCTAGGTCTGGCCCAGCTTTGGAACAGACCTTTCTGCTGGAAATTTCTCTGGCATGTTTTTCTAAGCTGATCACTCTGGTGCTATCAGCATCCCCACACAAGCAGATAATTCTGATGCATTTCTTCAGGGACTTTTTTTTTTGTCTTTTGCTTTTGTTTCAACCTTCTTTTTGTGTTTTGGGTTAAGATGTTCCTGCATGCCAGCCTCAGTCAGCTGGCTCAGTCCCTCTGTACTCCTGGAAGTTGTTGGTTCCTACATTCCTGTGTTATTGCTCACCTTCCTCATACCATTCATCAGTGGAAGCTCCCCTGGAAATTAGTATGTGAAATGTTCCTTCAAAATTTGCATGCACATTAGCAATTAAATGTAAGTTCCTACTTTCAGTCTGCTGTGATTACTTTAAATAAATAAAAATTGAGAGTCCATTTCCCACGCGAAGGCAAGGATTTAAGGCACTGTTTGGCTGGCAGCATCTACCCAGTTCCTCACTCAGCCTCTGCCGTTAGGCACTAGTCTGGGCTGCCTGGCTTAAGACAGCAGAGCAACTAAGGGCATACTCTAGTAAAGCATGCTTTGATACTTCTGCTGTTTCCTTGTACGTGATCTCATGATGCATTGCTGTGGGGAGATCTAACTGTTCTGCCAACTCATTTTCAAGAACTGTTTTCAAAGAGAATCGTTTTAAATTGCTCACTTGGGGGGTCATTTATTGTCTATTTTTTTCAGTGCTGGATCCTCAGGCATTTGAGGGTGAAATCTCTATTGTTCACCCCACCTCCAAAACGATCAGAAATCACGGATTTTTATTTAGCCACCCACTGTCTTTTGACCTGAATACTTCAATTTTTATTTCCCACCCAGTCCCTTCCTAATGTTAGCCACAGTCTTCCCATCTCGCTCTCACCCTGTAGGGTAAGGAAATGTGGTTTCATCCATGAATGACATTAATGCCATTGTGTGAATCATTAGTGGATCCAGCATCACAAGCCCTAGGGGATCAAATACTTGCAAACCACTAGAGAGAGATTCTAATATCAAATACGTGGCAGGAATCATCCTAGCTCGAAGAAAACAAAACAGCCCTATTTAATACCCAGAGAAGGTCATGGTGCTTAGAGAGGGCAGAAGAGCTTGTGTAATGGCCTTGAGGGGCCCAGTGGCAACCATCCTGCTTCTCCCTCCTGTCCGCAGCCCCTCTTGCCTCTCCTCCTCCCTGGGTGACTCCCTGTCTAACCTACTAACCAGTTCCTTCCCACTTGTGGCATATAATGGCAGCATTTGAAGCCGTGATGAGGCTGTTGCCTTGCTCTTCCTTAAAACAAACAAACAAAAAGTCAAGATGAAGCATGGCTAGCTCAGAAGAAAAAAAAAAAAAGACAGAAACTGAGCTTTTGCGGTGGGGTAGGAGAGGAAGAGCTGAACACCTGCTGCTCTGCTGCAGCACCATTCCGATTGCCCTGGAGGCTGCTATTAATTCTGCCTTTGCAGGCTTTTGTATGAGTGTTTCTGCTTTGCCTTAGCCCTAGCTAGAAGAGAACATAGGGTTGTCTCGCAGCCCAAGGAAGAGAATAAGATGTAACCCTCTGATTGCTTGCTGGCACCTCTGATGATCCCAGCACTTAAGTAGGTGTTCAAAACCTGCTTTTTTAAAATCTAAAGGCAGGTGCTCACTTTTGAAAATTTTTTGGCCAAACATCTTCTGCAGTGTAAACACACAAGCCATACTTGGCTGTTTGTTCCTGCAGTATGCATTACCTGTGTAAGCACAGGAGTACTGTGCAAAAGCAGAGAAAGCAGATGGGAGTGCTCTGTTATGCATAACAGGACACAGACTTCCCTTAATGACCTCATCCTGATAGCCTTGAAAAGAAAATTCAAAGGTACTGCAAACCCTTCTTCTGTGGAAGCAATTATTCCCAAATATCAGGCATCAATGCTTGACATTCACTGCAAAAAATTAGGTGGTTAATAAATGTGGATAGTCTATCCAAGTAATTAACTGGCATAGCTAGATCTTGCTCTGGTGCAAGTGGCAAACCTAGAGATGCAGAAAACATCTTAAAATAGCTCTTGAAATATTTGCGTAAATTATTTTTTTCCCAGGAACCTACATTTCATTTCTCTTCTGTTTTGCACTATGAATTAAAGTATTGGAATATGGGAATCTCCAGTCTCAGGGGGTGGTGGTGGGAGCAGAAGTGAAGGGAGGGTTAGTCAATTTTATCAAGTGTACAGTGCAAGTTTGAAAGAATTTGAAATCACTAGGTTGGTTTTAACTGTGTTCAGAGCTGAAACTGTTCGCAAAGTAAACATGATAATTTGTATCGGAGTTCTCACACTCCATCTCCAGAGCTAACAGAGATGACGAAGCAATGGGGAGTGGAAAAATTAAAGTCAGTATTCTGAGAAATATCAGGTAACACTCTGAATTTTCAAACTCTTTGATGCTGACATCTGTAAACAGAGATTCAGTAAGTTTACTTTTTGAAGCTCATTACCGTAGTGAACTTGCTAGTTCTCTGGTAACTATGAAGGTTTTGCCAGCAATGATGTCAGACTCAGAATTAAAAGTATGTGTGGAACAGATAAGATAAAAGGTGCCTTTTTTCTTCTTTGAACATGGAGAGTTTTCTGGTTGTAGGTTCTTGAACTTCTTGAAGTTAATACATGATAACACAAACTATTTTGGGATGCCGAAAAATAATCCTTCAGGCACAACAACAGAAAAACAAGAGAAAGCACCTCCTACCCAAGTGTACCTTAAGTATATGGAAGGTTGATTTTCTGTGTGCATGTTTAACTGTCTTAATTTGTTAAGCAAAGACATATTGAGAGAAGAAAAATGATAAAAATAGTGTTTAATCCATGAATGTGCAGAGTCTTTTTGACTAATGGATCTTTTTCTGCACATCGGTGTCATTACAAAACTGGAAAAGCACCAAAGGAATCTTTTGCTTGCTTATGAGCCTTGGGAAGTTAAGCACTGAGATGAGGCTAGGTTGTATTTTCCCAAACCGTGAAACTTAAATGAAAGGGGCTGAAAATGGCTGTATAAGGTAATATTATATATTATATAATAGAAGGTGAAATTTCTGATCAGGATCAGCAATTTTCTGTTATTTATCAAGAACCTGGAAACACTAGGATGTTTTAAAAATTTAAGCAGATACTGTGCCTAACTGGATATCTCTTCTAAATGTTGTATCTTTTGCTATTTCTGCAGTAACTTATATGAATTATAAGTAATGAAAATATAAACAGTAGCCAAGACATTTTAAAGTGATAACTTCTATTAACAAGGTGCAACCTAAACAAAGTTCAAAGTCTATGAGCATCCCCTATCAAGCAGAAGCTTATATGGTAACTGAATAGTTTCATGGTTTCTAAAAAGCTGTTTAAATTGGTGGGCTTAAAGCAACCCCTGTCAAAGTCAGAGGGAATTTTACCAGTGGAAACAGAATTAAGCCCTAAAGAAATAATTTTTTCAGCACCTTTGCAACTTTTCATCTGCCACCATTGGAGCCAGTGGAAAGGGTTTTATTGACTTTGTTGCATAAAGGGATGTTAGCTGTGTAACCCAAGATACCTCATGTGTGCCAAAGAATAAACGAAATTTAGAATGAGACCAACTTTGCTGTAATGGTGATGATATAATTCTCAAGAGCAAACAACTAATAACCTCTTCTTAAAACAAGAATCCGTCATGAATGCTCCAAGACCAAAGGGAAAATTTGCCTCTGGCCTCTGGGATTCCCTGCTGGGCAATGAAAAGAGGAGCTATATCATCCAGAAAATGACAAGGAAAGAGGAAAAGCCCTCAGGAGTAAAAAGCCTCTTTCCTTTCCCCCCTTCCTCTCCTGGCATAGCTATCTTTACTGCTTGTGCACAATTCCATTGAGTAAAACCAGTTCATGATAGAACAAACCGAGAAAGTGCTAGTTCAGGCAGCCTCTTCTTTCCTTTCATGGATTAATGGCAACTGAAAATGAAAGGATTATTTAAGGCCACTTGGGCAACATTAAGTACTGCCTATTATGTGACTCTAGGATCAGATGTAGCCTGGAAACCAAAGGCAGCAAACCACATTAGGTTAGTGTAGGTGGACACCTATGTTATGAAACGGGGAGTTCTTGGGTTTGCTTGTCAGTAGTTTGAGAATTGCCTGTTCTGAAGATGGAAATGAAATAAACAGTGGTTTGCAGTCAGCGTTTCTGAAATCCCGTAGGAATAGCCATGTTACCCAATCCTCTAGAAAACAGGGTCTTAGTGACCGTTCCCAGTGATCATTTTTTCCTTGGACTTCTGCTGATGATACAAGAAATTAAAGTTAAATCAAGTTCACTTTTCATTGTATGTACTGATACGGGCCGAACTGGGAATTATAAATTCTTGGGAAGTTGTAGCCTGTGTTTGTTGACCCATTTGAGAACAATGGGAAAGCTTTCTTCACCAGATCCATTCTGCTGTGTTTTCCTGCATGTTCATTTGAAGTTGTGGGTCAGATACAAATGGTTTTCAAGCCTTTGGTGGGAAATGCATTGCACAGCCTGGCAGGACCTGGGGGAAATAAAGAAGAACTTAAGCAAGTGTGCCCTGGGGTGTATGCCTGTCTGTGCTGGGGCAGGAGCTGCTTTTGAGTATCTCACTTTGGCTTTTGCCTCTCTCTGTCTCAGCTAAAGGTTCTAACAGCTCTGTGTCTCCGGTTCTGGACTGGTACAGGTGTGCCAGTGTCACTTCATGAAAGGGAACTGGGGTTGTTTAGCCAGGAGAAAAGGAGGCTTGGGGGACATTATTGCTCTCTACAGCTACCAGGAAGGAGGCTGTAGGCAGGTGGGGGTCGGTCTCTTCTCCCAGGTAACAAGCAATAGGGCAAGAGGAAACAGCCTCAAGTTGCACCAGGGGAGGTTTAGATTGGATTTTAGGAAGAATTTATTCACTGAAAGGGTTGTCAGGCATTGGAACAGGCTGCCCAGGGAGGTGGCTGAGTCACCATCCCTGGAGTTATTTAAAAGATGTGTAGATGTGGCACGTAGAACCATGGTTTAGTGGTGGACTTGGCAGTCCTAGGTTAATGGTTGGACTTGATGATCTCAAAGGTCTTTTCCAACCTAAATGATCCTATGATTCTATGATTCATCTTTGCTGTGAGAAAAGTAAATTGGAGAAATTAGCTGTATACTAACTTGCTGAAATGAAACAGATGCTTATTCTGTTACTACACAGATATGACTTGGACAGATGGAGGCTTGCTCTCAGACCTCTCAACGTTCTTAGGTCTATTATCTGACAATTTGGTTGTGCCCAACGGGCAGTCATGGCTGTAAGAAAGGGCAGGAGTATGAAAATGCATATCGCTGATGTAAAGCAGTGTAGACATCCCTGAACCACCATCAGGTGAGCTAGCTTGGAGTCTGAAAGGTTTAGTATAGCTTTACAGGGGGTGGGGGGAAGGATGCAGGGCTGGTTTGCTTTGGTGCCATGTAGTGCTAACATAACTTCTGCTTGCAGGTTCTGAGCTAGCAATGGTGCATGATGTTGTGTCAGAATGAGGCTGGCAAAAATTTCCTTGGAACTAGATCTGGAAATCTCTTTGCATTAGATGGTGTGTTGTATAAACTGACATCTGTTTGGATGAGTTGCCTGAAAGGATTTAATATAAATCTGAGAACTTCCAATTTCAACATACGTGGTTATTGGCAGGGCAGCGGTCTTGTAGTACCCTGCAGAGGAAGAAGCTTCACAGATACTGTCTGCGAAACAACTAAAGGAAATTAAACACAGAAATAAGTGGCAGAAAACCACTGCGTTTTGTCTGTGTTTGAGAGAGTGTGTTGGTAGATGGCCTCCATCCCAAACTATGCTAACGAGTTCTGCAGTCTATGCATCCCTGTGCTTCAGGAACCTGGTTGCCAGTGATCATATCTAAGAGCTTTCATTAGGGACGGACATTACACGATGTTGGTGTCATATGAGACTTGTGACTGTCTTCTTGCACAGACTAAGTATTATTTACTTGTATAGAAGATAAGGGCCAAATCACAGATCATTTCCAAACATACTGGCCAAATTATACTGTGTGTTCTTCAGTTACAACTCTGGGTTCTTGAGAGTTTAGAACTGAGCTTGCAAAAGGTACACAGAAATTATTTCAGCAAACAACAGGGAGTGGGAAGAATGTACCTCTGAACAGAATACCTTGCCTGTGTCTTCCCAACCATTTTGTCTCTGGTAAACCCTTGCTGCTTCTTTCTTCCTTGTTTGTTACAGTTTTGGATGTCTCACTGTATTATTGTTTCCTATTCTGGATATTTTGAGTCTTACTAAGAGCAGAAAAAATGGGTGGAATGAGAATTTCTGTGATTTTCATGTACAGATGTTGGTGGAGGGTTCCTAGTGTTTAGATTTTAGGTAATAAAAAAACCTCTGAACCCCAGGCTAGGGCTTTTTAAATGGGCCCAGGCTCACTTTCCCCTTTTATCTGACCTTTATTCTTTCAGACTAGGGGACATTCATTCCTATGTGTTAAGGAGTGATTGGTTTCCTTCCCGGTCTGGATCTACAGCAGTCTCCTGAGTTATTTTGTCTAAAGTCATGGTAGAGAGAAGCGGGAATTTTTGTTCCCCCTCTCTCACACCGAAGTGAGGGTCTTGTTCTTGTTGTCTTTGCTTTGAGCAGTGGGGAGGAGAAATTCCTTCCTGACAGTTGAAAGGACAAACAGTTCATATATATAAATATGTAAAGGAGGGTGGGGTGGGGTAGTTTTTATATCATACTGGCATAAATCAGTAGTGGGGTCAGAGTAATATACATTGCATCACTTAACAGGAAATCTACTTGCCCCAATGCCCATCTTTTCTCACAGGAGTTCAGCTTAGTTATGACCCAAATTCTGGTTGGACTGCTCTTCTCATGCCAGAGTATTCTTTGGAAGGAAACCCAGGCCAAAATGAAGCAATAGCATGCTTCAGCAGGTCCCACAAGCAGCAGGAGGCACAGAATGGAGACAAGTGCTGTGGAGAGCCCTACCCCAAGGTTTGGCCACAGGGAACACCAGACCCCAAGGCTGTGGTGTCTTTACAAATGGGTGTATTGGAAAAGGGATAACCATTGAGCTGGTTATGCTAAACATGACACAGCTAGTGCTAGCTATAATATACTCTGAAAACTCTAATAACAAATTTTTGGCTGGATTTATGAGTTGTAGGACAGGAGCCAAGTTAGCTCTTACCCAATCTTGATGTGTTTGGAGCGATCTCATCTTTATATGTCTGGAACTTTGTTTTTCTGACTTGGTTTCTTTGTATCTTCAATAGTTTTTATCAAACTGTAACAATGATATTCTTTCCCTGACTGGGCTTAGGGTCAGGAAAGGGGCTCTTAATCGTACATGTTTGTTTAATGGGATTTTAGTTTTCTTATTCAATTAACAAAGATTCTCTGGTCTTTAAAATTTGCAATTACTTTTTCCTGCCTACTCAAGAAGTGCTTGGCTTCCATTTTTGAGAATAATTTTAACTTTTACATTAATTTGGTAGCTGTGATAGCACTTGCCATCTCTGACACATGCATGCATTCAACCACCCACCCACTCACACACAGTGAAATCTTTAAGGGGTGTGTGTGTGATGTGTCCCTAGAGGTAAATCTGACAGCGACACATAAAACAGAGGCCACCTAACCTCTGGTGTAAGTCACAGCTTTCAATTTTTTGTAGCTTCTCCAATTCCTCTTGTAGAAAACTTTTGTCTGTGTCAAGTTGACTTCTACACATGGAAGGTTTCAGTGAAGTTGGTTTAACCCTTATCAAGAAGGAGTCAAAGGGTAATTTTGGCCTGTGACAGTATTATTTCCTCTCTGTTTCTTTCTGTCTTTGTTTTTCTCTCTGTGTCTCTCTCCTCATTTCTTCTCCCGAGAGATCTTACATTTTCCTGTCCTGTCAAAGTCTACACAAATCTAACTGACTTATGAGCGAATTATCTTTATACCTGCTTCTTGGATCACATCAGATGTCTGCTGCTAAAGTTCCTGAATGTTCTTTGTACAGATCATGCAGCTGGCTATGGTTCAAGTTAAAGTTTACAAAGTTTAGCTAAAGATGATATTAAAGGTGCTGATCTGAAATACTGTTAGAACTGTGATACATCTTTGGATCTACCACAGACTTTGTATCGAATAGATGTCAAAGTGACTGTGGAGTATAGAGAAGATTATATATAATTTCTATAAATTTAGACCTCACCAAAACATTGTTTCTAGGAAATGTGTGACTATTACTGCACACTTAATTATGATTTTGTTTGTAATTTTAGTTATTAGTAACTTCTTCACTTAAAGCAATGACTATGCCCTATGATAAGATTATACACCCCCACCCTCCACATATTTATTGAGCATTTTGCTATCTGTTGGTTGAGATAAATGTAATGAGAATTTTTAAAGATACCTGAGATTTTTATAATTTCAGTTATTAATTAAAAGCATAGTTAAGGTTTAAGTACTCTGAATATGTGTATTAAGGTTTAGATGCTCTGATGGTGTGTATCTTCACTGAAATAATATCTTTTTTATCATACTACTCATTATATAAGTAATTATAATTATAAGTAACTTGTTGCATGGTGAGTGCTCATTTCTGGGTTTTGTTTTCTGGAGCATATTTTATGCTAAGCAATGATACATGCTGTCTATTGTAACACCTTATAAATGCAAGTAGTTTTTTTTGTGAATATATGCATCCCCAGCTGTATCTGTAGAAAATATATATAAGAGAAATGAAACATGTAAATATGTATGTACATAGCACATGTATATGATAGATAAGTGATTTATTATAACATCTAGCTGTAGGTATTGTACCTGGGCAAGGAGGTGAAAGATCCTGGTATTTCCAGGACCTGAGTCACCATTGCGCTGTGATTGCTTTGCAGGCCTTTGGTCATGCAAAGTAATTGTAAATCTGGCTTTACTGGGCAGTTAAAGTGGATTTACAGCTGTCTTGTGTCAGACAGCTGAGCAAAGCAGCCAATTAATCCAGCACAGGACTCCTACTATTTTGGTGTGGTGAAAGCCGCTCACCAGGCAGCCTTTCCACGGAGCTATCTCACCACTGAGAGCGGAGCAGGGTGATAGTTGGAGCAATTTATGTTTCCACAGTACAATACAATGAGATCTTCTGAGACTTGCAGTGAACCTCAGCATGTCCAAATTTGATTGTAGGAGCAGTCTTGCTTGCTTACAAGTCTAATCCTCCTCGGCGGGAGTGAGTACCACCATCCTGCCTGCCTCCACTTGCACAGAGCAGTGCTCACTGCGGTGGGTTTCTGTGCTTCACTGCTGGGGTGGCTGCTTTGCCATGATACCTACGTAAAGCATCTGCATCGTATTTGCAGTACAGAATGGGGCTGTGAACTCTAAAAGGGAGAGAGAACAAAGCAGATAGAAATACCCCTGTCCACCTTGCTTTTCAGCATCTATTTCTGAAAAGCAGTGTTTTTTCTTCCAAAGGGTAGCGCTGGAGGGTAACTGGTGCTTTTGCGTCTGATAACTCCTCCTTTGTCTTGCTCAGCTATTCCTCCATCAATGCTGCCAGATAAAGGCTGAGCTGTACTACAACTCACTCTGGGGTGTCCAATCTCTCAACTGCAGTGAAAAAAGTTTTTTTAAAAAAAAGATAAAATAAAATCAAATGGGGAAAAAATTACACAAAATACAATAAACAAATGCAAAATAAAAATACACATACAAGACGCTCTGCACACAATAGCTGGAAAGCAAGAGTGCAGCGGTGTTTTCCTCTGTCAGTGGGTCACTGTGTTCTGTAAGCACTTCCATCCTGTCGAGTCCCTGGTTGGTCTCCACCTGCTAGCCGGCTCACTCGAGAGGCAGCGCTGACCTGGCCGCTCCCTCATTTTGCTGGCGCCAGCGGCTTGATGGGCCTTGCACTTTGATTATTTGTGTTAACAGTTAATTTAGCACCATGGACACGTGTGCCAAAGCTGCCTCCACTTCCTGCAGCCTTCCAACAAATGGGACTTTTATGAGATGCCTTTCACAGCTCCTCCGCCTCCTCCAGCTCAACTCCTTGCCGCTCTTCCCCCCCCCTCCCCTGCTTTCCCTCCCCACCCCACCGTCTCAATCTCAGCTGTAATCTTTTCTACATCTTGCAGGAAAAGAGCTATTTCTGGCAGCTCTGTCTCTAACACTCGCCCCACTGAAACTGATTTAATGGAGATTTATAGATGCGAGGCTATGCAGCTCTGAGGCACTTTCCTGAAAAGTTTTTTTGTGCCTGTGTTACGTATGGAATGTATTTATTTAATGTTTGGTGTTACAGCTACACTGTCAACTGTTAGCGTGACATATTCCACATACTTTTTTTTTCTTTGCTTTTTTTTTTTTGTTTTGGTTTTTTTTGTGTTGTTTTTTTTTTCACAAGGATTCCAGTGAAATCCTGTTACACAGCACATTTCTGGTCCAATTCATCCCAGCTGCTACTTTACCAAGCTAAAATCTGACACCCAGGTCCAATTTCATTAAACCCCAGTCGGCATGGCTCTTTGTGATAATACTGACTCTCGTCTAAGGCAATATGTATTTTGGCTCACAGCTACAAATAAATCCTATCGTAAGTACCTTCTTCCTAGTATGCAGCACACTGCAATGGTCCAAAAAAAAGCAGCTTCTGTAAGAAGTCGCGGAGAAGAGAGACTATTATAATTTATCATGATTTTCCAAGTAAGCTCTCTGCTATCTTAAGAAATTATGTTCTCTAAAAATAAATGAGAACTGTAGTTGTATATAACACCAAAACTGCTGTTTCTGCTGTTATTCCAGCTGTGATTGATGCAGAGAAACCCAGGCTGCTATGTAGGGGGCTATATATTTACAGCCCAATATGCACAACACATTTATTCTGTTTTATCCTTTCCCAACTGCCCAAGTACTAAAATTAGCATTAAATGTTCAGAACAGGGCCAGATAAAGAAAAGGCAATATATTGTTAAAACTCCCATTTCACCTCTGTTATTGGAGGGTGCTTTGTGTAAGTGCTGAACAGGATATGTGCTGGCGGTGGGACTCCTCCAGCAGGCACACATCCCTTCCAGTCAGTCCCACTTAACATGAGACCTGGCTTTTGTGTGGACTCTCAGCCTGGGGGCTTGTTTTACTCCATCCTTTCCCCAGCCCTGAGTGGCGACAGTCATGAATGGTCCCCTGCCTGCTCACAGGGGCAGGAACCCAGGTGTCCCCATCCTGCCAAGCACTCCAGGTGGCTGCACCTCTGCTGGCTTTAAGTGTAGGAGTCTTCTGATCCGAGCTGCTTACAGGAGCTGGGGCATAAAGCTGTTTCTCAGCAACTCCCCTGACTGAAAACTCTTTTCCTTTGTAAATGAAACCGAATGAGCTAAGTGTAACCTGCGAAGAGGTCGAGCACAAATCCTGTACTCTCCATGTCTTCAAAACAAACATCATGTGAGCCATGATCCTGCCTGCTCCGCTGCCTCCTGCTTGTATAACAAATGGTATTTTGAAATAATGCCATGGTGTATTTTTAAATATCAAATTTTGCTGTGTTTTGAAATTGCAGCTTCCCTTTGGTTGAGAAGGTTTTATCCTTGCGTTTAATGTTTTATTATTATGGTCTCTGCTAAGCTCCAGGACAGCACATTTTAGAGGTTGCTGGTGAATATCTTTGCTTAGGCTGAGGCAGGTACTTTCCTGTTGGATATTTTGTGACACCAAGGAAAAAGTTAACAAGTTGGAAGAGGACAGATAATACCATACTGGATCAGACACTTGTGCCTTGAGACTAGTATTTTGCTGTGAGAGTCGGTAATCCTGGATGACAGGTTTCTTACAAATTAAACATACTTTGAGAATGATTATCCTGTGTAAGGGTAGCAGCACTGGAAATGAAATGGGTTTTCCATTCTGTGCTATTGTACAGCACATTGCTTTAGACTTCTGGGGAATTTACATTTGTTCTGGTCAGTTATGGGGTTTTACAAAAGACCTAGGAAGTGTTGAAATTGCAAGTTCGTGTTGGACCAAGTGTTGCAGTAACATGGTGTTTCAACACCGTGTACGTCATGAACCTGTAATTTCAACACTTTCTAAGAGTCACCAGAGTGTCTCAGGCTGAACTATAACATAACTAAGTGATCCCCTCTGAACATTCAACTGTCTTTTTTTCTTTTTTTTTCTTTCCTGGAAAATATAATTTGAAACACCATTTGGCTGGCATTAAAGAGTTTTAAATTGTTTTAATAATAATGAAAGAAAGACAAAGTAAAGGATTACTGTAAATAGAGAAACTTGCTGACTCAAGTGGTAGCAGGAGTGAGTCCTCCTGCTGGATACATACAATGGACTATAGTTGCAGTTTTAATTATGGATTTGCTTGTGAGGGACAAAGCTGAATTTTTACAAGCTGTCTGTGGTTATACTTCTGCCTTATGTCACTGCACACTGGTTCTGATATCAAGTGTTCAACTCCTGCAAGTGAATCTGCTATTACTTTTGCCACTGGGCTGGATCTCCCTTAGGCTCAGCCAGAGTGGGGAAGAGAGGTGCAGCATGGCTTTGAACATGGTTTGAAGCAACCTGGCTGCCCTGTAAAGAGCATGGCAACAGTCCCGAGACTTATGTATTGCGGCGTGTGCTCTTCACTAGCCCCCCCCCCCCCCCCGCGCCCTCAAATCCTCCAGAACAAACAGCCAGGATGCAACCTCCCTTTTAAAGGCATCTACTAGCACTGGAGAAGCCAGAGCTGCCACAGCCAAATGGTCACAGCTGCAACAGTGAGAATGGACAACACTGCCTTGCCTTGTAGACATTGTGGCTTTGTTTCCCCAACTGGCAGCCTGTGTGTTGAGTGACCTGATACTCCCATTCAGTTAAAAAAATGCCTTGGTCCTAACACAGCACTTTTTGTGCACTGACTCCAAGTATTTTGCAAAGGTTGAGCAACATCCCTTTATTAGGTTGAGAAAACCAGGTATAGGCAGAGCAAAGTGATTGCTGGAAGTCCCTGATTAGGGCAACGAAGGACAGAGCCCCAGTAGCCAAGTTATTTTTCAGTAGCCTATTCACTTGGAGACACTGTCTCCACGCCACTCAGCTTCCCACCATCCTGTGATGCAGGGCAAGTAGGTGTGAGTTGTTGATGCAAAAGCTATGTTTTACATTTTTCCTTATGTGTTTGACCAACTTCTATCTCACTTCAGTAACCTTTCAGAAGCATCCTCCTCCTCCTTATATCCCTTGATATTTCCCTCAAGATCTAAATGTCCAACACTTTCTCTGAGCAGAACATTTTTCTTTCTTTGTATTTATGAGATGGACTGGGAAACTTCCTGTACCATCCCTGGGAAACTGGACAACAAGCAGGACAGGAACTCCTGCATTAACATAGTTTGTATTAAACATGCACTGGTGTGATCATATCTGAGGGTGGGAGAGGGAGAACTACTGGGAATGGCCAGGATTGCTCCCTGTTGCAGGCAATGCTGCTGAGAAAGCACAAACCAGCCACAGTGGTGAAGTCATGCAAATGCAATGCTCCCAAAGGCCACAGGAATTGTGGAAAGATTTGTGTAAATATCTCATGCATTCTTGTGCTCTAAGGTTTATGGAAACAAAAACCACAGTCACAGAGCCAATGCCACATTTGCTTGTCCCTTCCCCCTTCTATTTCTTCTCTACAGAAAAGCTGTAGAAGAGTTTATGAGCAGGCGAGAGACTGATTTTTTTTTCTCTTTTTTTTTTGACTAGTAATATAAAAAAAAAGTGGAAGAGATGGTAAGCATAAATAAGGTTAAGCAGGGTACAAGGGAAAGGACAGCTGATTTGTGAGTACCATGTGAACCTCTTTGCTGTAGGCATGCCTGGAAAAATACATCCCGCACACACGTTCCCCAAGTAATTTTGGACTGTACAATGTCTCTGTTACCCACCAGCTGGACTCCTCTTTCCCTGCACCAGTTTATTCTGTCAATAGTCTATGCTACTTTTTTACCCTCACAGGGAAGATACTGTATATTTACCTTTCTGCTTAATTTTTGAGGTTTTATCATACTCTCTTGAAAGGCAAACAATACCTGAGCCTAAACAAAACCAACCCTGTTTATTCACATCCTGGTGTCATTCCTCTCTGTTATGGAGTACACCAAGGACACTCTCCCCCTTCTTCAGATGCTTTATATCATTTCAGACAGTGGTATCATACAACAGAGGGGCAGTTTGTGTGAGGTCTGTTATGATGGAAATAGCTCAGGGGAATAATGCACCTGCTGTCGGGGAATATATGGGTCAGTTCTACTGCTGTTACTGGATGTGAGCTTCTTGGAGCTGGTGACTGACTACACAACACTGTCAGGTGTGAGGGAGGACTCTATCAGATGCTCTTTTTTTCCCAGGTCTTAGCTACTTGCAATCCCATACTGACAAAGGAGAGGACAGGAAAAAGGCAAAAGGAACTGGTTAAAATATGTGTCCTTAGTCTGTTGCAATTAACCGCCTCCTTTTAAGTATGAGGGAGATTTACCAGCATCTTTTTTCAATGGACCCACAGACTAGAGTGTGGGGAGGAGGGGAGTGAAGGACTCCAGCAGGGGCTGGAAGCTGTGAAATTACTGAGAAAGAAAAAGAACAAGTTGTATTGTCTCAGGGTAATAACCAGTGCGGCTGCTGGCACAGAGACTGCTGTGACCCAAAGCTTTGCTGAAAGGCAAGTATCTTTCTCACATCACAAAACCCAATCCCTTGCTGCCTTCCCACAGTGTCACAGCATTCTGCACCTCTCCCTCTGATCTGCTGAGGTACATTTTTTACAGGTAGGAAATTGGGCAGGACAAGCTGGTGCTAATATTGGGCTGGCTGCAACAGCCATGGAGCTAGCCTTCCCCGGCCTCTTGGAGGGATGTCAGCTGCCACCCTGAGCAACCCTGGTGCTTCAGCAGATGGCACTGTGAGTCCTGCTCACCCACTGTGGGGCTTTTCTGCTCCAAAAGGTATTTTTATTTTGGACAAGGAATAAAGCTGAGGTTCTGGCTACTTGCGGTCATTCAAAACGCCGCGGTATTTTTCAAAATACAGGGGTACTGGCCCAGGCATCCCAGCCAAATTGCAGCCTAGTCAGTGTCCCACCAGCCCAGAGCTCCACCAGCGATTCTGCTGGGTTGTGATTTATTTCTTCACTTCCTGTCCTAAAGGGACACCCACAAAGCTGTGAAAGTTGTGCATATGGAGTACACAAGGATCTCTGGTGCAAAACAGGCTGCACTGTTTACTGTGTGTGGATTAGCAATTGCTGGTATTTCTGGAGTGGATCTTCAGATTAGAAGTGAGCAGGAAAGAAACAACTGAGCAGCTCCGAGTCAAGGCCACTTTTCTGTGTGTTACTGATATAAACACAAAATAAAAAAGGGACAAAATAATCCAGCACATCAGCTGGGAAACATTTATTAAGTTAAATAGAAGTCTCCATGGACGGATAACACCATCCTCAGTGTCTGTGTGCAGCCACTTATGGGTGCAGATTTTAGTCTTGCTTTAACTGAGTTGTAAGGAAATTGGTGCTAGTTATCCTGTACTGGGCTTTTCCAACCACCCAGCCGGCAAAGCTCAGTAGTGGTGATTCATGTATTTCTATCAGTTGCCTCAGCTCTGGGCTCAAAAGATAATTATTTGATTGTATTGCATCATCAGGGTTTTGTTTGGATAGATTATTTTATGTTTTAGATTCTAGTAGAGTGTCATAGTCCTTTTTTTCCATGAGGGAGTCCCTTGCCCACAATGCAAGATTTGGAAAGCTATGGAGCACTTTCCTACCTGCTTCCAGATTCATTCCACCTTTTCTGCCTTCTGCCCTGCTGTGAGTGCTGCATGCAGGGTGCAGTGCTCCTGACCATCACAGAGTACTATTTGCTTATTTTATCTCTGAAAACAAAACAAATTTCTCTGCATTTTGTTCTGTTTCCTACATGATAGAATCTTTTGTTTTCACTTGCAACCTTTGCAGCTTCCAAGAATTTTTACTCCTTGTGGTTTGTCGAGATGCGCAGGGTTCAATAGTCTGCCACCAGGCCCTGGCCCAAGGTCGAGGATTCCCTCCTTTTCCTTCCCAGTATTGTCCTGCATCCTGCAAGGCCCTTCTCCTTACATTGCTGTGGCTGTCGTGACAAAGGGGACTGGCACCAGGCACACTCCTGCTGCCACGGTGACAGCTGCTGAGCACTCGCCAAGCTCAAACAACAATAGCATGACCTCAGATACTGTGTTAAGAAGGAAAAACTTGAAAGGGAGGGTACACTTAAAAGCAGACAATAACACCTCGTCTCAGCGCAATGCATTGTTTTTGCAAGCCTGGGTTGGAAATGGTTTAATATAATCTTGGTGTATTCTCTCCCAGCCTCTCTCCCCATTTTACGCACAGGCTCACCCACATCCATGCTGGACTCCAGTTCACAACGGTAGCTGTGAATCTAAATGTGTCAGTAGATGTTACTGACCATTGAACTCAATGTGAGGCCGGGCATCAGGAGTGGGAGTCTGCTTTTAATGCTGCTGTGACACTCCCTAACTGGTTATTTCTCTATGCTTCAGTTTCTCTGGATGTAAAACGGGGATAATGGTACTTTACTCACTATATCAAAGCCTCCTGAGCTACACAGGTCTGGATGGAGCTATGGATGTGCTAGGGAGGTGCTGTGGATGGAGAGGGAGGCTGAGAGCTGTGCTGTGGCATGGTGCTGCTCTCCCGTGGGGACATGAAAGGGGAGGATCCCAGTGGCAAGTGCCTGTGTTCAGCAGTGCCTGCAGCCGTGATGGTCCTGGCAGAAAACCTTCACCTGGAGCCAAACGGAGAGTTTGAGAATCAGTAAACAGGCTTGGCAGAAGGAGAAAGTAGAGCTGGTCAGAAAAATTCTGACTAAACAAGTTTTCATTGGAATTTACCGATTCATCAACATCAAAGCACTTTGTGGAGAGGGTCCAATTTTGACAAAGTTGTTTCCAAAACCAGGCAGGGCTTGAAAACTGCCTGCCAGGCATATTTTAGAAACCTGGTAAGTTTTCTGCTGATTTACACCGTTGGTTCCTTAGCAGTTCACCAACTGGCTGTTAAGAAATATGTTTTTCCAGTTGTCATGACTCTGAAGTGCCTGTCTCCCAGTGAGGAACCCATGGTAGTCAGTATCTGTGACCCTGACTTGGTCCATCAGGCAGAGTGCTGCAAGGGTTCATGCAGCTTGTCAAACCCAGGGCTCAGGCAGATTTGCTCTGCATAGTGCTATCAACTTTATCAGGGGCCCCTTCTTAAATAACAGAGAAATCAACTGACCTAATTGTTGCTGCTTTTAGTTCTGAGACCTTTTACTTTGGATCTGGAAGAAAAATGGCTGTATTTTCTCTCTTTTATACACATGCTCAAATAACTCCATGGATTTAAATGGAATTACTGCTCAGCTGAATTTGTGTAAATCGGAGTAGTTCAATGAGTTGCTTCATAACCTTTGAGACATAATGAAACCCACAAAAAATACCTAGTTATTTCTCCTTTCCAGTTGGAGTAAACAATTCTTCTTTTGTTTCTTATGGATGATACTGGTGGTAAACATTAAAAACAAAAGGAGAGGAAGAAGAGAAAGAAAAATTTATGTGTTGGACCTGGTTCTTCTCAGTGTGCAATTCCTTCTTTTTTATCCTTTGCAGCTGGGTTTGTGTGTATGTGAGAGTGTGTGTTTGTGTGTGTTTGAGAGGAAGGGCTATTTCACATTTCCCATGATGTGTTTTGTTAAGGGTTGTGATAGCTGGATTCATTGTGCATAATCTTCAAGCCTTTACAGGGCTTTTCTTGAGCTTGTCTTCATGGGAGGAAAAATAGCTGCTTTTTTCCACAGAGAACTTTTTCAGTGTCTAGTGTGAACATACAATACTGGAGAGGCAGAGCAATATGCCATTGCTTTCAGGCTTGCCCATGTCCAGATGTGCATCCTAAGATGTGCTAGCTCTGGGGAACATAAAGCAAACTGAAAGGAACAGGATTTTACTGAAACAAACAGGATTCCACAAAAAGAAGCAGACCAATAAAAACTGTACAGAAAACATTTTCTGTCATAGCACCTACTATTATACAACTGTACTAATGAACAATTCGCAGTATGCCTGTCTTTTACAGCAGATTTTTCTATTTAAATGTGTGCTTGTATTTTTTTTTTTAGTTAGATACAAGTTAATCTTTTAAGTAATATGTTTATTTTAGCTTTGTTTTTCCCACTCCCCTAGGTCTGCTAGGATTTTTCTCCTATCTTTTTTATGTGCCAATGACATTGGTTACTATAAGGTTAGGATCAGAACTCATTGTGGGGGGCAACAGTACTGTAAGGGCTTGACATGAGATCAGAAGTAATGCTGCAGTGAATTTAAAAAAAAAAAAAAAAGTAGCAAGGCTTATGGTGCCGAAAGCTCTGGGTTTCCCATCCAGACACCATCTGTGAAGCACTTGGGGACAGTGCCTAATGTCTGAGTCATCATGTTTGGCAGTTATTTACCCAGTGGTCTGTTTCCCTGGGGGGAGTATTCATTGGGGGAGAAAAGGAATGGTAGAAAGAAGGAAGATAAACTGCCCTTTAGCCCCATGATTTATATTTGGTCAGAGTACCCCTGTTCTATTTTCTTTTACTTGGAATGTATCTCGGACATGTTGTTTCAATATGAGACAATCAGCTGGGCTCTCAGAGGAATGTCCCCCGAGACTCGAAACAGCCTCCCAGTAGAGTAATATGTTCAGCAGAATTCTAAGATGTATTCTCCAACATCTGCAGTCTATTTGTGCCTCCAGAATATTTCCCATCAGCATTTGGGGAATCAAAAGGCGCTTTGAGAGATGGTCACCAATTCTCTACGCTGCATGATAACTTGTAAAATGTTTACTTCTTTAAACTTCTACTGAGCTGGTGGTTTCTTTCTTTCTTTCTTTCTTTCTTCTTTCTTTTTTTTTTAAAGAAACTAACAACAGAAGGACATGGAAATACATTTTAAATTATTCTTTCATATAAATGGGTTCTGAATGTAGTAGTAACCTCCTGGGAAACAAGAAGACCTAGGAGTCATCATGGACAACACAGTGAATGTCTGTTCTGGGTGTGTGACAGAAAAAATGACTTACTAGACTGCACGTTAGAAGTGGGTAGACAATCACATGGGGAGTATTACATGTTGCATTTAAGATGACATGTCCTCATTTTGATTATTGCATTTGGTTTTAATAACCCCATCTAAAACAAGACAGGCACAGAAGTAGAAACAAGCTCTAGGCAGGTAGTGAAAATATCAGAGAGCTACAGAGAACATATTCCTTGTAGGAAGAAATTAAGAAGATTAGGTTTATTTACTCAGGAAAGTAAAAAGAACAAGAGACCATATGGCACGCTAGAAATAATAGTTAGTAGGCAGAAAAGCTACTTAAAACTCCTTTTCAACCTTTCCTGTGACCTAGAAATTGGGAACGTTAAGACACAAAAGGAAATAACAATTGACACAACATGTAATCAATCTGTGGGCATTGATTTTGCAGGACATTATTTGTACAAATAACAGAAAGTTGGCTGAAAATCTGACAAAAATATTTGGCACAAATATTAAATGAAAATGTCATTCAGGTAAGATAAATATAAATCCATCTAACTTTATTCAACAGGGCATATAAAGGCAAGAAGGAAGATGAGCATATTACCTTGACAATGGGAGTAACAAGGGAACATGTGTTCTTATGGCAGGGGGTCTCTCAGTCACCTGTTGCTATTCATGGGAAGCCATCTGTTTGCACGACACTGATTTCTACTTGATTTCAGTAACTGGGAGCACTTAATGATTAATAAATTGATTAAATTCCCATTGTTACTCTTCCTCATGAATAATTTAATCGCTGGGAATTGTAAGATTTCATGTGGATGAGAGGAGGTATTTGTCCATGAAACAACGACAGTGAGAAATTACGGGCAGCTCTGCTCTAGTGCTACTCTGCGTGTGGAGACAGACTATGAAACTCAGTGGACCAGAAACAGGTATATTATGGCATTCTTCTAATGCAAGGCAGAAGAAGCAAGCTGTGGCACTGCGTACGAAGCACATGAACTCACACCAAACAATAAAGAAACCATCTAAGGTTTTGATTTCATTCATCTTTTTTTTCTGAGATCCTTTTTCTGTTTCTCTTCTGTGAAAGCCAAATAAAAGCAACAAATAACAAAAAAATCCCTAAACAAACAGTTGGGACTTTGACTTGCGAAACTGTATTTGCATGTTTGTTCTGAAGAGGTTCCCATAGCCCAGCTCTGACTTTTATCTATCCCCACAGGATGTACTCCTACACTTTTTCTTCCAGGGTCCCATGCTTCCTGTGGGTGTTCCCACAGCTGCCAATTCAGACAGCTCCAGTCTGGAATAGGATTTGCACAATCCTGAGGATGCTATTCTCTCACTAAGTCAAGTGATTCCACACAAAAATATGGCAGATGTTTAGCATCAGGAATCAAAACAGCATTTTCGCACCACACAGCACATTCTTCTCTTCCTGATACCTTTCATTTCCTCTCTACAGGATATGGAGCAATTTTCCTCTTGTGCTGCTGTTCATGTGAACTCAGGAATCTGTGAATTATACCAGGACATCTGAATTCCCATGTAAACTTATCTGAGAGGTAAAGAGGCTCGATTCACTGATGTCTCATACTTTACTTCTTCCTGCCTAAAAGATAAGTACAGTGTTTGAAGAGGGGTAATAACACTAGATTACTTCTCGTCCTTGATTTTCAACTTCTCCTGTTTTTCAACACCTGAAAACCAAGAGCTTCTGAATGTAATCTGTTCTCCAGAATAAGAATAACCATGGTCCAGAAATGTCTAAATGGCTATTAAACATTTCTGCAGAGGGGTCTGCAGGTCCTGGAGCTAAAGAAAGCCAGATTGACTGGTGCTGGAGATGAATATTCCTAATGACATCAATGGGTAGAGTCAAACAGATTTCAGCCACCTATGGCTTTGGATTATCCTATGGCATTTTCTTAAGGTCACCTAGCATCCTTTTAGTTGGTCTGATTGAGCTGTGCATGTGGCCCTCTTCACCAGACTTTTCAGCTGCATAGAGAAGGGCGTATCAGTCTTGTGCTGAGCACAGCTCGAACCATTCCCTGTCTTGTCTCTGGAATCTTTCAGTATTGCCCCATGCAAGGGTTGCTGTGATGCTGTATTGCCCACCAGAAAATGTGTACGTACACTTAGGTAGCTTTTGGGGTGAAAAAAACTTGGGAAAAGCTGTGCCTACAAGTCTGATTCCAAGCAGCAAAGAGGAATTAATTCATTTGCAGTCTGATTCTCTGTCCCAGAGACCCTGGGTTTTCTGCAAATCTTGGGTTTAGCTGTCACACACTTGTTAAAGTGTTAGACAGGAAAAAAAAGGACACATTGTGTAACAGAGGCTAAAGGAACTGCATGGCCGTCACATAAATTCTTTAAACCAGTGATTAAATTACTGTCTTTGCCCCCCATTCACTAAATTACTTCAAGAAATTACAACCTCTTTCTCTTCTCATGGTGGATCTGAGACCAAAATAAATATGAGGTACATTAAAAACTCATCACTGTGTGCAATGCTGTTACTAATTTCATTTCTACTAAGAGTTTATATTATGCTGCCTTGTTGGGTCAATCTTTAAAGGAACCTATAGCCATTTGGAAGCTGCAGAATTCATGCGGAATTGTCCTCTCTGCTTTGTAGTACAGTTTATTGATAAGGATTATCTGAAAGCTTTTAAACTCAACATTTTTAGCAATGTAACATTCTCCCAGAAAAATGCACACTTTCTCTGAAAATGTTCAATTTTGGTTTAGCAGATTTAACATCTGTAGATTATAGGATTTTAAAAACTTTACAGAAATATTTGGTCTTTTGCCTATTTTTGAAAAGGGAGTGCTGGGACATTCTCAAACAGCTATGCAAAATAAGTCCCATTTACACCAAATCCTTGACCTAAACATATCAAGCACAAGTTTAGCAGCTGCATGGAAGTCAGCTGAGAGAGTCAAAAGGCTTTTGAACTCATATTTCCAAATTGGACAGGTCCATAGTGCTAGTATTGGTGGTGAATGAGGGATAGGCGATACCAAGCATACTTTAGAGGTTTGTAACACTGTCTTTTACATTTTCCCCTTCAACTTCTGGAGCTGGGGGAGAGGTGCTACACAAACCTGTATGGCAGATCTCCTACCCAAGGCTTCCCATACATGGTGGGCAGCCTAAATGGCCTTTATGTTGCTTTGACTCTCCAGAGAAGAATGATTACGGCTTTGATCAAGCAAACTAACAAAAGGGCAACAGTGTTGCAGGAATAAAAAGTTCCATGCTTGGCCTGAATCTTGCAGAGATCCCTGCATATTTTACCAGACACTTGTTGAATTCCTTCAGGCTTCTCAGGAATGCCTCTAGCAGCAATGCTGCGGGCAGTATGTCATATAGTGTGAGCAACCTGGAGGAGAACACAGGTCCTGTTCTGTACAGCTTCTTCTCCACACCTCTGTTTTTCTCTTCTTGCTTCCCAGGAAATAAGTCTGTGAAAGCTGAGCTGAATTTTAAAAGCTGAACTGATATCCTTAAATCCCAACAGCAGCACCAGCATCTTGATTGAAAATTACGTTTTTAACACCAGAGATCCTGTACAGGCAGGGAAGTGTGTGTTAAATTCTGTATAATTAATCTGTGCTTCTCCTGGTGCACAAAGGATCGCTCTCAGAGGCAGAGACTGCAGATGACGCCATGCTGAGAAGAGAGGATGCAAAGCGCAAAGCACAAAGCTTCTGAGGTACCCACACAGCACCACAGGGAACCTTGGCAGGTCTGGGACACTTCTGTTCTGATTTGCAATATGGGAGGTGTATATTCCTGGAGTTTCTTGGCAAAATGAACTTTGTATATAGCACGTACTATTCACAGACACAGTTCTGGACTCAGTAAAAATTAAATGTGCATATTTCAAATCAGTTTTTCTTTCAGTGCAGACTTTCCAGGGTGTGAAGAAATACAAACTATATTCTTAAATTGTCATTATTCTCTACAGGATGATTTCTCAACAGTCACTAGGCAACATAGTTTTGTCTTACTGAAAGTGTAGCTGCTCAAGTTGGTTAATTGATTCAACTCTTCTGGACAGTCATTCATTTTAATATATATGATGAAAAAAATCATTCACATGCCATTCTACATGGGGAATTAGGATAAAAGTACTTTCAGTCTTCTTTCTGAGGTAAAAAATGCAGCTGGATCTTTTCTGCTCTTCTGTAAAAAAAGTCTTGAACTTGTTGACAAATATTGGCACTTTAGCTAGTGTTCATGGTTCTTGTGAGTGGACATGAGGAAGAGAATAGAACTTTAGCTGGCCTAAACCATATGGCAGTTACAATAATGTCTAGTTTTAGTAGATAGTAATATTGTGAATAAATCCTTAGCAATAAACTCAGCTGGTTATTTGGTCAACAGAAGTGCTATACTGGCTGTTAATTACAACCTTATGTTGGATATGGTGCCAAGTACATGTTCTCAGTATTAGCCCAGAAGGCACTGGTTTTCAAAAGAGAAAAGCTCTTCCAGAAAATTCAGTTGTGAGACTGGTGCCTGAGACTAAAAGCACCAGACAACAGCTTTAAAAAGCTGTGGTACCTCCTCTTCCTTCCTAATCATTTGGATGTCTTTTTCCTTAGGGAGCATTAGTGGGTATTGACTAACATAGTTGGAAGAAAGTATGTCAGAGAACACAGACTCTGTGAACTACTTTTTGAGTTTGAGTTGATCTATGTAGGGATCAGCCACAAGCTAGCAAGGCTAGCAGGCTTAACAAGATGGGAAAAAGAATAAATATTACTAAATAGCTATGATGCCATGGAAAGGGCAAAAGATTATGAAAATTATTAGCTTGAGGGAAAAGTCATGTATACAGAGGGATGGAAACACTTGGCTAAATAAGTGCATGGCATTCCATGGCTGTGATATCAGAATTCCCAATACCAGCCAGCTTCCCCTTTCTGAACTCTTCTGAATATGCCTAAATTTCCCGTTAAAAAAAAAAAAGAAAAAAAAAAGGAAAATATAACCCCCTGTGAAGTAGGAAAATTTTTTGTTCTAGAGACGAGAACAGCACTGCTATTCATATGCATGAACACAGCCTCATCAGTGTAGGTTAATATTTAAAGGCCCCAAAGAAGATCCTTGCTTTTTCTTTGAATGTTTGAATAAATTGTTATCTGGTATTTTGGCTGGACCAAATAAGAAGGCCTAAGAAGGCTGCTTCAAGATGAAGTAATACAACCTCAATGACTTCATTTTTGTCCTGTTTACTGCCAGCTATGAGTTTTATTGTGTATTTTTAATCACCAAATTCCTTAATACTCTCTACTTTAAGGACAAGGTTTTGTGGCTTTATTTACTAGATCTACTCTGGCTGGATATGTGTCTGTTTGGATTAGTTGTGAGGCCTATTTCATACATTGTATACTGTAAAATGCACTGCTGTCTCTATCTGGCTGCTCTGAATCTTGATGTGCAACCCTCAGAGGGGACCTTGAATGCTGCAGTTCCATTTGTGTCTTGTCTTTTCTTGTAGGGGCCTTGTGGAGGACTTCCCTGCTTACTATACAGAAACAAAGGATTTTGAAAATTGTCTTTTTTGGTAGTAGTATAGTTGTTTGAATGAATTTGCCTTGGATAGTGTTACCAGCTAGTGAAGGGTCTACAGAAAGTGCTCTACCTACTGTAAGCCTTCCATATAATGTGAAAAGGTTGTAGGTAGAATGGTTTCAAAGAGATAGCCTTTGATTTCCCAGGTGTTATCATACAAATTCATGCCTGTGCCTATTTAAGCCTGTACAGAGAAAAGCATCTGAAAATGTTAAAAACATTATTGAATTTAATGCATCTATGTGGATAGAAGTGTTGCTCTGTTAGCATGGATGGACATGCCGTGGCTCTGTTTACTGTCTAAGAAGTTTCTTCACCTTATGATCATTTATCCTGTTTAATTAATACCACTTCTCAATATCCTACTTACTCATATTGGAATTTCTTAGGCATTGATTGTTCCACTGCAATGCCAGTGAGCCTTGACAAAAAAACCCCAAACACACTAAACCCACAAACCAGTACCAGTTTTACAAAGCTTTATATCTGAAAATCATCAGTACTGCCATTGCAGCCACCTGCTGCCTGGTGTGGCACTGAGAACAGCTATCTAACCCCCACAGCCCCTGTGGGTTGTTGGTTGAGACAGCTGCAGTGAGAATTCCTCTTCAGGCAGTCCAGCAGTGCGGACTGCCAAGGTTAATCTCCTGTGTGCTAACCTACAGGGCCTCTGCGTGTGAGAAACATGAAAGTATGACCACTTTCCAATGAATGATCTAAGGAAAATTACATAAATGAAAATACAGCAGAGTCCGGTCATCTGTAGTTATAAATAACTTCTGTTGTTTGGTCAGCTGAAATCACACAAACATGCTATTGTTAGGATGCACAAATGTATACATACAGTTTTTGAAATGGGAATAATGCAGAAAATGAAAGGAGTAATTACCCAGATAAATGCTTGGTTCCTATCTTATTGCAGCAACCCAATATATGCAGGCATTTAAAGACCTACAGTGCTATCAATATCTTGACCCTAGGCCTTCACAAGACTCTCAGCTTTGCCAGTGGGAAGCGCTGCTTTGGTTGACTGACTTCCTACAGAAAAGCATCAAGCCAGGACTTCTGCAAAAGGCAGGCACAGTTCCTCCCATTCCTTTAGAGGAAGGATTTGGATAAGAGTGGGGGAGTGGGGTGGGGAAGAGTGGGAACAGCAGAAATCATCCTTACAGGAGAAAAAGGAAACTAAAAGAGCTTTGCAGCTCAGGTCAGCTTTTCTCTATGCTTCCCCCACCCTTCTTGCGAACAATAAGTCAGTTTGCTATCTCCTTTTCCTTCCTTCCCTTTCCCTCCCTGCAGTACTTGGCCTGGGAGCAGGGGGAAGGGGGTTGCTTGTAGTAGTACCCGCAGCAAACAAGGGGGTGGAGGTCCTTTGTAGCCTGGGTTGGGGAAGGATTTGGAGGAGACTGCCTATAGCCACCAGCTTTCTAGTCTGGAAGGTGTGGAGTGAGGACTCTCTCTGACACACTGCAAAATGGAAGAGTAGTTAAACAAGCATTGGAAAGTCAAGGTAGGGAGCGAGGGCTGTGTGGTTGGGCCAAGCTGATAAGTGGGTGAGGGAATTGCTAGGCTGAGTGATGGACAGACCTGAGGTGCAGGCTCAAAAATAGTCACTTATCAAGACTGGGACCAACTTTTGATCTGGGGGGATGTCACCGAACGCAAGAATTTCAAACACTGCAATAATACGTTCAAGGCCTCTCAGATGCTTTAGGCACTGTGTTATGCCCCCTGCTGTAATAAAACATGCCGCCTGTACCTCACCTTAATGCAGCCTTCTGTGCCTAAAGGCAAAGAAGACACTCCTCCTTTCTTCCTAAGAACTGAGAGAGACCAAGCTGGATGCTAAATAAAAGATAACTGGGAATTTTAACAAGAATTTGAGGAGACATGAAGGCTGTCTTTTTGGAGAGAAGAGCAAGATAGAATACGCAGTTCTGGCCCCAGGCGATTTCTATTTGTTCTTCTTCCCTTCTGCCTTGTGCAAATATCTCTCTGCTCGTTTAATTTTTGGCCTTTCTGCCCTTGCCTTGCAGACCTGTGGAGTGGGAAGTCAAGCAGGCAGCCCAGAGGCACCACAGCCAGAAAAGAAACAGGAGGAGGATGTGGAAATAATTGGAAATCCCTGGGTTCCAGAAAGTCAGCAGAGAACATGCCAGCACCCTTAAGCTAGGGAGGGACCTGGGAGAGGGTGCAGTTTGCATATTTGGAAGGAGAGAGGGAAGTGAGCGTTAATAAAACAGTGTGAAGGTCTGTGAACTGCAGGAGAGGCATTCTAGGTGGGAACCACACCCTATCTCTAATTCCCTCATCTAATCTGGCTGCAGCAGAAGCCCACACAGAAACTCTTTTTCAATCCCCTTTACTGTCAGCTGGCTCCACACCTCTTCGGCTCTGCAAATGGCCAAAATGCGAAGCAGGGTGGTTTGTGTGCGCTGTGTTTCATGTCAGGTTATAAAGCTTTGAAGTTAAAAACCTGTTCTTAAAACGAAATTTCCTCATGTTGTGAAGAACAAAGCAACAAATTTGCTACCTGAAATGGCCCCTGTATCAGTTGAACTATAAAATGGAAATGGTTTATTGGAGTAATTCAGGAAAAAAACCAAAAAACTTCTTAAGAAACAGGCTATACATTTAAAAGATTTATATTCTGCTCCCTCAATAATGGTGCACAAGAAATACAGATGTTCCCAGCTTTGCTGGCTGCCATACAGCCTGATGGGTTCTGTCACACTCTGGCAGTGGCAGAGAGATATACTTTAGGCTGAGCAGAAGAGTTCTAGGTTGCTCTGCAGGGCATTTGGTTGAAGCAGGGAAGTTCCTTCTCAGCCCAAGACTCCAACAGGCTATTTCATATGTCAGTTCAGCCAGTGCAGAGGGAGTGGAAATCACTCCCAAACGTCCCTTCCTGGAAGGTCCTCTGAAAGGGGGACTTCCTGCTTTAGAGTACCGCTAAAACATCCTACTTCTGCAAACCTTTCCAGAAGAAGCGCATTGTAGGACTATGCACAGTTCCTTGGGATACTCATCTGGGAAAAATTAGGAAAATTTCTTTAACCAGGCTTTGTGGCTGGTGCAGGGAGAATCAGGGAGCTGCATGACCCCTTTTTCACGTATTTGTCTGCCTTTTCTTCATGGCTGTGTAGGATGGAGGAACACATCGTCTACTAATGTGCCACTGTAGGATTAGACAGAGCCCAATGAACCATTCTGTTAGCCCTCAGGCTCCTTCAGCTTACTTGAAAGCAAGCAACAGAGCCACTCTTCACCTCCTGCATGGAAGCTGCTCAGCAGGAGAAGCAGGGAAGTGGTAGCAGCTGCTTAGAGATTTCTCCATTTGCATCAGAGCTGCTTGCTGGCTCTGAGGTGCAGGGAGGGGGAAAGGGTGATGGGAGGCAGCTGGGGAATGTGATGCCCTCTACATCCTTCCTGTAGTGACAAGCCTTATTCAAACACTTCAGTTTAAAATGCTCAGAGTGCAGCTCCAGAAGAATGCTTTCAATTCATAATCAAATATGGGGCAATAACAGATGGATAAAACAAACAAATGTGGGGGAGGATGAGGTACATACTCAAACACTCTGGAGTGTATTCTGGGAAGAAGACACCCATTTTCTACACATTATTTCTCATTCAAGGAAATCTATGGGCAGGTGAACTTTGGGACCTTCTTCACCATGCTCAGAAAAGGCTGTGCAGGAAGGAGCAGGTCTTTTTTCTTTCTTTCTTTTTTTTTTTTTTTATTTTTTTATTCAGTGTGGAAACAGTTCTCATGTCCTCGTGTGCTTTGAAACTCTTCCTATCCCTGCTGTATTACTCCTGTCCTTCTTACATGTGGAAACTGAACAAGTAGCTTGGCTTTCTGACCAGCACTAATACTACCCTGTCACTTTGCCAGGAGATGCAGCCTGTTGAGTGGAGCACTGGCACAGCAACCCCAATGTGCATTAGCACTCTGCAGGCCTCATTGTATTACACTCCTCACAATCATTGCTCTGCAAGCTCTGCATGGGGCTATTCTTTCTGCTTGTGTGCTGTGTTACCACTGTGCCTGCAGTCAGCTCCATTGTTTTGCTGGTGATGATAATACATAGGTTTTTCCAGCAAAGTAAGCCTCCAGGCAAGCTGGGAGGTTTCTCAAAGCACAATGGGTTGGTTGCCAGACAAACAGCAGAATGCTTGAGGAGTATGTAACGATTTATTGTCTTAATGTGCCTGGGTTTCTGTTGCTCAGGACCGCATATGAGATTTAAAACCTGCAGCAGACATGGGGGTGTTGATAATGAATGAATGACCTGAGGAAAATTTTTAAGGTGAACTTTCTTGGTTCCATCTTGTTAATCAGTACAGGGTTCCTGAACAGAGCAGATCTCTGCAGTCGGTAGGCTTGTGCAATGATAAGTGAAGCACAGCATCATCTTGAAAATCATGTTTTAACTTCATGGGAAACGGGACATACAGGAGACTATGTAATAGAATTTCCCTTCTACTGTCTGTGCAATCAGAGCTCTCTGACCTTTAATTTGTTTCCAATTGTGATCAGTTTCTGCCACCTGCCAGCCAGTCACAGATGCAATATTGTACCAGCAGTGATGTAAAGGACAGAACAAAGTGTAGTCAGTTTGAGGAAATGGTACTATAGCTTTCAAATCAACAGCATTAGTTTAATTCTAGAAGCCATAAAAAAATGCTTTGTATTTTTCCCCCTGAGTTCAGTCTTGGAGCCTTGTTTTGAAAGCACAACATTTTCTTGGCATGGCTCTGCTGATTTCTTAAATGTGCCAGCGGAGGAAACATCATGCTTCTGTGTCTTCAGCTTCTTTGTAATAAGATCCAGTTAAACAACTTAAAGACATTAAAAATTCATTAGAGCATTTCAATATTGCAGTCAATGAGACCTGTTGTTTACCAAAGCATTTCCAGCCAAATAAAATGTCTTTTTATTAAAGTATATAGTAGAAGACATTTGTTCAGAGTACTTTGTATAAAACTGATTTTATATTTATATGTAAATAATTTTTACACTTCTCTAATGCAGCAGTAGGCAACATTAGATAACAGGGCGGATCTGTGAGAATACATGTCAGCTTCAACTGCTCAAATTACCTTTAGGTGAAACAGTGCAGGTGAATTACATTACAATACTGGGGTGGTACTCACCAATAAAATAAGTTAATTGCAAATGCCTCATTATTATCTTCATTGTGAAGCACTTTTAGGGTACTTAGAGGTCTACAAGTGAAAATACAGTGAGCCAAATTCTGCTTTAATTTTCTGCTGGTGTATCAGAAAGAAGAGCTTGGGTGATCCATAGAAACTATTACAGCAAAAATTATTCTGATACTTACTTCTGACACTACTAGAAACTTATGAACCTTTGGATAAATTGAGATTGTATTGTCAAGGCAAATGTGCCACAAGAAAATAAAACATTAAGTCTCATTTTGAGTGCAGTGAATTGTGTTCTATATAGATTTCTGGAGCAGCAGCAGGTTAACTGATATTTAATTCCTGTTCATGTAAATGGAATGTGACCAAAACAAGTGCTGAAATAGCTGATGCAGTTTCTCATCATCCAGAAACTTGCACAAGTTTAACTTCACAAGCTGCTGTCATGGAAATAGCCCTCTGTAGCTGTTCAGCGTGATTTCAGTACTGCCTCTCAGTGTGGTTACTGAGAATGCTAGCTGGGAATCTTAAGTTAACTACAATGTCCCGGTACAATAAAAGTTGAGCCACTGCATTAGATATATATGACCTTTCACAGGAATCTAGATTGGAGGTGACAGAAAACCTGACAATTGATTTAAGACTCATGTTTCTGAGGAAAAATCATATGAGGCTTGCTGCAATTTCCATCAATCTAAATACAGTGGGGTCTGATATTTTTGTTTGAAGGATTATGTTATTTTTCTAAACCTATTTGAAAGGGAAATGGACATTTATACTTGGAAGACTGGGGACCCATCTGAATTTATGAGATTTCACTATTTTTAGATTTAAATGAGGATTTAAAATGTATGCTTATCTTATGATATAAAATCTGTGGTTAAACTTAGAACATAATGCTTCTCCAGATGTTTATGTACATGAGCCAAACTGAGAAGAAGACTGTCAAATAATATGATATCCAGCTTGGGAGAAAATCTTGGTTGAAATCTTTCCTGAGCTGTGAATCTTTTAAAAGAGTGATCTTACATGTATATTATTTTTCTAGGGAAATCTGAAAAGACTTTGTAGTCTTACAAGGACATACTTTACATACACATATTAAATATGTCCTTTTAAACTTTCTAAGAAAGATACCTAAAGAGTACTACTTTAAATAGCGTGATTTATCCCTAGCAGAACATGCTCAGTTCTCTATGTTTTATTCTTGCATTCAGAAAGTTATTCTTGTCAAAAGTACAGAAGGTTCCAAAGCTTCCTTTTCTTGTAAGGATGTGTCTGACCTTATCTTCTATAATAGGCTCTATTTTGGCTAACACTCTATTTACATAGGAATGCAAGCATAATTAAATGCTGACAGCAAGAGGTCTATTTGGGTGGAATGTGAATATCTTATAGCAATGTGGTTAACAAACCTTATAAAAATAAAAAAGAAGCTGCGCCCTCACACACTGGGCAGTGTTAGTAGAGGAAGGTTATAATGTCCTGGAGTGGAGGTATGTAAACAAAGAGGTGGCAGTGTTAGGTCTGTGGTGAGCTAGACTTGACAGCAACATAAACAGCATAAAGAAGCCTTCTAAACAAAATCTCCAGCTGATCAGTGGAGCCGACCCACCACAGGCCTCCAGAGCTGCTGAGAAGACAAGATGCATTTCTAGAGGATGCTTGTGTGTTCCCAGCAGTAGGGAAGGCAGGGAAGACATGTTGAGAGGTAATGTTCAGTCATGGGGCTGCAAGCAGGTGTGACCCCGAAAGGCAACATGGACCTGGAAGCTGTAGAGGGCTGGCACATCAAAGGGTTGTTAGCAGCACTAGGTCTTTTGCTGCCCCAAATGTCAGAAAAGGGATAAGAGACCCCATTAAGTTAATTTAACAAAACAGTAAACTTTCTCTGTCAAGAAAAAACAGAGCAAGTGAAATCCTGACCCCGCTAAAATCCATAAGCATGTTACAGCTGATTTCAGAGAGTTGTAAAATACTAGATTATTGCCTGCAAACTATCTATCCTTTTTGCAAAGTCTTTCTAGCCCAAGCTGTTTGTGTAGTTTTTGAGGGCATAGGAGGGGATGGATACCTCTCTGTCTGTCTTTCTCCTCTAAATTCTCTTGCCTGTTCTGTTGGAGTCAAAAAACAGTTTGTGTTCTTGAGGTCACACATGGATGCTGAAGAGCAGTGCTGCATGAAGGAAGTACTGATTTGTGCAGTGTTGTGTATCCTCCTAAGAAAGGCAAGTGGGCCCAGTTACCTTCTTTTTTATGTCACCTGCCATGAAAAGCAGCACTAAGAGCTAAGTATGATATGAACTGTCCTGAACACATGGAGTTGTTGAGTTTGATTGTGATGGGTGGTAGAAAAGCATGTTATATCTTCCCTTAAGTATGTGTTTATTGGTTGAAATGCTACAACCAAACATAGCATTTTATACTGGTAAGCTTAAATAGGGAATATAGATATATATTTATAGCAAATGCTTAAATAGGTTATTTTTGCTTTTGCTCTTGTTGATATACTTGATCATTCTTGCCAATGTTTTAAGATCTGTCTGTATAAAGTTAGGCATTTAAATCCATATGACAACTTACAAAGAAGTGGTATCATTTTCCAAAGTATTGGGAGACTAAGAGACTTCTTGAAAAATAATTGTATGAGCATCAGGTGAAGTGCTGACATGATTGCATGCAGATAGTTGGTTCTCCTGAGCTGCAGAAGGAATTGTCCATATAGAAACCAGATCCATTCCAGACTCATTCCAGAAGCTGTATAGGTGCATTGATGCAGTGCTGAGTTTAAGCTATTAAGACAGGACTTTTGGTCTACACAGATATATTTATAGAAGTGTCTTCATATAACATTGAGGCCTACCTACATTTGCATATCTGCATTGGAGAATCTAGCTGTCTCACCTATTAAAAATATGAATTTAAGCCTGAATTAAGTCCAAAGAAGTAACATTCAGGCAAGTTTCTCAAGCACAGCTAAAACCTAATGTGCTGAGTCTCAGCAGCAATAGCTTGCTAGTGAGTGACACCTGGATCAAGAACAGAAAATGTAGAAACTGTTTTCATAAAATTCTTAGGTTATGGTATTTAATGTTTCTTTCTAGCTGCTTAATATTTAGTGAAGTATTTGATAGCATATTTTACATCACTGCCTTTATTTGGATTATAGTGGGGTGGATTAAATTTAGGAGACCATACAAGCTTGTCCTTTCTTTGTAACTGACTACTGGTAGCAGTAATTTGTCACTGTTTCCATCACAGGCCACATGATTAAGATCAGAGTCAAGAACTCGACTGTGCAGAGCTCAACCACTGGGACCATTGCTGTGCACTGAGATAACCAAAAAAGGTAGAGACTGGAAGAAGACAGTGTAATTTGAAATTAATCAAGATGTAACAACTCCCTTTTGTAGGCTGTGGTTGGGAATTCTCAGCTGAGCTGAGTGTGCCAATGGCTGAATCACGGTTGCTGGCCTGTTCACTCTCTGACCTAACGCTGTGCTCTTCTCACAGCTGCCGAGTTGCTGATAAATCCTCTGCAGCCTAAAACCTTGGGTTGCCTGAGGGTAACGGAGCACTGACAGTTTACACCAGTTGAAGATTCGTCCCTGAATGTCTGAACCCTACAGGGAGCGTTCTTTTCTAGTGAGCAAGATGTTTGGGGGAACTGTAGGGACTGTGTGATCTGAGGATACTGGGGTGAAATGACAGCCAGGACCCAAATGCTAGTTCATTTGGTAGCAGCTAACACATTTCCTGACTGCCATATTGTCCATGTAACTTGAAAAGAATTTTGAATGAGTCTGTGGCAGAATAAACTAGTTAATGAGATCATGGGAGAGGGCTTTTTTCCCTTGATGATCAACCGTTGTCTTGTCTGGTGGTAATACATACACAACAGCCACAAGTAGTGAAATAGCTTATCATTGCCAACATTTACTGAATCCCAGGCTCTCGTTCCCATGGGCCAGTGAAGTGCAAAGGCCACACTGTAGTTCAGAGGAAGAATAGACAGGCTGAAAGGAAACCATTGTTTCTCCCTTCCCGCTTGGGCTTTTGCAGTGTTTCTGAAAACATTTCAAGCTCTCTGTAGAGTACTTCAGTTAATCCTTAGAGAGCAATAGTAAAACTCTAGGAAAAGTATGCAAAAGAAAAGATAGGATGTGATGTGTTCAGTCAGGATGGCTGTACTTGGTAGGAAGATCTGCTTCTGATTAACATGCCAAGAAAGTACTTAGGTTGAAAGAGAATTTTACTAGACACTTTTAAAGGAAACTGTTTAGAAAAATGCCATGTACTGACCTCTGAGAAAGATCTGCAGAATCAGTATTTCCTTCCAGTTCACTCTGAGGTTTCTACCTTTCTTCTCTGTCATGCACTCAATAGCAATAATAATAATAGCAATACTTTCAGTGCTGCAACACTCTCTACTTCAAAGTACTTCAAAAACACTGGATTAGATTCAGTCTGGTCTTCTACGGATGTAAACTTTGTGTGAAATCCTGGCTCTGTTATAGTGAATGGCAAATTTCCCACTGACTTCAGTCACTCACTCCTTGTCAAAGAATTTGGGCAAAGCTAACCTTCTGAAAGAAGCGAATGTGATAGCTGAAAGGATACAAAACCTCCGTTCATTACAGGGGAACACATAAATTCTCAAAATGGAGGTCAGGCACATCGAGACTGTAGGGGAATGACAGAGGTAAGAAAGCTCAACCTATTCATCTCCCAGTGTGCTTCCCTTTCCTGTTTCTTTTTTCCTAGGTCATATGTTAGGCCAATTCTCTGCTTTTGTTGTGCCCTCAAATTTGTAAGTTTCTCAGATTTATACAGATTTGACTACGGAGAAATAGCTGCCTGATCACTAGCTTGGTTGATTCATTGATAACCTTAGTTTTTTCCCAGTACTTTTGCTTAGCATTGTCATTTTCAGTTGTTCACATGACAATGGTAGAAATTTACCCCCCTTTTACACAGGGGCAAACCAGTCAGGACATCACACCCTTGTTCATTTGCATGATCAAATGTGTTTTACTTTTTAACATCTAAAACACTGCAAGTATCTTGAATATTCTTAGTCCTTTTATAACGTCGCTGAGTGAAAACAGCCTTTAAAGTCTTTTCGGGCCAAAAACCATGTTGTATATTTCACTGAAGTATGTTTAGAAATTGCAGAATGTTAAGTGCTTATTTTGTATGAATAAACAATGCTTTTAATGATTCATGATCCCAAAGGAATTCCTAACCATATACAAGGCTGAAGAGAAGGCATAGCACTGAATAACAAAGCAACGATAAGGAAGATATTAAGAAATACAAATTGCTTTCAAGATGAGTTGAAACACTGAATGATGCCAGCCAAGCCATATTCACTCCTGATCAGGGCTCTGTACCTGAAATTCTTATTCAAGGTAGAACTTGTATCATGTTGCCATCTGCCTGTGCTTTTGACTGATCCAACTGAGCCTTTCTACCCTCCTGGGTATATAAACCCCATCTGTCCAACAGTGTCGGTTACTTGAGCTCCTCTCTTTTTTCAGCTTCCAGTTGGTACCTCCTGAATATGCCAAAGAGCAGTCCTGACATCTTGGGCTTGTTTTTTTCCTGCTTTTCCATGTATGTATCTTATTACATGGAAGTATGCTGAGAGGTAGTTTGCCATGTACAAATGTGATGAAAATTGAAGGACTTCAGGTTTTGGCCACGTTTCTTCTGTCTTTCTGCTATGTACAAGGCTTTATGGCACAGCCAGAAAGGAATGTGGAAACAGCTGAAAAGCAAGCTGCTCTTTTCCTACTTAGGTCTAAATTCATCATTTCTCTGTGTATTTTGGAAAAGCTGCTTTCCAAATTTGAGCTTCACAGACGTTACTGTGGCCTTGTATTTGCATTCTGTGCCTCATCACTAGAAGCAGCTGAACTAGTTTAAATTCTCAACAGCAATGAGAAATTCACCAGAGACAACAAATCATAGACATCATGAACTTCTGACTAGTGTGAAGTCATTCAGAAATATATTTCCCAGCAGATCTCTGCAGTCTGTGGTATTCCCATCAGGTGATTAATCCTCTGTCAGGGTGCAAAATGTATTGTAATAGAGAAAGAGAAGGAATTACAGCAGATAAGGAATACAACATTGCTTATGTTTCCAAAGTCTCTGGGGGATAGAAATAAACTGCAATCAGTTGCAATATCTTGCATTGCATGCCTTTTAAAAATTCTGAATTATGACTGAACTGATAAAATACTCTGAAGTATAGATATGTGAACACATGTAGGTTTCTGTAGGTGTAAAGAATAAAAATGAAAACCACTGCATAGCTTTCCTGACTGGCTTCAAATACATTCTAAAGTTTTACAGTTTTTATATATATATTTTTTTTTTTAGGCTGGAAAAAGTGTCCCTTTTGTGTAAGAGGGAGGTATAATATTTGAAATTTTCTGTTACAGTGATTACTGTCGCTGTCACACTCTGAACTTGCTTGCTCTCATGGGGAAACTTGGCAGCATTGGACATTACCAGATCCCCAAAGGTTATGAGTTTATAGGTAGAAGTGGAGAGGAGCACAGGTGTATAAATTCAGGAGAAAATAATAATGCAATGAATAAGAATTATGAATAAATACAAGAAAGAAAGAAGAGTGGTTTGGTGGTGTTGGGGTTAAAGCTGCAGCATTTCTATTTTAGACCTTGAATAGATTTTGAGTGAAATCAGGAATCTAAAAGAAAAGTGTGGGTCCCCTTAAACACCTTTCCCCTGAAAAACTCCAAACATTGTGGTGACTGCTGTTTGACCTGGCTGGCACTGCCTGAGTGGGTGGAGGGGGAAATGATGTTCCGAGCTGCTGATCAGGATGCTGGTTAAAATACTGTGTGCCTCAAAGAAGCGAGGAATGGAAGGTGACCAGCTTTTGGCTTCAGTCCTAATCCCTTCTCGAACAGTTAAAAGAAAGAGCCATGCAATCAGAGCCGAAATGTCATTAAAGACATTGAACAGTTTGGGTGGCTCTCATTTACACGTGTGCAAATTTGGATTTGGTCTGTGAAGTCTAACTGTACATTGGTGGAACTGAGCTTCATGTCTCATGCATGGTCACTGAGTCTGGCAGCAGTGGCGGGTGAGCCGCTATCAGGAAATGGGGCATGTGTTTCTCTCCTCAGATCTGTATGCTAAGTGCTAGGCCTGGCCTGACAGATGTTAGAGTGCCCTCTGAGTAAGCAGGGAAATTATATACAAAAGTTTCCTATTACGGCTGGAATAAACAATTTCTTAACTTTTGTGTATGCTTGTCTTTCACAGAGGCACAGTGCTTTCACTCTGTAATACTGCTGATTGATTGCCACAGTGTTATGGATCCCAGCTCGTCTGGAACCCACGAGAAAGTCCTTTTCATACTACTACACTACTTCTCAAAAAAGTTTAAGTGCTTCATAAGCATAAATTAATTCAGCAAACAGCATTTCTGTGATGTGGTGTCTAGCTGACACCACTTATTTGACTCGCTTAATATTACAGACTGAATCAGTGATGCAGATAAGAACCAAACTCAGGATCCCTATTTCTGACCCCAGTGCTTTGTGCAGTAAATGCAGACAAGGCAAACTCCCAATACTCAACAGAACCAGTGGCTGGATCGTGGCTAGTGCACCTTTGCATAATAGTGCAAAAGCAATTCCTTTTATGAATTCCTTCTACCTCTTCCAAAACTAGCTTTAATGAGAGTGAAATGCTCTAAAAATTCACTTTTATGAATGTGTGTGTGTATATATATGTGTGTGTGTGTGTGTGTGTGTGAATATATATAAAGGAGCAGATCCTTCTCTGCTCTTAAATTTTTTTCCCAAAAAAAGTGAGTGGCTTTATTTCACATTCAGAATCTAGATTCTGACTTAGGTGGCTAGGTTAACTGACTAGTCTTTAGATTTGGTTCCCTCTGGAGTCAACAGACAGGTGTGTATCTAGGTGGTTCTTCCAGAGAATGATTCAGAGCAAAAGTTAGGTGCTCAGATTTGAGCTGAGTGCCTAAAGCCTTGACAAACTCTTGTTCCCTGATTACAATAGGTGGAGCTGGTATTCATCTGACAATACAGTATAAAAGAAGTGAAATATATATGACGGAGAAAAGACCAAGAGGTGATTATCCCTATGACACACTTGTACATCTATGAGGGCTCTAAGCAGTAGGAATAAACGTACAGTGGAGACATCTATGTTACAGGCAACCTTCTGCTTCAATTCCCTACACTGAGCACAATTCAGAAAGTATACATTAGTTTTTGAGAGCTGATTAAAATTGTCAGTTTTGCATTAATAATGGTGCAACCTGTTGTTGTTTGCCTCCCTCTTACATATAAACTTCTGCCAGACAGTAAAATTGCCAGTCAGGGAGGCTAAATGCATGTGAACATTATCTGAGTTATCTTGAATATCTTTTCTAAAGACAAGACAATGACATTTCTCTGTACAAGTTCAAACTTGACTCTTTCCCGTGTTGCAAAGAACTGTCAAATGGAATAACAGGTACAGTGAAAGCACTTCTTTCCCAAACTATTCAAATGAGCATCACCTTAAATAAACAGAACCTGGCTAAGGGTTACATGAAAGATTTGTCATAGCAAGAAGTAATATTTGTATGATAATATCTCCTAATTTATTCATTATTTAAAGTTACTCTTTTAAATAGACCTAGAGGAGTCTTTCCCAGGTAACCCCTGAGATAAAGTTATCAGACTCTGGCTCTCATCTTCACTGCATCCTACTGTAAATAATGCTTTTGCACATGCTATCTCCTACCAGTGGTGATTGCAGTAACTCTTTGGCTCCCAGCAGAAGTAGTTGGGGGTGTGGTAAAGCTAGGATGCAGCGAACATGATTCATACAAAAAAACCTCAGACCTTGGACTGGTTGTAAGGGATTCCCACGTTTATTATGTGGGAAAGTGTTGAACATATTGTATAAATTATACAACGGAGCTGAAAGATTGGGATTTCCCTGTGTTAGTCAGTTGGTTACTGCACAAGATTTAGACCATCATCAGAAGAAAATAAAAATATTTTTTATTATAGACAGCAAGACATTATTCAGAACACTTTTTAATCAAGAGAATCCCAGAGAAATTCGAAAGTGATGAAGAAGTTGGTGCAACAATTGATTTGCTTTTGCAAATAACCACAATGTCTACAAAGAAATGGCTTGATACTTTTTTCTTGCTTGAAGGCAGGGTCTCTTTAGGAATTCAGTTATATTGACAGAAGACATGATCTTTTTTTTTGGTGATATTCAGGGCATTTACGTTGTCTGGCTGATAATACTTCAGTTGTCTGTTAAGGTGCAGCTTGGAGGAGCCCAGATTCCTCATACTGCTGATGCAAAGGCAGGCATGATTCAGAGAAGCCAAGCTAAATGCCTACATGAATTTGAAGGAGATGGTGTGAATACCACCTGTGTTTCTACTCTGAACCTAATTTTTCATTAATTTGTAGTTTTACTGTAAAATTTCTCTCAGAGTTCAAACTTTGCACACATGAAGTCAAAGACACTTGTAACAGCCACCAATTTGTAACAGCTGAGGATCTGGCCCAGGATTTGTAATTTTGCTTTTAATAGCTAGTTGGAAGAGATTATTTTACAACTTGTTCTAATATGTACATTCCCAGTAGACTGCTCAGGTAATTACTTGGGCTGCGGTTCAAATATTCCACAGTCTGAAATATACTTGCAGAAAAATCTATTTTTCTGTGTACAGAGGGTATAGAACAGTCACTTCTTTGGCATGTGTAGCTAGCAATTCCTTTGTAAACAAATCCAAGCTTTCAGGTGTACAAATGAATGGACATGCAAATATTTTCAGTGTGTATTTAGGGATATATTTTGAAATTTGTACCTTTACACAGGAAGATTTTTTAGATGGCAATGCACTTGATTATACAGAATAAAAAATGAAGAAGTGATCATGAAAAAGAAGTATTAAATTGGAGAAAGGTCTTGTATGCCATCTTGAGTGTTGCCAACTTGAGTGCTGGCATATATAAAAGATATTACTTTTCTACCTATGACTTTATCTTATGTTCACAGGTCAATAGGGGTTAGTTTAAATTCCTATCCTTTATTTATCTATGTATTTATATTATGTATCTCCATGATTAATAAAAAGTTAAAGATCTTTGAGCCACAACAAATTTAAGTGATATTTTAAACAAGGTGTTCAAGGCTGATGATTTAGTGCTTTAAAGATCCTCCCTGCATAAATATGAAATTATTCTTAACTGGGCATAGTAGATGCATAGGACAGCTTTGTAAGTTAATTTTCCCAGGTTAGATTCTTGACAAACTGCCTCCGTTTGTATTGTGAAATGTACTTCTCAGCCCTGCTCCTTATTTCCCATGGAACCCTGCCCTTTATATTAGAGGTGAATAATTAGATCACTGGGTTTAATGTTATTATGCAGCTTGCCAAGGTTTGGTATGCTATCACTTGCTAGAAGGTGTTCTCGGTCACACTAACAATTCTAAGGCAGGACTGAGTCTTTATTTTCCCTTGGGAATCAACCTCAGGGTGGCGTCACTCAGTCAATGCATGACTTTTCTTTTAGGATTTAACAAGCCTCACCAAAGACTAAATGGTGTATTGTAAAACCAGACCTGCGAAGTCTCACACACCTAACAAATGAGTCCCACTCCTTTTTGCTTAAGGAGAAATTAAAACATGCCCCCCTGCCCGCAAAAAAAAAAAAAAAAAAAAAAAAAAAAAATCTCACCTAGAGGGATTTCTCAGTGCTATGAGGAAAAAAATATCAAGTCAAACAAATCATCTTTCTCATACCTAGAGACTCAGTGGCATTATCTTTTGCATGACACCATAAATGTGCTATAGTGGTAGTGATTATATGAGGTTCAGCAGACTAAGTCCTGTCTGAGAAGTTCTGTGTTTAAGAGAAAGGACTTTGTGAACGATGGGTTATTTGGCTTGCTAGCAGTTTCTAAAAAACTGAATAAAAAGGGGTCAGAGAAGATTTTGAGGAAGAGTTTTACTATTTGAGAAATAACTTCAGGAGGATTTAAAAATAAGGTTTTCTCTAATCCAGGGATCAAAATGCTTCACATTGAAACAATATTAAGCTTTTTAAAGAGTTAAATAGTATTGATACTGAAAATGCTTTAAAATATCCTTATTTTCCCCTCTACACAAAATAATTGGTAAAATGGCTGCACATTACATAGCATATTTCAACACCTCTATTCTGAAAAAGGACTGTAGCTGCAATTTTTGTCTAGCTGCAGTTACAATGACCTGAATTTAATACTGTCTCAGAGGGGAAGTTGGGAACAGATTTTTTGTACATTTTGTGCTTTTCCATGCTATAGGGCACGTATGAGTGCACTAGAGAGAAGATTAAACTGACACTAAAGAAATTCACTCTGATATCAGGAGCATCTTTGAAGTGAATGGCTGCTGCAAGTTACAATATCAGTGCTTTGTCTTTATTCCACCAGCACATTCATTTAATCTAAATATAGTATAATGAATCTCCTAACCTGAAATATTTAACCTCTAAGAACCCTTTGTAGATATAGCCTTACCTTTTCATTTCACACACATAAACTTTTTCTCTCTAATTGGGTCATCTCCTCCCATACCCCAACCCACATGGGGGCATCCATTTTTAAATAATAAGACACATAATTAGCCATTAATTCACTGAGGGTTAATGAGTAGGTATAATATTATTAACCTAATGGAAGTTACAGGTGTAACTTGTAAGCAGCCCTAGGCTGCCAAAGAGTGCAAAGAAATTCTTGCTATCTTTAAATAAAAGTTAAATAAACATGATTCATATCTCGTTTTTCTTCATGTAACTTGGCATTCCAGAAAGTGTTGCGATTTTGGCTAAGATGATTATTTGCTGTAAGCAAAAGGCTAGAAGGCTTGTCCTATTTGAAATTTCTACCCAAACTGATCCTGTTGGTAGACTTTTCATATAAGACCCATAGACAGTATGTTTTCCTTCATATATTGTTACTTCTTTGTTGTTGTTTTCCAATAACTTGATTTGAAAAAAAATATGGAAAAGTATCTATAAACTCCTAATTCAAGATCATGGAGAAAATTCTTGCAGTGTTTTAGTGCACTAGCAAATTGAGGTGATTGTCACTTTCTGTGAAATGTTGTGTATTGTTCTTCCTATCATCTTATATGTTGTGTATAGCATTGTACTTAGTTCCTGTGATCTCAGGGACCACCTCTCTGTACCCTGGTTTGGTTTGGAGCCAGCACTTTCTCTGGCTTTGCAATGCAATTATTTATATCCACAAATACAAGTGTTAATGAAAAAGTGTTAATTTGTAACTGCAATGAACTAGTGAGCTTCTAAATGTGAGTGACCTCAGACACAAATGCTACACATTCAAGGTGCTTATTCTTTATATTTGAGGCATATTTTTTTTACAGGTAACTTTTCATGCTTGCTTTAAAAAAAATCTTTGCAGTCCCTTAAGTAATTTGATTGCATTCATTGACCAGAATATTTCCCTGTGATAGCCAAAGGCACAGTATGCTTAAATGTTCATTAACTTCCATTAATTAATTAAATACATTTCATTAACATGTTATTGAGTGAGGGGTTTGCATTATGTTACAAAAGGTTCTTAGTCCTATATTTCTTTTCTTAGAATGCCTCAGAGCTTTTTTAAAAATTATTAAATGCTACTTCATTGGCAATTATAATTTTTATCATGAAAATGCTGTGCATTTACTAGATTTTTCAATAGCATCTCACTTTTTTGAAGAAGCAGTGCATAATGTAGCATGCTAGACCTTTGATGTTCTCTGGAAAATGAATAGTGACTGGAGGGCAACTCCATCCAGCTATGGGTTACTCAGGTCTCGTGGGAGAAAAGTAAAGTCCTATTCTGTCTGCTACCAGCTGGGAACCTGCTGCTTCCCGCTGTCTGCCTTCTCAGAGGGTTTCACCTGCCCCCTAGCCAATCTCTGTCTCTTCAGACAGGCTGTAGCAGCAGATAGGAGGTGGAGCAGCACAGCAGTGAGTGGAGCTGGAGGTTTGCTGGCAGGGCTCTCAATTGCTCTAAGCACTGAAGCTGGCAAGGGGTGAGGGTGAAGCAGGTGAAAGGGTGTAGTCACAAGAAAGAAAGGACGGGTGGAGAACAGGAGTGGGAAAAGGGGTGAAGACAGTTAATTTATCAGGGATGGTTAGACAGATGATATTCACAAGCATGTTCTTCTGCCTTCAAGCTTTATTGCTTAATGATAAAGATACCTATCCTTGATCTCCTTAGAGCTACCTGACAATCCCAGCTAAAAATTGCCAGAGATTTCTGTTCAGTCAATAGCTGCTAGGACTGGCTCCTCTTTCTCAGACCTTCTTTGCTATGTATTTTGTTTTGTGTTCAGATGTCACTGTATCTAGGCACAGCAAAACGACATGGGATTTTTCTGTCCCTATCAATGATTTTTTTGCAAATGTACATATGAATCTGTCACCTACTGTAGGTGTAGCTATTTCATGACTAAAGAAGCAGAATAGTTAAAAGCTGTGTTTTCAAATGTGACCTCAGTATCTGAAGAGGTAGACTTGCAGTCAAATTCAGGACACATGGAGAACTCTCAGGTACAATGATGTTAAATGTGTGTTTTCCAACAAATACAGCAATGTAAGACTGGAAGACACCTCTAGGGCAACAGTCCTCTACTGTCACAGGCAACCACACCACAGAGCATTTTCATGAACCAATCTAGCTCCATCTAAAGTTTACATTAAAATTTTTGCTTTTCCTATTGAAAGACTGTACCAGAACTTTCCTCCTTTGATGTTTAGAAGCCTTCCTATAATTCTCACATCATCTTGACTTCAGAGGGATCATAGTTTTTCTTCTAAGTTATCATCTTCGGAGGGAATGTGCACTGGCAGCTTTCATTGATGACATTTCCTATAGGCTTGTTCCCAAAGCTGACAAAATCAAAAGCAAATTCCCCCCATGTTCATTGTCAATAGTTTGAACTAAAAAGTGTTCAGATCAGGAATGAACCCATGTTAGAAATTGCATCTTATTACTGATGTCTCCTATGCCTTGATACAGATTCAAAACCCTTAAGATTTTGCAGTCTTAAAATTGAGAGGCATCATGCATATGTAATTTTGACCAGTAAGAATCTATGCTATTAACATTATCATTTAGTAAAATGTGCTGAGTTGAGGGAGATGAATGCATTGTGCAATGCATGAGAATTATCTCTTAATAACTAATCCCTCTTTGTTTGTAATCTCATGACAAATATTTTTTCAAGCATGGCTGGAAGAAGCATATGGGTGCATCCTGAAGACTGCTTTAGTATTTTATCTGGGGTGGTTTGGTTTGTTGGTGTTTTTTTTTTTTGTTTTTTTGTTTGTTTGGGGTTTTTTTTGTAGTTCAAGGCCTTAAACCAAATTTTCCAGGTACATTATTTTCAGTGTGTAGTCTTAAATCATTGCAACCTGAAACCTGGCTGAATATTAAACAGAAATCCCCTTCTAGCTAAAAATAGGGCTAATTAACTTCCATAGTTAGAAGCCTAGTTTGCCTCCCTTGGCTTTATTCTTCCGTGGATGCAGTGAGTGCTGGTTTGCAGTCTCAGCAAATTTATGTACTGCCTCAGGTTCAGCTTAGACTTTTTCTAACTTCATTTTTTATTGGGTTTGTTGATTAATATTAACAGCTGTACAAATGAGCCGTTATTGGGTTCTGATAATGAAAATAACTTGATGCAGATAAGTAATTTTTATGCATTAGTGTTTGCAGAATTGGATTTCTGCAACCATTAAAGTCAATGAAAACAGTCAGGACAGAGAATACCTGTTAATTTCTCTCAATTAAAAGGCTTGATTCTCATTTTTCTTGCAGGGCATTTGCATATTCTTAGACAAGTTATGAAGGAAAATCAAATCATTAGTGCATCGTACTACTGCTTTATTGCTACTACTGTGATAAAGATTAGATTTAAAATTTATTTTTGTGTGCAAGCTTCAGTCAAAAGCAACTTGATCAAAACTCCCTTTCTACATTTCTTAACTGTCCTGTTATTATTATTTTTTTTATCAACAGTCCTGGCAAACTGGAGATGTCCCAGAAGACTGGAGGTTAGCCAACGTGATGCTTATCTACAAGAAGGGCAGGAAGGAGGATCGGGGGAACTACTGACCTGTCAGCCTGAGCTCGGTGCTGGGAAAAGTTATGGAGCAGATCATCCTCAGTGTCATCATGTGGCACATGCAGGACACCCCGGGTATTAGGCCCAGCCAGCAAGGGGTTATGAAAAGCAGGTCCTGCTTGACTAACCTGATCTTCTTCTACGATAAGGTGACCCACCTAGTGAATGAGGGAAGGGCTGTGGATGTTGTCTACCTGGACTTTAGTAAAGCCTTTGACACCATCTCCCACAGCATTCTTCTGGAGAAACTGGCTGCTCATGGATTGGATGGGTGTACTTTATGCTGGGTTAAAAGCTGGCTGGCTGGCCAAGCCTGAACACTAGTGGTGGATGGAGGGAAATCCATCTGGCAGCCGATCACAAAGTGGTGCTCCCCAGGACTCAGTACTGGGCCAGTCCTGTTTAATATCTTTATTGATGATCTGGACAAGGGGATTGAGTGCACCCTGAGTAAGTTTGCAGATGACACCAAGTTGGGTGGGAGTGTTGGTCTGCTTGAGGCTCTGCAGAGGGATCTGGACAGGCTGGCAAATGGGCTGAGGCCAGTTGTTTGAGGTTCAACAAGGCTCAGTGCCGGGTCCTGCACTTGGGGCACACCAGCCCCACGCAAAGCTACAGGTTTGGGGAAGAGCGGCTGGGAATCTGCCTGGTGGAAAAGGACCTGGGGGTGCTGGTTGATGGCCAGCTGAACATGAGCCAGCAGTGTGCCCAGGTGGCCAAGAAGGCCAACAGCATCCTGACTTGTATCTGAAACCATGTGGCCAGCAGGATGAAGGAAGGATCATTGCTCTGTAATTTGGCATTGGTGAGGCCGCACCTTGAATACTGTGTTCAGTTTTGGGCCCTCACTTCAAGAGGGACGTAGAGGTGCTGGAGCGTGTCCAGAGAAGGAGGAGAAAGCTGGTGAAGGGGCTGAAGCACAAGTTTTATGAGGAGCAGCTGAGGGAACTGGGGTCATTTAGCCAGGAGAAAAGGAGGCTTGGGGGACATTATTGCTCTCTACAGCTACCAGGAAGGAGGCTGTAGGCAGGTGGGGGTCGGTCTCTTCTCCCAGGTAACAAGCAATAGGGCGAGAGGAAACAGCCTCAAGTTGCACCAGGGGAGGTTTAGATTGGATTTTAGGAAGAATTTATTCACTGAAAGGGTTGTCAGGCATTGGAACAGGCTGCCCAGGGAGGTGGCTGAGTCACCATCCCTGGAGTTATTTAAAAGATGTGTAGATGTGGCACGTAGAACCATGGTTTAGTGGTGGACTTGGCAGTCCTAGGTTAATGGTTGGACTTGATGATCTCAATGTTTTTTTCCAACCTAAATGATCCTATGATTCTATGTTTTCAGTGGTTATAGATCTGCTTTTCTCTTCTAAGAGACTGTCAAAGCTGTTAATATGAGTGTCTCTGAGATACAAATTAATTTTTACTATCGTGATTACTGAAATGGAAGTGTAGGTCGAGGGAAGCCAAGCTTCCTGGCCTCTAATTTTGGTTCACACGATTTCAGTTCACTAGCTTCAGACATATAAAACTTGATTATCAATATCACTGAACAAAGCTTGCCTAAAATATGGGGAAGAAAAGGGGAAATTACAGAACTTTCCAACATACTTTTTTTCTGTTTCTTGCTCCAAAAAATAAATCATTAAAATTAGCATGTGCAGTCCCATTTCTACTCTTTCCATCTTTCCAACAATATTAAAGCAGAATTTTAACATATTAAGATTAGTATAGTATGTTCAGCCTCTCTAAATTTTAAATTTTTCTGTTGGGTAAAAACTTGGGAAACCGTGTTATGGACTGTTGTCCATTCAAAATAATTGTTTGCAACCAACCTTTCTTCTAGTGTAATATGTATATTATTTTTGGGAACATTATCAGTTTTTGTGAACAATAGGGAGACTGTGTCTTAGAAAGCTCTGGAAAGGATTTAGAGGTCAAAGAAGACAAGTCACTCAACATGAGTTCCCAGTGAGATGTTCTGGGAAAAGACTGATGTGGCCCTTTGATATATAAGAAGGGGAGTTGTGAGTAGCATAAGGAGGTGTTTTTACCTCTATCTAGTGCTGGGGAGATTAACACTGAAAATACTGCATACTGTTCCTGTCTCTTAGAAATGTTGTTGTAACTATGGTGGTCTAAGGATACAAGGTAGATTTGTAGGAAGGGATGCACGTTTTTAAACTGGACCAGCTAACGCATTTGCAAAAATATGGAAAAATGGTTGGGCATATGAGCCCTTTTTCACATCATGACATCTGCATTGGGAAAAATTTGCAATAGTACAGAAAAGAGAAATAAAAATTATTCCAATCTGGGAAAAAATACAACACAGTAAGAAAGAGAAGTAACTCAAAGTGTTCATCACATTAAAAAGAATACTGGGTCCATTAATGTCTTCAGTAAAGAGCAAATTCTAGGTGCTAAGGGGCACTCTGATTTGGAAACAAAAGTCATACTGAGGAGGAAAAGAAAGACTTAGTGAGGAAGCGAACAACAAATGCAAATAAATAAGAAATAAGGCACAATTATTCAGAAAAAAAGATGCAAGGAATCATGCCATCTGTATGTGTGCATGCATGTACATGTACAGGTGCCTCTGATACCATTTGAAGTTGTTTCTCTGAAGACAGTCTTGGTGGAGGGGACATCTGAAAAACAATTATGTTTCTACAGGTTTCATGAAAGTATGTGGTCAAGAATATTTGAAAACTCTCTTAGAAGAATCCTGACAGAGATCTATAATGATTTGAGGTACTGTCAGGGCTATACTGTGAGTTGTCACATTAGTAAGATGCAGAGGATCCACAAGGACTTGGGGAAAATGCCTCAAAAATATTCTGTATATGGGAAGAAACTGCAATCACAGCTCACAGCTTGTTAGGCATTGAAGTTAATCAACCATGAAATACAAATCCATAGGGGACTAAGCTTTATTAGTCCCAAGCCCGTATTAGTTGTGTAATACTCAGGGTGATTAGCTGTTGGGATAAAATTCCAAGGGAGAAGTAGGTTTGCCATCTTTTGAAGTCTTTGGATGTCTTTTTTGGAAGACAGTGAAACACAAGTAATTGGGCTAACAACAGGAGTAAGTGAATACAATTGTATGGCCTTTATAATAGAGAAGGGGAGGCCTGATGATCTAATGATTTATTCTGGCCGTAAAAATCTATGAATACATGAATTATAAATACAAAGCCTTGTGAGGAATTGGCATGATGTGATCCAGCTAATTAACTATCTAGCTACTGCCAAATGTTTGTGTACGTCCAGGTGAAAGCACCCCAGCTTGGCTACTGCGGTTAACATGCTCTGCTCTAACATCTTTGATTGTTGTCAGTGGAATGTTAATAGATGATGGCAGCACAACAGGGGTGAGGACGGACAACTGGGAAAAGTTTGAGATAATGTCATCAGACCTGAGTGCTGTCACAGTATAATGGTCTCCTGCTGGTACCTAAATGCAGAGGAACTCACAGAAAATTAAACATCAAGGCATGTTCATTTGCAAAGCTGGAGATACGGATCCTATAGCAAACTTCTGTTACAATAGGCTTATTTCTGCTTTACTAAATGGATGTAGAAGCAGTGGGCCAATATTAGTAGTTTTTTTCTACATGGCCAGAAGCCAGGTGTACTTCATTGTGTTCTTCATTGAGATGAAAGAGCATCTATCTAATGAATTAAAAAGTGTTGATTCATAATGAATTCAGATTCTGCTGTTAATTCTGCTCATACTTATCCTCTAGCTCCTGGGTCAGTGGCACTTTCGATGTCAGCTGCAGAACAGGCATTTTAATTCACAAGTACCTCACAGTTTGGACATGGTAGGAGCACTCCCCCAGCCAGCTACTTCCACTTACTTGACAGATAATAGCTTATTAAGATGCAGTATCTCAGTCAGTTTGGTTGTGTATCCTTATGTAACACATACTGCATTTCAGGCCCAGGTATTGTGCCAAAAGTTTGATGAAAATAAACCTGGAGTTTCTCTATAGGCTTTAAAGGAAGTAAGACAAGGCTCTGAATTTCCCCCTCTGTATAGCAAAGATGTAGTACTTTATTGTGAGAAATTGTTAGGACATGCTAAAATAATATATAGAGAAAGGTGAGATTTGTATGTATTCATATGACTCCAGCAATGAGGACTTCAAGAAAAATACTGATTATTGTAAAAGCTGAGCACAGGACAACTATGAGAGCTGGCAAGGCTGCTGCACAATTAATTATGTATGACAGGTCCAGTAACTAGCAACAGCTACTTGTTACTCTTTTGTTAGCTATGAAATCATGTTACATTTGGATTTGGTTTCCATAAATATCTAAGCTTGTGAGTATCTGGATCTAGGATTTTGGCTTGGATTCAATTATAATTTGGATGTTATCTGACTAGATGAAGCCTTTTTAATCTGTATCATTTAATACAGGGCATCCATCTAGCATAAATATTGCTGTGTGACTGCTGGCATTTTGGTAAAGTTTTTTAATCCGTAAATATTTTTCAAGACTTGCCTGTACTCATCCTTTAATAGGTTCACTTTAAACTTCAACAAACTTTTTGAAGAGGTTTTCTGAGGAAAACATGTTTCTCTTTTAATAGGTTTTTTACTTCCTTCTAATGAACAATGAATGGCTTAACAAAGTTGTCTCATGTATGGTCACCTCTGAAAGGTAATTCCTGATTAATTTCTCCGATGTGTATTTCTTCAGTCTTTCTATAAATATTAAGATTTGCTACATTGGCAAGAATGCTGCATTGGTGAGAGCATGGCTTTATGCTTTCACATTTTCAAGGTGTTTTTTCTTGGTTTTTTTCTCCCTTTTTTTTCCTACTGTGTTTTCTGACATTATGTAGTTCTAGAAGTGGAAAAGTTTGATGGAACAGTGGTCTTTCAGTGTGAGACATCATATATAATCTTTCCCTATTGTTCTTTGTCCTGCAACAGCTGAGAGAGCACATACCTTGCACAGCAGATGATATTCTGGAGACACCAGTGAAAGCCTGGTGTTATTTCTTAAGAATGCAGTAGCTACACTACAAACTGGAACACCGCCACTCTAAATATAATTCTTCCTTTGGTTTCCTACCTGCTTTGCTGCAGAAACAGTTGCCCTTGCTGATTGCAATGAAGATACTTTTTAAATTGGCTAATACTTGTAGCTTCTCCACTTGTATGAATGCTGAGAATAGAAAATGCAGTCCTCAGAATGCAGAGGGATCATTTAGGAAAATGTTAGGCTGATAGTGCTAATTACATGTGCAGAAAGATCAGAGTGCTGGAGGTGAGCCTGACTCTGCAGAGGTGTGCTCATTCATAAACATGAGAGCCACCTTGCGCATTGTGCATATAGTATTTTATATTGGAGGCAAGGGGAACCGTTCTGTTATGTTATCCTGTCAGATCTAGCATTCTGAACATGACAGGACTGGCTTGTTATCAGAGGCTGAGGTTCCTGGAAAACACTTAAAATACTGCAAGATGTTCTTTCAGTTCAAATCTCTAGGTTTGCGAGGTGAATTTATAGATTTCCTGAACCTCCTCCTTTTCTCTTATCCTGGTAAGATATATATTACTGTCAGGCTATATCAAAATATAGACATCATGATGAAATCATCATTACATCTGTACTAGCCCTCCTGAGCTGGAACTGCATGGACAACAGAGCTTAAAATGGTACCATTAGAACTTGCAGATTCTGGATGAATATTGTACTGAGCTCTTGACTGTGTATTTCTTGAGGTATAGAGATAGTAATCCTTTTTTTCTTGGCAGAATCCTCTTTGAATAGTTGTGTTTCCCATCTAAAATCCCCCCTGTCATTTCATCTGAAAACGGGATCCCATTTAACTTTCCCCCCGATACAGTACATACTTCTTTGTTCCAATCCAGAAAAAAAAAAGAAGACATTGTGATGATGGTGGAATAATTCTAAGACAGAAGTACCCTTTAAGCGGCAGTTGCAGGAAAGCTCTTTGGGTATTTTGAGGCTTATTCTCATGAAAGCTCCCCTCCCCTATTTTGATTGTGGGCTTCAGTACCTTTGACTTCAGGAGGATGTGGGCAAATATCTAAAGCTAAAATATGTTAACTGCTGTCCTATTGACGTGTACCTAATGCAGGACCTAAGCTTATAAATTGCACTGGGATTTTTAGAGATGAAAGAACAATTCATGTTTCATTGTATCTTCTCCTTTAGGATAAAAACCACACTACTGAATAATATTCAATAGTAATAGAGAAATCCATTAATTTATGTGGGCATGTTAGGATGTTAGGACATACAAATTCTGGCAAAACAAAAAAGATCAATGAAAATTTGGAGATGATATGAAAAACATATCAGAGATGGGTTTGTATCATATATAGCTGGTCTGCCGTGTTGGGAAAATTACATACATTTAGGAAGTGCTATTATATGTATTTTCAAAATGCTTATTTAAATCAGCCTCTACCAAAAAAAAAAAAAAAAAAAAATCCTGAAATCCTTCAAGCAAAAGCTTTGAAATTAGACAAATCGTTCTCAGCGCTCCCATCAATAAAGTAGTGTTCTGGCTCTACTTTAAGTAGACAAAGTGCAGGAAGTTTAGAGCACGAGCTGTGAGCTAAGGCCCTGTGACATGGGGAGGTGTTGCAGCTGATGCATATCAGGCACTGCAGCAAAGCCAGTGCCTTCATGTCTCACGCCAGTGTCTCATTAGCTGGGTAGGGGGGCAAGTTACAAACAAAGGTTTGCCCTTGTGCCCAGGCATTTTGTCTTGTTGTGGTGCTCAAGGCCATGGACTTACCAGCCAACAGAAAAGGCAGTGCCCCAGAGCGGAGGAGCAGAGACCCGCTGTGCCATGCCACCGTGGCAGCTCCTGGGGCAGGCTGCGGCACTTCTGCCAAGCACATCATCGATAGAAAGCTGAGAGCATTTAATAGCCCTGTGCTAGAGAGCAACATCATTACAGCAGGACTGCAAAAATAAATACAAGAACTTAACCCAAATTACCTCATAAAATGGAGGAAAACAGAGCGCTTGGTTTACCCTGTTTGAAGTACTGGGGGAAGCCTGAGGGCCTGGCTCTTCCTTCGCACACATGGGGGCTGCTGGAGTAGGTGGTGTTAGGCCGATTTAAAGGTGATGTGAGACCAAACAGGGCTTTTAATGCGAGTGGACATGACTGGGTTAAATTGATCTTGGGTGCAACCGAAGGGATTGAAAGGGGATTAAACGCCGGAACACTTAGGCCATGGGAGGGCTGAGGCACCAGGGGCTGAGCCCTGCCGGCAGCCTGAGGTGCACAGCCGGCCGCGGCTGAGCTTGCTGGGCAGCCAGCTGGGCTGCAATGGCTTGTGCTGGCCGGGGCTGGCCTGGCCCGGCCGCGCCGCCTCGGCGCAGTTGGGCTGGATCACGCCTGACACGGGGAGAGAGGGAGCAGCCGCGGCTCCAGCCTGTCGGGCCGCTCGGCAGGTTGATGGATGTGCTGGCCTGTGAGCACTCGCCACCCCGGCCAGTCCTGCCCATCCACAATGAGTTACAGTTTCCCGGTCTCCCTCCCAGCGCCTCCTTCCTCCCCGCTGCCTCCTCCTCCCCACTGCCGCCAGCTGCTTGGCCTGCAGAGCCCTGTGCTAGCAAGGTGGTGCCCGCTGGGGTGGGCTGCCAGCGCCCCACTGCAGAGCCCCGCGGAGGTCCTGGGTGAGGGAACAGCGCTAGGCTGTCCTTCTGCTTTCTGACCAGGAGACATTTTCCTCCCTGGCTGGAAGGGACTCAGGTTTAACTAGAGACGGGACAGTGCACTCGCACTGCCAGGCTCCTGGCTGGGGAGCGGGGCCTGCTCCCAGCCTGCCTGTGCCCCTCCAGCCCACGGCGGCCTCCCGGGAAGCTGTCCCCAGGGGAGCCCTCTGCCCACTGGGCATCCCGGGGAAGTGTGCAGCCTGGTGTCTCCCAGGGAAAATGTGCTTCAGCCCTGCCGTGTTCCCACCAACTTCTCTTTTCCTCTCCATGCATCTGTTTTCATTTTCTTCACATTTATACGTTAAAGATGATGTTCGCCCCTCCACATCCCTTCCCTCTCCACACCCGCTGCCCCCCAGCCCCCCACCCGCCCCCTCCCTGCTCCCGGAAGATGAATTTCATCTGCGCCTTGAAACAGGGCAAGAAACAATAAATATTTATGGGTACCAAGGGAAGGTTGAGCTGTAAACCACCACTTATCCCTACGTCTCTTATGAAAGGAATTAGCGTTGCAAAATTTACATTAGGGAAAAAAAAAAAAGGCAAGAGAGAGGCATTTCTTATGATGTGAAAATTCTCTCATACCCATTTAAACTGGAGTAAACGACCTCTTCACAGGGCCAAATCTGGGGCGCGGCCTTTTAACTATGATGGTCAAATTAAAACAAATGGCCAAAATTAAATGCTCCAGCCCTTGCTGAACATGAAAGTTCAAGTGATGAGGAAATATGTATGCAGCAGATCACTTTTCTATAGTTGTATTTGAACGAAGTCTTAGGATTTTTTTTTTGAAACAATTTTAAGCATAGTCAGAGATACTGTACAGATAAAGATACGTAAGAACATAAAAATACCAATGCATGCAGCCAAGCACAAACAGCTTATATGCCTCTAAATCCAGAAGGGGCCATAATAACAGAGTGTTTCGTGTGGGTTGTTAGAAACCCAGGCAAAGATAAAACTCCAATAAAAAGTACATTCTTTTATGTTCACTGTTAAAGAAACAGCAATGTAAAATGAGGATTTATGTTTGTGGGGGCAGGCAGAGGAATACAGGCCCTTTAATAACCTGGTGCTGCAGGAGGGAGAGCAAGCCCCAGTGAGGTTTCAAGAGCTGTCTGGCAGCTGAAAGGGCCTGAGGGAACCTGGCTCATTTGGAGCAGGGCTGAAGGCTTGGAGCTGGGCAAGGCGTAAAGGGATGCTCAGCAGATTGCCTGCTTAACGATACATCTTGGTAGAGCACCTAGGCTTAAACTCCTCATTTTTTCATTATTCATCATCCCTGTGGAGTATGCTTCTGGTGACATTTACCCTCTGGCTCTTCTTTGATTGAGGGCGATTCCCAAAGGGCTTTCACACTAAAATCAGGTTACTGTTGCCTTCAGTACAAGCAAGATCATGTTCTAAAATTGTCCATTCTGGTATTACTGTAGACCTGCAATAGCTGGTGCAAGTGGTCAGGATTAGACAGTGTAAGGAGAATAAAAAAGGCTTTGCCTTTTCTGTGTTGGTATCCGCAGTGTAGTAATACATAGCTGCTGGTGTTGAGCATTCAGTATTCTATCCTGCTGAACCTGGGCTGGTGGATTCTAGCAGGTAACTGAGACTGAAACTGGAGTTTTCTCTGACTGAGGCTGAAAAGACTCTTTCTCTATGGCTTCCTCAGAAGAGGTAGAATTGGAAGAATCCTCAGTAACTTTTGCCCTCTGTTTCTTGATCACACCCATAATAAGTTCTCCCAAAATCTTCTTACTGCATTCCAGTTTTTATAAATACATGTAGATACTGTTTTCTGGCTTCTGTGAAAGGGCAACTGAACAGAAACAGACACCAAATTAGTCAAATTTCATTGTCTCAATGTAAGATCAATAACAGTGTTTTCAGAGAATGAGTCATGGGGAATTGCTGGCAAGGGTGTGGGGGCTGAATAACATCCTAAAAACCATGATGTGACAAGGTTTCTTTGTTCCTTCACTTCTCTCCCAGATACAATCAGACTTGTCATTTGTTCAGTGGGGTTACTAAATTAGTTTCCCTCCTGAGTAAGAAAACTACTGGTAAAATATGCTTTTACACTGAGTCTCTGTAAATCTTTTGGAGGATGGAAGAAGAGAAAAGATTTTTCTTCTGTCTTGACTCCAGCATTTTCATCCAAGTAATTTCTTATGTACAATAGGCTTCAACAGGCCTTTATGAAATGGAGCTTCTGGAAATTCAGTCCATGATGGGGTGCTGAAGCTGATACATTTATATTAATAAAAATCATAAATGACAAGAAAACCTGAGAATAACTATCCTACAAAACAGGTTTTTGGAGTATTGCGAAGGCTGTAATCAGGCTTTTGTAAGTAAAGAATTGTTCTCAGAGCTTTTAGAAAGTTCCTGATTGTCTGCTGGTACATTTAATTCCAGTTTTCCTAAATTTAGTGCTGACAAGTGTTGGACAACCCTCTCACATGTTGTTTGTTGCTTTTTTCCCTCAGTAATGTTCATATGGATTTTCAAGGGGTTCAGGGGAGCTTAGGAGACAATGTATGAGAGTGAAACTCGTGTGAGGACATTAATTTTAGAGGTGACATTTCTAAATTCAGCAGCAGAGGGACAAGAGGGGCATAGGTATGGTCTACCAACTTCCATTTGCCTAGTGATTTTATTTAAAAGTGCAAGTGTCACAGGAGAAGTTTTCAGTGATATGTGTAAGTGATGATAATCCATTACGTGGCGTATCTGGAAGTTCAAATGACTCCACTGAGCTCAGTTGACCACTGAGCAGCCTGCAAGTGAAAGGGGGTGGGTGCTTTGAACTTTATGCCAGGGTTACTGCACTGTGCCTGGTGTCCATCTGAAACGTAGTGCTGTGACCCTGTCCTGTGTTTCTATGCAGGAGATGCTGGTGAGATGTCCACAAAATAGAAACTCTTCCCAATAGTATTTTTTTGATGGTAAGTTGATCTGGAGAAAGACAGTATAACAAATCTCCAACTTTTTTTCTGGCTACATGGGACCATTTCTGTGGATAATTTTGCGGCTGTCTTTCCAAAGCTCAAGCTTTCTTGGACTTTGGAGGTTAGCTGTGTGTGAAAATTCAGCTCTGTCTCCAGATGTTCTGATGTTACCTTTAAGAGCATGGAACAAAAGCGATAAAAGTCAGTGAACTGATTGTCTCTGGGTTCAGAGAGCTTTGAATCAAGACCTGACAGACCTAGCTTGAAGTCTTGAGTTTGGGAGTGTTTGAAATTTTAGTACCAGGGCACATTTGAGTAGATATATTCATGCGATGTGTTATATGCTTAATAAAAACTATAAAATGGCAATTTTTCATTCATTTCAGGTAAATGATATACAGTACTTTTAACTGGTGTGTTTTGTATAAAAACAAGTAATTTCTTTTTTTAGATATAGTCTGGAGTTTTAGGAAAAAGACTAATCTCATTGCAGTAATGACAAATACTGGAAAAAATATGGATTTAAAGTTTCAAATATTTTTGTCAAGATTAGGGAAGGACATGGAGATTAAGGGAAAATATTTGGTGAAAATGAATGTAGTTTACTTATGCAAGGTATAAAACATAATAGCAGCTTATAGTTCTGGATATAAGAGGAACGGAGCCTGTTTGCAATTAAATTCCTCTGCTCATGTTTTGAGATTTGTGGAACTACGGGAGAGAAAGGTCCCGGGCAGCTTGATAATGAGAAGAGAGAGGATCCTGTGAAGCGTCTTGTGCAAGATTCTTGCTGCATATTGCAGTTCTGACATCTCAGTGGGGCTGGGTTAGTTCTTGCAGCCCCCAAGTACTGCAGTCAACAGTAGTTCCTCTGTAGGTGGCACATCCTCACCTGAGTCCGTACTCATGTCTCAATAGGGACAGTTGCCGATGCCAGTAATATTTTTCAGGAAAGATGTGAAAAAGCTTCTTCACAATTACTGGTCTTAAGTGTTCTGTAGTAATTTCTCTGGCAGTAGCGTTAATTTACTTCAAGTTGCCCTAATCCCAGTTCCACCTGACATCCTTCTGTTTACCTAATTCTCTCTGAACTTGAAGGTTGGATGTGGTATCTTCCTCACTGTCCTGCTGTAATCTGTTGGGGTCATGTTGCTGCACACCATATTGCTATCCACTGCAAAGAGGTTGTGTTTCATGAGCCGAGTCTTAATTAGAGTTTACCAAAATGTGTTTTCAGTCTTGGAAAGCAAAGTGCTAAGTTATTACTATAATAATATTTACTATTTAATTACATTTCAGTGATGTCTGTAACATTTTGGGTATGTTTTAGATGCTCATTTTCTTGGGAATGAAATCCCTGTAGCTTTTAATGTGATTTAGATCCTTGGTAGGTTATTAGCTCTAAATGCAAGTCCCAATACCTTAGACCTTGTTACACATTGATCCAGCCCATTCTCTAAGTGTTTATTAAGCCACAGAATACCCTAGGGAAGTAGAGAACTCCCCTGTATACATTAGATGAAAGGCTAAAATGTAGGCACAAGTTATGGGATTTGTTCAAATTTCTCCAGCAATTCAGCAGCAGAGGTAGAAGGAGAACCCAGGTGTTACAGCCTGGCTCGTATGGCATGTCTGCACGGGAAATGCTGGAGTCTCCCAGAACATCACAGAGGTTTTCAGCCTGGCATCCATGGGTGACTTTTAGGAGTTTCACCCCAGGTAACTAAAAAAAGCCAGCATGGGCACAGAACCCAACAGGGAATGGGTGCCCTCCCTGACAATGATTAACGTTCAGAAAGTTTGAGTTGTTAAACTAGCTGCCGTGGGTATTGGTAGCACTGTATTCATAGTGACGTGGAGCTTAATACAAAAAACTAACTGTGGCATACCTATGCTAGCCTGCTTCAGTCCTGTACTACCAGGGCAGGCGTAGCTCATCTAACCCTAGAACATGAAGTGCATGGCAAATATTAGGCAAAATTGGCACCGTGCCATGCTGTGGCTTTCAATAAAGCAAGTTTTGAAAGCTGATTTAATGGATAAAGGAAAAATCTTTTCAAGTGCTTTTGATAAGAACCACAGCATGAAATCTGAGTGGAAGTTAGTCACATCCTCACCTGATAAGGAAGTTTTCTTCAGTAAATGAATTGTGAAAGCCTGCTTGCAATTAGATGGAACAACTCCAGATTCTACAAATACATTTTCTGGGCCCTCATTTGTTGTTACCAGATTTGATCAACGCCCCTCTGAGCATAGCAGCCAGGTAGGGATTGGATCCAAAGCACATGCTGAGGGCTTTTAGCTCTGGATAGCATCAAGAGGATTGGACTAAGATACTTTTGAGAAAGGGCTTGATATCCAGATAGGAGAGGTCATAAAAGCTATATGACGGGAAAAAAGCCAGAGGGTTGAGCTGGCTTGCAAACGAGTTTCCAAGGTCAGGGCATTTTATTTAAAAAGCAATTACAAAACTTGTTACAAATGCTGAGGGACCTGGGAAGGGATTAAGCAATCTTGTTACTTGTACGAACACTCTTATGACAGCAAATCTACCCGTAAGCTAATAAGGCTTGTGTGACCGTAATATCTGAGCAGAGTGCAGAGTGACTCTTCCCCTGCAAACAATGATAGGAAAAATGTTGCTTGGCTTTGAAGAGAGGCCCATTGTGTTCTGTCAGATGCAAAGGCATCTTGTTTAGATTCTCGAAGGAAGAGTCTCAGGCTGGGAGGCTGGCTGGGTGTCTGGGCAAAAAACAGTGGGGGAGGAGTCTGAGGATGCAAAGCAGGGCAAAACATCAGTAATGGTGAAAGCAGTAAAAGGAAGGTGGCAAGGGAGGTAAGGGAGTTAAAGATAGTTATATTTTCAGCTATATATTCATGGCTGTGTGTGTATGCCACGTGCATGCATATGCTGTACTTGAACTCAAAAGTAGCGTATCTCTGTTGTAATTGCTCAAAGGTAGGTATCTAAATCTCCTCAGTTTCAAAAATCACAGTTACACATACTTATCTTGTGTGTTTATATGCATGATTAAATTTGTCTTTCCTCCCCTGTGTGCATGGTTTTCCTTGGTAATAGGCCATGACGCTACCACAATTTTTACTAGATCTCCCTTTAACAGTTGCTCATCATTTTCCAAAAAGCTATATTTGGTTTTAGCTTTTCCACAACTGATTTTGGCTAAAAAGAGAGTATTTTAAAAATTTGCAAAGTACACCACAGGACTGTATTTTGTGTATTTTGATCTCTACGTACATCTTTTCATTGATCGACATGTTTATATTTCTTTCTTTATGGGGACAGAGAGCAGAATGGAGACAAATAAATAAAGAGAAACATGACATTGTTAATATAAATGACCAGGCCATTGCTTCAGTGTCAGAATGCAATTAGATCTGACCTGGGACTGGAATTCACTTCTCAGCAGGCCTGCTTAATGATTAGTTTTATTGTTTCTTCATCACCCCTACTGGGGGGTTCATTTTTACTGGTAATGGAAAAAGACTGTTGCCCCTGGATAAAAAGCCGGTCATGAAAGACAAAGGGCTGATTGAGGACTGCTAGGCTTTTCAGTCTGCATACCACCTCTTCTTTTGCTGTCCTGGCTGACAGCAGGAAAAACAGTGAAAGGGGTCAAATCTTAAAGGGCCTTCAGGGTAAGGAGCATCGCCCTGCACACAGAAATTAGCCAGATAGGCTTTTATAGTTTAGAGCAGTTCTGATCAGTGTTGTAAGACAAATTGAATGAGAATCTTTGCAGCAAGATATTGCAGGTACCAGACATTGCTAGTGTTATTAGTATTGAGTCTGAGACAGTAAGCATGGTTAGCAATATAACTGTGGTTTGCAAACACCTGCTCACACTCCCAATCTCAGCATGCAGGTACATGTACACTTCTAGCAACGGCTAGAAATTTCCCAACAGCTGCAACAGGTAAAGACTAGTTTAAATCCCTGGCAAAACTTGTGTGCCGGCTGCTACCTGTTCGGAAGTGTTTCCAAAGGGGTTTATTATGAGTCCTGGCATAAATAAGAAGAATACAAATAGTTCCTGTTTGTTTGCTTTAGTTTGCTGGGTGCATGAAACATGTAATATGACTCACAAAGTTGTAGGATGAGTCTGAGGTAGAATTACAGACATTGTGCTATCTGATATTATAAGATGTAACAGGTGCCTGTGAAGGCAGTTTCCCCATCTGGAAACAGTGCTTCGGGGAATTTAGGCTGCTGATGGAAGAAAGGCTGGTTGGTTTACACCAGTGATGATAGGTGAACTACCAGAGGATTGAAATTGGTGGTTTCTTAGGCTGAGCATCTATAGGTTGAGGCACATATTGAAACCACAGTAACTAAATGCCTGAGTTTGCAAAATCTTGACTGGAAGCTTCATGAGAATAGATATGAAACTGAGAGAGTCTTGCCAAAGAGTAATGACACTGCTCCCTCCCCACATAAGAAATAAAAATAAAATAAAGCTTTTTAAAAATCCTGATACTAAAAGTACAAGACTACCCATTGGTGTAAATTAGCAATCATTCAAGGACTTCAGTGCAGTGAGACTGATCACATCAATTATGGAACTGGCCTTTAGTGTTTAATATTGGATTAAATCACTTAATAATGATATTTTTTTATAATAGACTACAAAAGAGCAAGTCAGGAGGGAGTTAAAATTACACAGTACGTATGTAAAGAAAATGTAGTCAGCTGTGAATGTCAGGCTTGCTGTCTCAAATGAACGGGAAATAACAATGGACTTTGACTAAATTCTGAAATGAATTGGAAGCATAGGACCTGAAATCTGAACAAACCAGGGACACACCAGTGTCCACAGCATGTGTATTCACCTGAGAGTTTGGTCCTCAGAAAAGAATGCTGTCATGATCTATTCCAAGCATGTAATTTTTCCCCAAATGTTCCTAATTTGTATAGATATTCGGCTTTTACAGATAATCATCATAGTGTCAGTTAGGGCCCAAACTATGCACGCACTGGCATATCCACATGACTTGGTATCCCTAGGCTGTGTGAAATTCATTTCTTCAGCCTGCTGACAAGTTTCAGACAATCAGATTTGGAGTGAAACAGCTGGGAGGGCTGGCAGGAATTAAACATCAGGGTTGAGCCTTGTGGCAAATTCCCGACAGCCCTTCTGTGGTTTCCTCTGTGTCCTGCAGGCAGCACCACAGCCACCACAGTGGCTCCTCTGCAGAAGGTGTCAGAGCAAACAAGTCCCCATGAGGCAGGACACCAGGGCATCCCTTTTCCCTTCCTTTTCTGTCAGGGAGTGGGCTTTAGGAGGAACTCTGCACTATTCCCTCCATGTCATCTGTCTGAGAGCCCTGGATGGTCACTCTGATTTTGATTTGGAGTTTGCCCAGGAAGAACAGAGAGTGCGTGTCCTTCTTCAGTGGGTTGTGCAAGACTTAAAGCCAAATGCTGTTGGCACAGAGATTTGACAAGATATCTGTGCAGAGCCATGTCCAAAGAGACCTCTTGATGTTTCCTATTTTTTGCAAAGCTGACATATCAGGATTTTGGTAGATTAAGCTAGACTCTGGGCTGCTGGGCTGCAGTGCAGGTCAGGGTGGGCTGGAAGGTTGTTTTCCTTGTCCATTGCTTTATGTGGCTTCCAGTGGCCCGCTCTGGAATTGGAATTGGAATCACTTCCAATCCCCCCTGCATATGCACACATACTAGTGTCAGGAAGCTCTCCATTGCTCTCCCTCCCCATGTGGGCTTTGCTGTGTGCATGAGGGTTGGTGAGTCCTCCTGATCTTGTCTAGCTCTGTAGGCTCCTTACAGGGAGAGGACTTTCAAGCCTTTGAAGATATGTTAAGGAAGCAAGGTAAATATATATACAAGGTAAAGCTTGTATAACCCAGTACAGAGTCTTTGGGAAATGACAGCCCTTTTCCGTGCAGACATTAAGGCACATGAAGGCTATGGAGGCAGATATTGCCTCCTCTCTCCTATGGGAGCTGCCTGGTAGGGATGTCATTAAGCTAGAGCGGGGGTCTGGAACGTGATTGACTCACACTTTCCCTTGGCTCACATTTTCCCTTCATGCTCCTGGGTCCCCCTGCGCTAAAGGGCTACCAAATAGCAGCATGAGTCAGGTAGTGCTGTATGTTAAGGTTGTGGGGTAAGCACAGTGCAGGTGGGATGGGTATAGTGCAAAGCAGTAGGAAGGGGTTATTGGATGTTACTAGGTTTTGTGGGTCTGATGTCATGCCTACGGGTGCTGTGGGTGATTGTGCAATGGTGTACTCCACTGTTGCTGGAGTGACCTAACAGGGTATGTTTTATATAGCTGAAGAAACTAAGGCCCATCCCCAAAGGTATACTTCTAACTCAAATAGAGTTTGGAGTACAAGTAGGAAATAGTGTTAAATACGTTTTTGGGGCCAATCTCACAGAAAAAATATCTGTGGAATAACTGGAGGTTAAACTCTAACCTTCAGGATCGTGAATGACTGAATTCTCATTCTTCCTCCGTTTGCAATAGTTCATTTCCTGGGGTCCTGGTTTCCTGGGGATGAAGAGAGGTAGCATCAGAAAGAGCTATGGATGCTGCCAGAGTGGAAGGAAAAAGCTGTTGTTTTGCAGATCTCCAGGCTGGTGAATGCAGCTAGTCCTGCCTTACACAAAAGAATGGAGACAGTGTGTGTAAGTGGTGCCTGTCTTCTCATTTGGCTGAATTGCACACTAAAGTAATTTATAACAAAGGGGAAAAGGTGTATTGTTAGTAATTGTTATGTTAAGGAGAGAACATAACTTGCTGATTTAGCATCCATTTACTCTCATAAAAGAGGGGAGAAAATGACAGCGGAGGGTGCGGAGGCTTGACAGGGAGCCAAGTGTAGATGGTAAGACCATTTCAGAATAATTTCAGCCATATTTCTGCTCCATTTGGTGGCTGCATTCTCTCATCTGCTTTTGTCTTAACTGGAGCGATAAGCCCAACACATCCAGCAAGGCTGCAACATTAATTCACCATGGAGCAGTGTCAAGCTCAGGGTTGGAGAGCAGTGAGGCCTCTATGGAGTATTTGCTGAAAAGCGCAATGGGAGCGGAAGTAGAACTATAGAGGACGTTATGAAATATTCAAGTATAAGATCAAAGTGGTGACCCTGATTTCCTAAATTTGGTTAAATTATCTGCTGCTTGGTCACTTAATGTTTAATTTTACGATTATTGATGGTTTGGCCTCTAGGTTTCCTTCCTCTGGTTTATGCACAGTCTGCACTGTTAGAATTTTTGAGCCTGGTCTGATGAAAATTACGTTGTTCTGCAACCCTGAAGATCACATGAAGGTAACTCTGCCTGAGTGGCAACTTCCTCCATGGTGCTGATGGCATTTCTGAGTTTACGGGCACACGTGCTGGTTTTATGAGACCCTGCAAAAAACAGATGGCGTTGCTGGTGATTCAGAATGTCAGTGTCATGCTGGTCTGCCATGTAAATCTCTTGTTGACGTACATGAGGACCGTCATACTAATAAAACAGAGGATGCTAATAACATGCCGTTCCAGTGCCTTTTCATCAGGAAAAGTCACTCAGAAAGCAAATCAAATATGAAGGGGTACTTGCTGCTCCAGAACAGTTTGTCTGTTACTGTCACACTGTTAATTAATGCTATGTCTGATGAGCTCAGCAATCTTCTCACCAGATGGGAAACCATCGGTCTAAGTACACTAGACTGTACACCAAAAAAGCAGTGACTCATAAGGATGGGTTGGAAAACCCCCACACCGAATAGCCAGCTGTCTAGAGCAAGCCAGGAGGGAGCACTGAACTTTAGCTAGGATGTGTCTGAAGTCATAGCCATCACCAAACCTCAGCAGGGTTTGCAGGAAGATTCCTCTATCTAGCTGTGAACCAGAGACCAGTATCCTCTTTGAAATGTGCGAAAGAAAGCAGGCAACTGCTTTTCCACATTGTAACCAGAGAGAAAGCTTGCAGGTTAGAGTGCTTGTTTGGGTGAAGGAGATGTGGGTTCTGTCTTCTCCTTAGTCTGTATGGAGGGGGAAGGAGGAATCAAATCCTCTCCTCAGGCTCTCACCCTAAAAAGGTGTGCAGCTACAGGTGTGAGACAGGATGACCCAGAATAGTTTCTTGTTTATGCTGCTGTCAGCTGCTTGCAAGAAACATGAGATCCATTGAACGAGAGTGAGCAAAAAGCAATGTGACTGTTGCTTAGTGCTTAGGGCACCGTGTTGGGAGGGAGGAATCTTGCTTCCAGGCCCATGTCTGTATATTATTAACCTGGTGTTGAATGAGAAGTGCAAAGACACAAATTCCTCTTGCTGCTCCATTTAAACACAGTGTCCAAAACCGGCTTTTTGTGGAGACCTCAGTTTGTCAGTGTATGCTGAGCTTGTTCTGAAAGCATCTGTTGAATTTGTTTCCTTGAAGGATGCAAACTGAGAAACACTTTGTTTCTAAATCACAGCTGTATTCAGGAGTAAATGTGTTTATCAAACCAGATTCTGATAACCTTGCACTTTTGTAGAAGTAATCTCCTGCAACCTAGTGTACTTCATGTCATGTAAGAAGGATTCCAGTGACTTCAGCTATCTTTAAGTTTAGGCAGAGGTTTTTGTCACTGTTTCGGATTTAGGTGCCTCATATCCACCTACCTCTGACAGCAAGAACCTGTGTCATTAGGCGTATTTGTACAGCCTTTTGCATAAATTGATTGCAGTTTAGGAGTTCTTTGGCCTATGAGAGTTTTATTGCTACTTGATATTTTTAATGGTATTTTCTAGATTCTATTATGAATCTTTGATTCTTTCACTGAAAGAATCAAACTGAAAGAAGAAACACTCATCCAAAGTGTAGTGCATTTATTTTCTAAAAAAAATTTCCATGTGAATGAGGCTGTGAAGTGTATGGATGTTTAAGTTAGCTACAAACGCAGAAATACTACAGAAACAGCACTTTCAATTGTTACCTGCACTTTTAACATCAGCTAAAATTAGCCATCAGCTGTTTAAAATCCTGTTTTGAATTTTAAGTAAAGTAGGCTGTAAGTTTTGGGTATTATAGTCAAGGCTGTATTTTCTCAAAAGTCAAAAGGGTTTCCTGTCCTTACTTAGAATATGGACATAACCCTGTACAAAATGGTCTACTTTTTCCTGATACTGGTAAGAACTTTTGTGTTCTTATTCCTTTTATATGCTTTGTTAAAATAAAGTAAAATAAAATAACAAAAGCAAAAACCAAAACACCCACGAGGTTAAATGATCCATACACAGAAATGTGAATAGAATGTTCTAAATTACTCTTATTTTCCAAAAAATCGTGTAATTCGTTGACTGACTCATGTTTTACAGCAGCTTAGGCACTGCAGGCTGATGGCTGTCAGGTGTCAGTAAGCTGGCAGCTTAAAAGTTGCCTCTTTAAGTAGTCCCAATCAAATGAATTGCTCACTGTAAGCAAGGGTGGATTCTGGCCCTGTGTTTGCTGAGACACTCTTGGTTGAGGCTGTTACGATACTACTGGTGTCTGGCTCTGCCTCCTGTGGTACATTTTTCCCTGCCATGGGCTGGAAAAAGTGGTTAGAGGTAAGACTAAGAGGGGGTTCCAGAGAGTCAGTGAGTCTGAGGCCTTATCTAAACAAAAATTGTACCAATTTAACTGAACCTATTTAGAAACGGAGGTTGCTGATTTAATGCCACCCCCTTTTTTTTTTTTTCTAGAATGAAGCCTGGGGAGAAACATTATTCATGCCAGTACAATTTATACTGTTACTAATGGCTTTATTTTCCCCTTTGTACCGTCAACAGCACTTGTTTTGTAACTCTTCTGTGCATATTCCAGCATATTCCTGGATGGTAAACCAGAAACTGGGTCCCTTGCTGCTTTTACTTCTTCATTTCTTCCTTCATACGTTATTTCCTAACCCTTCTGGTGATAGTCCGAATATTTAGCACAACTCTGCTGGTGTTCACTCCTAAGGACCGGTTAGCATATTCTCCGGTAGGCTTGTTTAGAAAGGTGTTTCAAATAATTTCTTGTGTTGTGCAGTGTAGTGTATGAAGTGAGGAAAGGGAGTTTGCAGCTGTAGAAGGATCTTACCAAATTTGCTACATCAAATGGCAAAATAGCTGGCTTTCACACAAAATATTCCCTTGTATCTAGATACTGGCTCATGACTGACAGTAGGAAAAAGTTGTCACATATCACAGACAACTTGTGGCAATATAGTCCATGTAAATCAAGAAATATAAGGAGGCACACAAGTAGAAAAACACATCATCTTTATGTTCATTTTTTTGTTGCCAGAAGCATTCCTGGCACCTTCAGAAAGACTTGATGATAAGTGCTGGTAGAGAAGTGCCCAAGAAGCATCCCTTATGAGCAGGCTTGCATGTTAAACCACATGACTTCCAGGTCTCAAAGAAGGTGTGGCTTCAAAATGGAGAAATCACAGCAGCGAGCTGGAAAATGACTTTTCCCCCCTTTGTAATAATAATGTCAGAGCTGTTATTACATTTGGCCTAGGGAGTGCATTGGAAGTGTTTCTCAGAAGGGAAGTGCTTCCAGCTCCATGTCTCTTTCAAGGGCTCCATTCCCATGTACTTGCTGGAAACCTTTCAGGAAACCACATTCCCTTTCCCATCCCCGTTCAGCAATGTGATCTTTCCCAGCCAGAATGGCTCACAGACCGCCTCATCAGCCGGGCCTGGGAAAGGAATGTGACAACAAGGGGGCAAAAGTGCTGGCACTCCAATACTGTCCTATGTTGCCTTTCAGAAGAAACCTCGCCTCCTGCCCCCTGCCCCCCATCCCCGTTATGAAAGGGTTTTCTACATCCATAAGCATGTTCAGAAAGATCTGAAGTCTCTAATTTTCCAGTGTGTGGTAGGAGAAGAATGCGGTTTTAGCTGGAAACAGTCACATGGCCAGATCCTCAGCCTTATGTGAATCTGCCTGATGTTCCTGAGGTCACATTGTGCAGTGCTGATTTACACTGGCCCAGTATCTTGCTCTCCAGGTTGCCCCTGATGGCTCTAAATGATAGCTGGTGTCTGACAGTACCCACATGTGACTGAAACACCACTGCTATGTAGAGGAAATGCCCTGAAACCTTGCACTAGTGCCATTTTCCAGGCAATCAACAATTCAAAAAGACAGTAGGTGAAGAAATGCTGTTTATATTACAAGTTTCAATAAATAAGATAAAGGGGGCAGGAATAAGAGAAGAGATCAAGGATCTGTTAATGACTTAGAGGACAGAATTGTATTAGAGACAGAAATGTAAACTGTTTTGCTGTTGCTAAAAGCCCAGGAGATACACATTTCATTCTGCAGAGAAATATTCTGATCTGTACTTTTTTCTGTCATAGCAGCAGGCAATTGAGCTTGGATCCCAGCCAGACTTTTTTATCCTCTCTTTAAACCAAACAATTAATTAAGAGAGAACACAAGGCAGGATAATTTAGCCAGCTCTGTTAATTTAGACAGAATGGGTTATTGGGCAATGCCATCGTGGTACAGAACAATCACTCCTAGCTTCTGTGCCACAGGAACAGTTAAGCCTTCCAAGATTAATTTCCAGTCATTGCTGTTAGGACGATTGTGCTGTTTTCTTATTCTTTATTTTTATTTGCTTGTCATTTTTACTGTTTGTATTGTGTGGTGCATGGGTGGTAGTGATTAGATAGTGATTCTCAACACAACAGTTTCTTTTGAAGCAGACACTTACCCACCCCGGGACAACTGCTCTCCAAAACTGAAGGAAAAGAATATGGAAGTCTTACAGCCACTGAAGTCAAAGGAAAGCCTCTCATTGACCTCAGTGAGCAGGAGGACTGAGAGGCAGATAGTTATTCTTCCCATGTTTTGAAAGATTTAAGAAGATGGGGCTGGGAAAAAATAGTATAGGTAGACAACCTATGGAAACAATTTGGAAGCTACAGGTGCACAGTAGCTTTAAATTTACAGTCCTTACTTAGGCATCAGAAATGGCTTCAGGGGACATGGTTTCAGTGAAGGAGCTTATACTTTTTTCTTTAAATCTAAGTGGTTTAGACTGTGGACATTACAATTAAGTGGGCAAAGGTTGGGAAACTGAATTTTATTCCAGCTCCTGATGCTCATTTAATGTGTCCCCTTGCAGTAGCTGTTAACCCTGTTGCACTTATAACTCATCTGTAAACTGGGAATAACAGTGTTGCCAATTTAAATGTTGAAGCCTGACTAAATAATGTTTGTAAGAAACCATGTGAGGCCAAAGTCATTTTGGGGGTAATCAGTTGCAGAGAAGGAGCTAACACACAGGACTGTCTATAACATGACACCATATACATTTCCTTTACAGAAGTAGTTCCCAACCTTCACTGGCCCATGGGAAGCCCAGTGAAGAAGTAACATGCTGCATATAACATATGCTGTACTCTTTTTTCAGTGGTCTCCGTTTTAACACTTTAATTTCTAGCAGCCACCAGCAAGAGACGATTTTAGCAGCAGAATGGAGGATTGCTACTTCACCTGGATTTTAGAAGCACAAATGTTATCCCACTTTCTGTGAATTCATGAAGTCATTAGATAGAGGTTAGGATTTATTTATTTTGTGTGTGTTCTCCAATGGGAATGAATTTTGCATCAAAGACTCTTCAGGGAAAAATGAAGGATTTCTTTTTGTGTTTGTGTAAAGCATATTGTTTAAAATATCTCATGAATTTCTGTGTAAAAAAAAAGAAAGAAGTGTCATCACCTTCATTCCATTAACTCAATTTGTTTTCAGCTTCAGCTGTGCAGTGTTTATCACCCTCTATTGTCATATATTGCACAGCTGCATAATGGCAAGGTTTTTTTTAAAAAAGCCAAAACAATAAAAGCCAAACCCAGTCCAGAAGTGAAGCTCCTGGTAGGTGGGAACAGTGTAATGAATAAAATGTCATTAAGAAGAAACTGTTTGCTGAAGGATTGTAATGTCAAAGTTACATATTTATTTACAAGATTTCAAAGATTAAAATGAGAGGAAAAGTTTGAAATGTTCGAAGTCTGAAGCTTCATTAAAATTTACTTCCCACTAGCAGTCATGCAGCTCAATTATGTGGTTGGTTTGTATGAAAGCAACAAAGTCAGAGGGCTTGAAGTGACTTGAAGAGCAGGGATTTTTTGCCCCGAATCCTGGCATAGTCCATCTGAAAGGTTGCTGAACTGTAAGAAATGTATCCTATAATCTTTTTGCTGCTCTGCCATTCACACACTGCCTTCACTTAAGGTAACATGTTACGTATTTACAATGTCGTTCAATTTAAATCACTTGAAATTAGCAACCATCTCAGATAGCCGTAACTGCTAACCTTCCTTTTCACAAAACTGTCACTATAATAATGTGTAGCAATCAGCTTGGTAAAGTGATTTGAAACCTAGAAAAAAAGTGTCGCACAGGTAGTCACAAGTAAGTAAGCACAACCATCAGCCACACTGAGGCGGGTGGGTCTGCTCCAAAGCAGTGTCAGCGGCATCAGTAGCCACTGCTCTTCTCTCAGAACCAGGGGACTCCTACCAGGGGGCATGATCTGCTGGCCAAAGGAAGGGGACCCCTACCTGGGATAGGCATGTGTTTGAGCAAATGTGCTGGGTCTGTGGGCCAAAACCATTCAGCCAGACAATGAAAAGTTGGTGTCTTTTAGTCCTGTCCCATCCCATGCATTCTTCTGAGGATGCAGAACCTCCCTAGGAAGGGAGACTAATACCAAATCATGTGCAGCAGTGACCACAGGGAGAGGAAACTGTCAAACAGTATTTGCTGTGAAAATGGATTCATATTCATAATTCTAAATGATTAAAATATCGTTGTAGGAATAAGCTGCAAAGCCAGTGCATCTGTCTCAGGAGTAAAGAGATATGCCACTCATATAGTGGCAACACATAAGTAACAACGCTACAAGTCGTGTCTTCTATTAAAGAGCCTGATATCACCTGTTTCAAACAGAAGAGAAGTAATCTGGAAAAACCAGGACTTGTAGGCATCTGATGTAATGTAAGACCCCTGCTTCGTATTCCTTTTACACCAACCAACTAGTTGATTCAGCCACTTTAGCAGAAAGTGTTTAAATCACATTTGATTATGATTTGCAAACTAGCCTCCTGACTCAATGTGTGCAGAATCTGCACTGCTATGTGTTTGTTTTTAAAATGAATTTTTTTTGTCCATATGATGCTTCCTGATTCTCCGACTCTTCCCTTAATAGTCTGCATAAGAGCAAAGACATGTTCATATCTTAGTGTCAGCAGCTGTGCATTGGATATAACAGTCAAACAAGTCCAGCATTCCTGTACTTTAGAGATGAGCCTCCAGACCTCTCAACCTCCCATTCTCATTAAAGAAAATCCCTGAAATTTGTGCTCTGTTGCTGCCTTCTAGTATGAGGAAGTGGTGTGGTGGATGACGCACAGACTGGCCTCCAGGGGAGCTGAGTACTATTCCCAGCTCTGCCATTTGCTGGGTAATATCCTGCAACTCATTTAACATCTTTGTGTCTCAGTTTCTCCAACTGTGAAAATGAGGCTAGTGGGCCAGCATTTCTCACTGAAATCAATAATAGATTCCTATTGAGTTTGGTGGCACTTCAGTGCTTTGAGATCTGTGGGGAAAAAAAAAGCCAGTTGCTGCTTTTAATACATTTTCCTTGGTTGTCATGCACTAGTTCTACCTCACATGCGCATGATTCAGATATATTCTTAGCATCCGCCTTTAACGGTATGAAGCATAACCTGTTATAGAAAGGTTTATCAGCATTTTTATAATTGTCAGTTCTGCTCAATCCTTTTCTAGTGTTTCGTAAACATTTTTCCCCTTACATTTCAACAGTATAAGGCAAACTTACTTCCTTACTCCCATGTAATGTAATACAAACGGAAGGGACAAGACAGTATTATTCAAAAATTTTCAGCTTATGAAATAATATCTATTGGTTGACATGCCCCAGAGAGATATGACTAACCAGCTGCTCTAGGTCAAACAAATAAATAGAAAAATCCTTTATTAATGATGTACTCTGCAGTAGATTCTATCCAGGGAATTCTATAGAAATGGACTCTTTCTCATCCGTTCTTTATAAATAAAATAAGGAGCAGACTGAGTTCCTAGAGGTTTGGTAGGCACACATACAGTGCACAAATACATAAGGAATGGTCATATTGAGGGAGGATTTCAGCTTTGGTAACCACTACATCTTGCATTTTCTTTGGCTTCCTTCAGTTAGCTAAAGACTGTGGGTGAGACTTTCCAAATATAGGCTACCGAAATTCAGCCCAAAAAATACACACATTCTCAGGAGTGGATTAAAGCAGGATTCATGGATCTGGGCCTTAGTCTTGGAGGGGGGCTGTATCACCACAGTGTCTGGATTGAAGTATCTGGCAGCTTGAGCTCTAGTGTTAGATCGGGCTGTAGAGGTGGGAGGTAGAGCTGACAGGCTACAGAGGCGGTTGAGTCATGAGAATTTTTGCTGTAGGTTGGATGGATTTGGTTAGTTTATTGCACTGCTCTGGCTTCCTTGAGGAATGCTGGTTGGCTTGACTCCAGGTCTTCTTTAGTCTTACTCTGTCCCAGCAGTGGGTCACTTTGTCCCACAAATTGTTAACTCACAGATCATGCACTTGGTTTCTGGTGTGAGATGGAAGGTTAGCTATGATAACACATGAACTTCTGTGTACTAATATAAACTCATTGAATAATTTAGGTTGTGACAATGGTGGTGAGGCCTTCTCCTTCAGCTCTCCCTTTTCCAGGCCAAACCAACCCAGCTTGCTCAGCTGTTCTCTCAAGTCACATACTCCAGCCCTTTGTCCGCCTTGGTGGCCCTCAGCTTTACTTGCTCCAGTTTGTCAGTGTCTCAGAATCGGATGCATTACTCCAGATGTGGTCTCACAAGTGCTGAACAGAGGGGAATAATCACTTCCTTGACTTGGTTATTTTTTTAATAAAACAGCCCAGTATGAGGTTGGCTTTTAACACTGCAAAGATGCACTGCTGATTCATGCTCAGTTTGTCCTCCAGGAGCCCCAGGTCCTTTTTGCAAAGCTGCTTTCTAATATGTTGGCCTCTAGACTGTTCCAGATGCAGGAGTTAGTATTTGCCTGTGTTGAACATCGTGAACTTATGCATAACTTTAGGTGTAGATGCTCATTTTGCACACACAATGCATAATTGCATATGCAATTACCTGCTTGTATATGTATCCACCATGTTTATAGACACATTTTGCTAGTTTTTTGTTGACAGCCTCATTGTTTCCAGAGAGCAACAAAACAGTAAAAATCCTAAACTTCATATATATGCAGGGAGACATCTCTCTGTGCATTTAGAACACTTCTAATGATAAACCTCTCTGTTAGGTAGGATTCTGTTTTGTTTTTCACTTGCTTTCCTTGACTTTTCTCATTTTTAGCTAAGGGCAGTGAGAACTGCATGAGACATATTGGCATAATCGCTAACACAGACTTGTCTGGACCTCAGGAGGTGAGTCTGTACTGTATCAGCAGATGGCATGTAAGAATGCTTTTCAAAGAAGAAAAGTTTCCTCCATCTTCCAAAGAGAGCTTCCTTCTCCTGTCTTTATTGGAGGTCAGATTGCTGATCGGCCTCCTCCAGAGTTGAAGAAATTCCTCTGAAGAGCCCTTAAACTGCATTTCAATTATACAGGAGGCTGCACTGGCAGGACCGTTTTATTTCCCAGACACCCTGTGGCTTCTCAGAAGTGATGTCATTTTGGAATCCCCATTACAGGTAAAAAAGAAAACCCTCTCCTGGCAGCTTCCAACAGAAAATGTGCCTGAAAAGGCATATCTAATTGACTTAGAGAGAATCAAGTGCCCTCTGTAAATAATGTTTACACAGTGTAAATCTCTCACAAATTAGGCACCCAGAGGAATGTGCTCATCAGCAAGGAGTTACAGGGCAGCATGAATCTTTAGTGGCCCATAACTACAAAAGACTAAATATTCAGATTAATTTGAATTTACAGACTTCAATGTTCAAACTTCTGTTTCACACTTTACAACACAAAATGAGTGTTCTCATTTTCAGGTCTGCTGGTGGATGCTAAGAATTTAAAAATCAGCTGATACAACAGTGGCCTAAGTAAGATCTTTTGAGCTTAATGCACTTTAAACAATAAAGCAATTACTAAGATAGAATGAGATGTATTGAATATACTCCAGGATTATTCAAATGCCAGACCCCAGCCTGGGTTCAGGCCGTGTGTAAATTTTGTTTGGTCTTTCCCAGGTCCATGAGAGATGAAGTCCCTAGCATTCTTTTGGGAGCCCCTGTATTTCATATTGTTTTGTCATTCTTTCAGAGATCTGGAGTTTGTCCACTATTTCCTGCAGTGAAAACCTTGGTAAAAGTCACCCAGAGAATCCTAGGAAAGGGAACTGCATTTTGGTAAAAAATAATAGAGGTCTTGTTCTAGTGATTATTGATAAAGGCAACAAGTTATATCTTTATTGATTCTGGCTTATTTCTTCTACATAAAATAAGACTTTTTGCTGCCTTTGGTAATAAAACATTTACCAGACTCTTATTATTGTTGGTAGAAGCCCTTGCAGTCTATAACTGTTAGTGCAAGAATGAAGAGTTCTGGGTAAAAAAATTGAGGGAAAGATATGAGTGGAAGTTAACCTTTGTTAAGTGTAATTAATATATATGAAAACACAAAATGTTTGTTTTTCAGTTTCCTATCACATTTTCCATCTGGTCTCAGCAAAGCTTTTAAACTTCCACTTCCTCTGTGCAGTTTTGCAATATTCCTATTCACAGGAAGTAAGAGGAAGAGCTTTATGAGGGATATGTTACAAATAGACTGTATGTAGGTATTCGGAAAAAATAGCTGGGCTCAAATCTGATCTGGTATGAACTGGAGACTCTTCAATGGAAGTGTGAAATTCATCTTGTTTCTGATCTGGTGCTTCATTCTGCAGCACTGGTTATTTTTTTGTACAAATTATTTTTTCCTGGTGCTTTTCATCTGTAATCTCAAAGCACCCTATTAAGCAATGATGAAGGACTTTATAATTTTTAGACTTGATAACTGTAAATACAATCCATGCTTAAGAAATGCTTCAACAGCTAGAAGCTGGTAGCAGACATCACTGATGTGCTGAGCCAGGTCCCTTTTTTCCCAGTCTAACACACCATCAATATGCTGCTTCCCAGTAAAAATGAGCATTTCATAAACAGAATTAATAACAGAAAAGCTCTCAACAGTTTATGAAAATAAGAATAAAGTGATCAATTATAGCTTTGGGTCTTGATTGCAAAGAGATTAGTCGTAGGACTCATGAATGTGACAAGAACAGAAGGGCACTGGTGGATTGCGTTGTTCTGCTCATATTTCTCTCAACAACAATAGGAACCCCAGATCCCAATAAGGAGGGGGCCTATTGCTCACACAGTTTTGTAACAGCAACACTGAGGTTGTTACAATGTGCACGTTACATAGCAAGGCTGTAGAAGCCTACACAGAGCCATTTTTTCTTTTTTTTTTTTTCTTTTTTTTTATTTTTTCTTTCATCACTGAAGCCAGCTAGAGCCTTCTAGTGTGAAATTTGAGAGCAGAGCCAAGCTTCCTCTCCTCTAAACATTCTAAAAGATTGATGAGCTCAAAATCTGCATCAGGATCAACATCCACGTTTTGCAAATGGCATCTGTCTTACTAATTAGCTGATACAAGCCTCCAGATCTCAAACTGCAAATATAAATATTCCATGACTTTAATCTATCTCCGGTCCAGCTACAGGTTACTTATTCAGTTACTCACTTCTTAAAAAATTCACTTCTTACTAATTTTACTTTTCAGAAAAGTAAATTAATTGTCATAAAAGCAGAGTGGTTGAAGTTATTTTATTTTTTCCTGAAAGCTTGAAACCACCGATTCACAAAGCTTTCCTCCCTCTTGTGCCTTCTCCTGCCACCCCTTTCACAGCCCACAGGTATAACAAAACAATTTTGCAAGATGAATCTTACAAAGTCAATGAACACAAGCTTGTAAATCTGGCACTTGAACAAGCTCTATTATTTTTAACTGCTTTTGTGTAAGACAAGAGGCTATGTAAAGAACAGGATGTTTTGAACATTGAACTCTGGTGCATTACCTAATACTGCTGTTACAGATTTGATGTAATTTCTCTGCAGGTGTCAAAGGCATCATAAAGAACATGCTACTAGGATGTTGAAAATTTGACATATATAAGCCTGGTGAACTTATTGATAGTTCTTTTATGAACAAAAATGCCAAGTTTGCAGTTTGTGTTATGAACAATTTCAATTACAACACAGCCTATTCCTGCAGTCCTTTTAGATTTTATTTTTAGATTACTGTAGACAGGATAGTTAACAAACTTTTCTTAATGTCCACTTTTTTAGAAGATGTGTGAAGCCATCTTTGTCTTCCTTAGAACATGGGGCTGCTGCATCTTCCTTAAGTAGGAAAGGATAATTGCATCCCTATCCTCTCCGCAGCATTGCTCTGCAGCCAGGTTCTTGGTTGCTCATCTTGTTTCAGTCCCTGGGGGGAATTCACTGATACAGAAAGTAGTCGTTCCAAATAATGCAGGTGTCAGAGGTCTGTGTGAGAGGGAGGCTTGGCAGAATCTTTTGTGGTATTTTTCACAACATTGCCCACACAATGGCTGGACAGTACTGTCCTTCCTTCAGTTGTCAGGTGCATTGGAATGTGTATAGAAGAAAATAGTAGATCCAAGACTTTAATGTGCAATTAAAAGGAAGTTATCATTGGAAATATGAACCATCTTTTTTTTTTTTTTTCCAGGCAATTTTTCTTGAGGCTTTAGTACCTGCTGTCCTGCAAGAGGGCACATTGTGTTAGTTGAGACATCAAAGAAGGTATCATATTTTAGTGAGATTTTCAGTTGATTTTGCCTTTTCTTTAACTTCTGTCAGGGAAATTGTCCTTTCTGACCATATGCACAATAAACCTGAGGTTAAGTGGCTGCACGTATGATACAGATGTAAGCAAGGACTTGATTTTACATTGTGAAAACATGGCTAAAACTACAGTGGAAGAGCATTGTTGCTGTGAGTTAGGAGCAAAACAGTGAACGGGGCTTCTCTGAAGAGGGACTGCACTATTTGCTCTGCTGTTCCTACCTCTCTCACTGATTCATTTTCAACACCCTCTTCATGCTTCACTCACTTTGTGTCCTGGCTTCTAGATACATTCCTCCATGGTCACTTAGTATTGTCTGATATCATCTTACCATCCTACATGGTTCTTTACAGACAACTATTATCAGCTTTACGCTCACTTATTCTCAAATTAGTGCCATTGTGGTGGATGAGCTAAGAACTGTGCTGCTCTTGGTGTCCTCGAAGTATCACATTTCCCCTGGGCCACTCATTCAACATGGGGTGGGAAAAGTCACATTCCTTGTTAAACTCTGCTACTGCCTAATGAGACCCGCCTGTGTTGCCTTTCTGCATGGAAATGCTGGCCGCTGGAAACACCTGTTCCATCACCCAGTTCATATTTCTGTCAGTGTAAGGGAAGTCCCTGCTGTACATTTGTCAGTGCTTTGGCCTAGTTTTAAACAGTCAGGTTTAGAGGTAATTTTGATCCTAATCTTGCCATCCTGATTTGATACATTTGTTTTGTGTCCATTTTGTCCTGCTGTAAATGACTGCACAAAGCATGAAGCAATGGTGAGAACCCTCTTCAGGGGCTAGCTGGGGTATGGGCTGGACACTGAGATGAGAGGAAGAAGTGGGAGGCAGCACGCCTCCTTTGGGTCCACCAGAAGAGCTGGTAATGTGACACATACTCTTTGTGCATGGACTTGTCCTCTTTGGCAGATGCATGCCTGCTTGCTTGCTGGGGGCCTGTTGAGCTTCTGTATTGCCCTGCATCTAAGGTAATGATCTCAGTGCCTCCAGTGCTTGAAAACCCAGTAAGAAATTTATGCGTAAGAATAATCACATTTAATTTAATTGTTTAATTGTATATGATTACATATGTTCTTTGTAGTCAGTCAGAGCACCTCGTACCTTGCAGGATTGATTTAACCTAGAGGGAAGAGAGCTTACTACCTCATTCTGTCAATGGGGTGTTAAGGAAAATCGAGTACTATATACAACTGTTTGTTGTACTGCCAAGTCTTATGGTTTTATTTCAAATTTAATTATATTTGATGTTTTTAAGCCTTTATTCCTTAAATGAATGGATACTGCAAGAATCTAAGTATTCCTTTTTAGAAAGTAGCTTTCATAGCCACACAGTGTGTTGGGAAGCTTTGGAAACTCACAGAGTAGAAGACAAGCAAGGATGTTGTGTATGCCCTTTGGAAAGTCTTATGACTTTTCCTGCAGCCCCATGATTTTTTTCAGCTTTGATTCACAACTTTTGAAAATTTAGAACAGCTGACAATACTTCTGTCCATTTAAGGTGCTGCCATTTAACCCAGATGGTACTCAGAGGGTAGCCTCTCTGGCAAAGGAGAGTCTTAAAAATGCACAGCTCATCTTTTACAGTGCACAGCACAATGGGACTGGGAGCCTTTGCAGAGAATTTCAGGCACAACCACAATAAAAATAATAAATAAATGAGGCATCTCATTCTACCCAGAGATGCTGTATAGAGCTGCTGTTAAAGTGCACATTTGCAAATAAAAGCAGCCTAAATTTAACTATGACTCAATTACACTAAATCTGACCCATTTTTCTTCTGTGATTCCATTTAACACTTATTTACATTCTTAGACTTGGCACTGTTGGAAGCAAAGGGAGGGGGAGCAGGCATTTTCATCCTCAGAATTGCTATAAAAAAATGGTGATTAGGAAAACAGAGCTATAGTCAGCTTGAAGCTGGGTAGCTCATTTGAACCCACTATAAAAGAAAAGATCGTTTTCTCATCCTATTAAAACTCAGTTAGCAACGGCTGTGTAGGCGGGAGGAGATCAGAAATGAACGTCCAAATTGGAGTTTGTACAACTGGGGTTAGATCCAAAGCAAACTGCCTGATTAGTGAAACAATTTGTATTTTACAATGACAGCAAATAGGTAAATCTTGTGAGCGTCAGGAAACCCTGGAGGATTTTGAATGAGAGCACTGATGGGTTTGCAAGTTACACTTTGATTAGAAGGCATCCTTGCCTCTGCTTTTTCATACTCATGTTGCAGGGACATAAACAAGAGGCACTCAATTTGCTAAGGGTATTTATTTCTCCGTCTCTGTCTCTTGTTTTTACAATCTACATGTAATGACTAATTGGCTGTCTTTCCCCGGCTATTTTATGTTTCTCTTGCCCTGGTTACAAGTCGTACTAAATCAGTATATCCACGGGGACCTATAGACAGCCAACATTGCCAAATGATATGCAGCATTCCCCTTTCTCTCTAAGTGTAAAACATTTACAAGTAAATTTACAAATGCATTAAGAACATTTCCCCTGCTGGCTGTTAGTGTTTATTTCTTCCCCTTCTCCTCCCGGGAGCGGACACCTTCCAGCCCCTCACCTTTCACACAGTGCTCTCCCGTTATTTGCCTCCTTCCTTCCCTGTCGCCCCTTTCCCTCCTCCTCCTCCTTTTCCAGTTCAGCAGCGCAAATTTCTATTTGTGCCAGTGGGGCGGCCTGGCGAGACCGCAATTGCTCTACCCCACAGATTGACGAGCCCTCAGATGCCGATTTACTGTACATGGCAGCCACGCTGGAGCCGAGGCACATCTGGAGTGGAGTAAGCTTACTCAGAAACAGGGGCCAGCTCCAGCCGGAGCCAGCGGAGCTGAGCACGGCGCTGAAAGGCAGCCCTCCTGCCTCCCCTTCCCTCCTCCCTGGGTACATTTCCTAATGTAAACAGAGGCCGGGGGGAAGGACACAGTAACTCTTTGCTGCGTGTTTGTCATTTCATGTTCTTTATCTGCTTGAGGTCAAAACTGGAGCTCTGGAAAAACAGAAGCTTTGCTTTTATTCTAAATAGCTGAAAGCCAGCTCTGCTGAAGGGAGGGGGGGCGGGAAAGAGTTTGCTTTTGTGTTTATTTGTTCCACTTTATGGCAATTTGGGGGATAATTTCATTATCTGCAGCCAAATTGAAAACAAGCTGTTGTCTATGTTAATGATAACAGCATATTATTTTATGTACGGTAGGCATGGAGCTCTCTAAACCACAAGTGGACTGGATTTCTGCTTACAGCTGTACTGCTGTAACTTTTTTTATAGTCGCAAAATGAGACTTTCCCTTTTATTATCTGGAGACGAAAAAGGTTATGGATGGCTGCTTTGTTTTACAAAATGACAAATACCTTTCATGACCCAGTGCCAGCCTGCTGTCCCACAAATGCATTTTAGCTCTGTTACTGCAAAGAAAAAGTGTGTTAATTTTGGGGCAGATCTGCTGATTTTATAGTCCAGTTTGCTGGACTGCTGAATTTTAGCCTCTGTAAAGAAGTGGGAGAGATTTTTGAGGCATTTACTGACTGTCAGCAATCTGGATGAGTACTCTGTGATTCTTTACAGGTTTTATATATTTTTATTTCTTCTTTCTAATAGCAAAATGATAAAGTTTATGGGTTAGTTATTCAAATGACATTAAAATGATAAACATGCAGTTTAAAATGGCTTTTCCCACTCAGTATTCCTTGCAACTCAATAGGTTTTGCAGTGAATAAAGGAGAGAAAACAAACCTCAGAACACATTGCTGCTGATAACGTACTGATGCAGGCTGTGTTAATTTAGCTGGCTTTAAAGACTGTAGTAAAATTCTCATTCTGATGAAAACAGTGGTTTACCCAGTATGGAGACTGTTAAACAATCTTGCTCAGTAAATCTACGAATAAACTGCTTTGGGTCAGCCCCCCAAACATTTTTGTCTATAGGATTAGAAAATCTTTGATCACCATACAGTTTTCTAGGGGCGTTCGTTCATTGTCTCCCTTCAGTTCACAAACCATGCTCAGTATTTTAGCCTTTTGGTGGATCAATTGTGACTTTCCAGATGGGTAGGTTGCTTCCATGACTCTTGATGGAGGCTGGCCTATCACATAGGAAAATTTGGCCTGGGCTGCAAGTGTGGCTGGGCAGCAGCTCTTGCACTGTGAGAGTGCAAAGTTTCAGCAGTGCCTCCCCCATGGGGTTCTTACAATTGCTGTTGCATATTCTGTGTTGATATGCCATAATTCTTGTACAAGAGATGGCAATATAGCTAGCATACTTCTGTATTACTGTTTTTCATGGATACTGATTTAGCTGATTTTAATGTTTTCTCTTAGTTTCCTGGTATTTCAGATCCCAGTAGGAAAGAGTCAAAATTCCTCATGAACCACCTTGGCCAGGTCTCAGCCTTCTAACCCAGGGAAGCACTGGGCATTGCCTCCCTATGGCTGTTTAAAAACCACTTGAGGTGAAATACAATAAGGAGGGTACTGACTGCGTGGCAGAGGTGTTGGTCAACTTGGAAAGACTGAACTGCACATCTCCAAGGTCTGTAATAACCTTTCTGTGCCTGAAGCCTAAAGCAGCATCATGCGTCCAGGTACAAATCCAGGGATGGTGCATAATTTTGCATGATCTAAGTGATTACTGAGGTAGATAAAATGGTTTGTTTGGGGTGAAATTATTTATTTGCAAACCCCCAACATTTGTACACAGAAAGCTGATGGAACCAGTCTCAAAAGTAAAGCTGTTTGGCAAACTTCAGAGAGACCTTGGCAGTTGACTGAAATCTAAACTTTTTGCAGGGACAGTTGGATTTTGGCTAAGTTCTTCTGGAAGCCTGCAGGGCTCTGGAGGAGTCTTGCCTAGCTGGCAGAACATTGCTCAGTCCTCTGACTGCCAGGATAGAGGATTGGTGGCCTGTCATTGCAGAATGGCCCACCAAGTAGTCTACCTTTGAACTAGAGACCTCAGGGCTTCCAGGTTTCAAAACTGGGACAACACATTTTGAAATTTTGTTGATATGTTTTGATATGCATTGGAAATATTTTGATTTCAATGAATTACCAAATCCTGACCCCCAAAAATGTTCCATAGGAGTTTTTTGAACAGCCTTATTCCAGTCTAAGTTTAATGACCCTGAGGGGAAAAAAAAAAGGTTTCTCCATAAATAAAATAGAAATAAGACAGAATCCAATGAGTGAGCCTGAAGCAGGATTTCTCTGACCTTACTTACTGGGCATATCTGCCTGTAATCCCACTTGTGTCCCTGGACCTCCAGTAGACTGGTCTGGGCTCACTTACACAGTTCCCATCTTAATTTTAAATGTGGTATCCTGATAATAATTGACTGTTTGTTCCCCTTTTAATTTAGCGCACATTTGAAATTGATTCAACTCCTTGTTTTGCACTAATGCAAGAAGTGTCCACGAATTCTCAAAATGAAATCTCCTTGGTAGATGACTACGCATCCTACTAGTTATACTATTTTGATTATATTAATAACATGTTCTCCAACTTAAGCAATGTGCAGGTGCAAAACTCTAATTCAGCAGTACATAACTCTTTCATCTGCCATTTCTTGCCAGTAGATTTCCTGCCCATATGAATGCTTCTTGTGAAATTTCTGGAGAATGGCTGCTGGGCTTTTGCCAGTTGTCAGAAAACAAACACACAAACAACTGCCTTCAAAAACTCAACAACCTCCCCCTTCCCCAGTCCTCTCTTTTGGAAACTACTACTTCACAGTAGATCTTCTGCACCTAACAACAAAGACCAGTTGTGAAAAAATAAGCATTGTGGATTAATGTAGCAAAAGTAAAAGTCAAAAATTTACTAGAGCTGAGTGGTGCCAATAAGGTTACAGTGCCTGACTGTGTATTGGTATGTCCCTTTGGCTCATGTGGGTGCCTCACTTTAAGTATGTGCCCCTGTCTATCCTTACTCAGTTACTCACTCTGTAACGCTTCTTTTGAATCCTATCCAGATGTATTAGATTTAAAAGAGAATTGGCCATGACAAATAATAACCAATTTTTAAAGAGTCCTTAGCTCAGTGTGGGTTTTTTAAGCAAATGCAACTTTGGGACCTACATATGTGCTCAAACAGCAGCAAAACCTGTGGAAGTTGCATTCACAAACTGTTTATTCCAGTAGGCTTTGTTCTCTGTGACCGCCATCCAGAAATGAAGACAGAAGAACATTTAAAGAATCAGAGGAGATTTCACTGTTTGAAAACTGTATCAGTAGGTGTTAGTCTGCAAAAACATGTGTGGGAAAAGGGCAGTTAAACTAACCTAGCTATTAATACTGTACTTTAAAGGGCAATAGATCTCTTTAACATCTAAATAAACTGAGAAATCTGCCTAGAAGTAGAAAAGGAATTTCCAGTTTCAAGTGTGTTATTTCCTCTCAATGTGATTATTTACGGTATATCTGTTCCATGTTTTTTACAAAATATATTATTAACACTTGAATGGTATTTCAGCATGAGATTATGACAGATGCAAAACAGTCAAGCACCAACATTTGCAGTATTTCTTACCCCAAGATAAACTGTTGTACTTCCTTTGCCTGCTTTTGGTGTTTTGTTCTGTTAAAGCAGTAGAGGATCCATTGAACTGGGGCCTACCGTTTGAATTGGCATTTCTCAGAAGAATAAGAACAATCATCAATTATGTATTTCTCCAACAAAAACATATATTCAGTATATAAATGTCCAGATTATAATTCCACACCACATACATATGTATCCTAAAAATTAAACCACAATAAATGTTAGACTAAGCAAAAACGAAGAACAGAAAAAAAATGAAGTAGAGGGAAAAAGAGGAAAAAAGTAGAAATAAAGCAACAAGAATAAAAATTCAGACATTAAGTAATATAGTCAATGTGAAAAAAGAGCTTAAAGATGAAGTTAAGGGAGAGGGAAAGGAACCTATCCACAAAATTGTTGCAAAAGTACAATTTATTATTATCAGGCAGGTGAAATTCCAATCACAGTCATTGCAGTCAATTCAGGTGTCCTGAAGCACAACACATAAAACTCAAGGGCTTTTAAATGTCCAAGATTAAAGAAAGAGTCCAACAAATTTCAGTGATCATCAAACGATGATTTAATAATTGCGTCAAGCCAGACTTTTTTCTCTATGAATTTTAAATTGAGTTATACAAATAAGAATTGCAATTTTCTAAAGAATTATCCCCTGCTCAGATTTTCTGGAGGAAGAAATGAGTATTGGAAACTGTGTTTTTGTGAGGGAGAATCTAATTAGTTTGGGATCAGGTTTGTGTTTTGGACCTCTATAAAATGCATTTTGGCTGGGGCTGCAAGCTAGACCAATCTCTAATACTGTTGTCCACCAACTAAGAAAATATGATGGATTTCTTATGCAGGGCATGAATGAAATGTGTGAGTCTAAATTATTTCTGTAAGTGAGTTTGTTCAAACTTGGTGCTTTTTAGTAGGTTCAGTGCAGCCACAGGACTCAGTTGTATCTTTAGGTTAATTGCAAAGGAATATACAAGTCTAACAGTGGGCAGAGCTGTACTTGTTATTTTTCATTATTTTTTTTAAGTAAAGTCCAGTTGTAGTATGAGTATGTTCCTCATTAGTAATAGCACTACCATATTACTTTTCCAACAAAACTTGCAAAATATTACATTACTTTCTGGTGCACTGAACTACTGAACCACCAGTTCCTAACAGAAAAGAGCTGTAACAGAATCGCTAGTAAAAGGGGCAGGAAATTAGATAAAAGGGTAACACTAGTTTTACATGCCTAAATGAAAAGGTGTTAGTTTTAAATATATAGCCTTTCAATATATTTTCCAAATCTTCAAAAGTCCCTGACTTCCATTATTGAAATGCTGCACTAAATTAACTGACAGTGCTGCACCACTCTTGCAAAGGCTTAGTGCACATGATCAAAAAATACTGTGAAAAGTCCTTATATCCTGATAAGCACCATGGTGTCTTAGGGTTGTCTTTTTATCTTAGGGCCTGCATGATTGCAGCATGATTATTCAATAGACAAACATTTCTTTTCTAATAATTACATGACAAGACATTATTTGGAGGAACCTAGCATTGTAACCAGATAAATATCCTTGCTCATGCTGCCTGCAAAATTGTGGTAGGAATAGCTTTTGAAACCCACATAAAAAACATTGTGGAGAGAAAAACCTTTTGAACCTTTACTTCTGGTGTGAAGGAGGAGTTGTAAAAGCATGAGAACATGCAAAGTTGGATGGGAATCATCCCGCCTAACTTTTGCCACCTGTGTTAGAAGTGTACCTATTTCAGGTTTCCTTTACAATCAACGAGGAAGAGAGATCTCCAGGTGGTCAGCCATATTTTGGTTCTTTGAATTGTCAGCTGTTGGAGTGTCTCTCTTTCTCTCCATTGACTTGTAAAGGGCATTTAGGGGTCCTACAGCCCACAGGTAGCTGCCTCCATTCAGTGCCCATATTTGACAAAAATGTGACTTGCAGTATACGCTATAAATATAGGACATGGAATTACAGAGCTACATCACAAATGGAGTTCTTAGTCCCATCTAGGAAACCCCAAGTTAAACTTCTCTAGGTTAACACCAAGTCAAACTCCACTGCTACGAGGGGAGGAGAAAGAGGAAAGAAAATGCATCCTGGGTGAAGAAATAAAACATTTTCTCAGATGCTTACTCAATAATAATGTGCTTCAGGCTCAGGATGTTGCTTCATTGTCAAATGGCTGATCTTTCCTTGTCATGCTTTCCTATTGTTCTTCATTCCTTAAATAATCCTGGCTTTCAGCTGCATTTTTCTTCCATTTAATTCATTTTCAAACCCCCTAAAAAATAGAGATTAGTTTAGCAGATCAGGAATGAATTAGAAAAAAAGTTACATAATGGACCTATTTAAATTACACAGTTGCTACTTGCCTTTGCATAGTAATAAAGATGCAGTTAATAGCTTCCACTTCATTTAGCTGCTAAATTCTGCTTTGTTTCAGAGATCAACTCCAGTGCAACAACTACATTGTTCTTTTCTTCTTAATTACAATTATTTGCTCTCCTTTGGATTGTTGTGAAGTTTCAGAACATGGGCAGCCCTCTGGCAGACAGATGAATGTGTTGATCTATTAGACCTTTTAGTCTCTATCAATTAGGCAAAGTATTATTATTATAATGGTTTACAGACATTAGTGGCTCACCTTAGGGCTTCACTGTGCAGTCCCTGATATCACAGCAGCTCTTAGGTAGAAGTCCGTTAGTGTCAATTTGTTCTATGCAAAAGGTACAAGAACAGCATAGTGTTAGTTAATATACAGTCAATAGTTGTCAGTAGTTTCCAGACCACTATACTCGCAGTTAAATCAGAAAACAAGTAGGGGATTACGACTAACATTTGAGGTTCATTGTAATATTTTTTTAAAAAATTGCATTCATATCAATATACCTTTATGAAACTGTATACTGCAGAATGTTGCCACAAACTTATTCCTTGAGCTGGAGTCTTGTGTCACTATAAGGTATAGCAGTAGGAGATATGCAAATAGATGTACTATGGCGTTCTTAAGCAAACGAGCATTCCGATGCAACAATTACGCTGATACAGATGAAAATGTTGGAGCAGATTATTCTATCACGTTAATATTTATATAGGTATTACAATCTAGAGTGAACAAAGCACCATTTTTTCTTTTCTTCACATACTTTTAACTAAGCTTTGCAGTTAATATCTCATTAAACATGCAGGAAAAATCTCCCAGGCAATTCCTTTTGCTTAGACCTCATGATCAATAAATTTCGCTGGAGCAATTTCACCAGTTAGGTTCCCTGCAATCCGCAGTTCACTGTCACCTTTTTTACTAAGTGTACTTGCTACGTCTGATGTTCAGTGATCATAGTTATAATCTTTCTCCCTGTATTTCTTTAATCTGCTTTTTTGCTGAGATGGAGCAGCCCCTACCATTACATGCTTTTCATTTAAGATGCTCTCTGTTTTGGTCAAGCATATTTGATGTATTTGCTCTCCTGTCTTTAGGGTGACAATCAACAGAACACAAAACCAGCCTGAGTTGGCTTGATTAGCTCCTACATAGAAAACATACCAGAAGAATGTCTGTTATTAATTAATCCTATATTTGTTAGCAGGACTCCTCGCAATGAAATTGCTGGTAGCATTTATGCACCTTTCAAAACACACAAACTGGGATAGGTGCCATAGTTATGTCCAGGACCTGCTGCACATACTGAGTAACTCTCAGACCACCTGGGATGGACTGTGGTGTCCCACTGAGACAATGTTGTGCCTCTCTGCCCAGAGAATCTGGACTCTGGCTGACAGAGGTCCAGAAATCCAGTAGTTTAGGGCCCAAAGTTGAAGCCTGCTCTTCAGAGTAACAGCGAATGGGCACTGTCACATGAAGCTAACTTACTCACTTGGCCCAGTTATCTCATCCTCTGTGTGTTTATTTGAATTTGTAAGGTGCTTCCTGAAAAAAGCTTTTATGAGAGCTCTGTATATGTTGAACTGTTCAGAGGCTTTACAGTGGTCCTCTTACAGGGCCATACTTTGCAGTCTCTGAACGCTCTGGAGAGTGCACCCAACTACTTGAATATTTGTGAGTGGACTCTGAATGCACAAACATGAGTTCCAATTTAATTTAAAAATTTAGAGGAAAATTTATGAACAATATCTGCATGTTCTCCTGCCTTCAGTCACAGTTTTTCCTATATCATTGGTTTAGAGTAGCAGTTCAAACTAGCATAATAAATAATCTAGTCACTGTATATGGGTTGTCATTGTGGACAGTTGGTTTTCTCAGCATTTAGAAACGGTATTTCTCACCTCCTCCACACAAGACTTTTCACTACCCTGCCAGCTTCTTGAAGGGAAAAATAACTTCATTCTGGTTTGAGGTGTTTCAAAACTTGTGTGAGGAGAAGCTTAGCTGGTTTTTTTTCAGGAACATTAGGTCAGGTATGCACCTCATTTCTAAATAAGCTATATTTCAGGAAGCATTTATGTAATCTTTCCATAGCAGGAATTTTCAGAGACATTCAACATTTGAAAATGCTGTTGCACCAGCATGTCTCAATAGCTATGTCTGTGTGAAAAGATTAATCATTGGCAAAGTCCAAAAAGCTGTTGCCATGCTTGGAGCGGAATTTATTTTAGCATCTAAAAGAACTTATGTATCTAGCTATCTCAGTTTTCTGAAGTCCTTCTGTCCTTAACATCTGTTGTGGTTAAACCACAACAAGTCAACTGTGTGCAAGTGAGAGATCCTTCCACTGAAGATGCCTGTGGAGATGTCTGTCTCTGCTGGTTATAGAAGCAGCATCTGTAATCTAAGCATCTTTCAGTAGATGTTTTAGACTTAAGCAGTTAGGTGAGACGAATCGTTCTGCTTACATTTACATATAAAGCTTCTGCAGTGTGGATTCCCAGAACCTGACCTTTCAATCTTAACTTGATATCTGAGCCAGTGACTGAAGCTAGACTCCCTGGCATTTCCCACTGTGCTGCCTGGGTGTGAAAAGGAGCAAGCAGTCACATCCAGAACAAAAACACCTGCTTATCATACTGTGCTCATGTGGACATCAACACTGCAAATTAGCATTATGCAGACAAACTCTTCTCCTTAAAAGAATCACTTTATGCTAGTAATTCTGCCTATCTTCAGCTTTCCACCTATTGAAAGTTGTTCTTTGTTGGTTTAAAATGCAAATGTCATTTGCCTTGTTTCCACAGAGGTGTCCACAAGTGACTCTGGTCGTCACAGTCAATGCTGAGCTGCTGAAAGAGAAACCAGGATTGCAGATAAGTATCCATAGTTTAGCATCAGATCAATACCTTCACTATAGAAATGTAGAGTTTGGTACACAGTCAAATCTCAAGTTTCCTTATCCTGGATTTGGTATGTCAGAGTTGGATAATTCCATTCAGCAGAAACGCAGATATTACAAAACCTCCATGAACCAAACATTGAACTGCACTGCTTTTTGAAAAACTTAGTACACAGATTTCTGTAGAACACAGGAGCAACGACAGGAAAGGCATGGCCTGGGGTTTCTGAGTTATACAAAACATAATGCTGTGCCAAAAACAGTGGTGTTAGTGGCACATGAAAAATGATCAGTCTACAGTCCCAATAATACTCCACGAATAATTGGAAACTTTGTGCACAAGTAGAATTTTGGAAGTCGTATGAACATAAGAATTACAATTTTTTATCAGAACCAAATCCTGCCTTGGTGAGCATTTTGTCTTCAGTACTTCCTATTCTTTTTCTTTGTTATTCTACTTGCATCTGTTATGTCCAGAATTGTCAGTAAAATCAAGACTCTAATGCCTAAGCACATGGTCAAAGCCATTCTCTGCCCCAAAGAATTTACAGTCCGAAACCGGGAGAATCTCCACACTGTTGTAGCTTACCCTATTGCCATAAAATGATCTATCTTAAAAGCTCATCTGGCAAAATATCCTAAACATCTACTTAAGAGGTGCTGAGTGACCTCATTTAAACCAATCTTTAGGATTAGGCACAGTGTTTGTTTAAAGTATTTTGAGATCCTGAGATATAAGAGGCTTTGAAACTGCAAAGATTTTTTAACTGGCTTAATATGTTTTTGTGTTTATTTGTAGATGTAGAACTTACACAGCATAAAATTTGACAGTTAAGACTAGTCATGAAATTTCTCCAGGAAAATAAAAACCTGTTAACAATTTGCTGACATTCATGAAAACCCCTAAATGCTTCCAAATCTGCTTCCAGGTATTCATATGCAAGAATTTGAAGTCTTTTGCATTGCAAATATTAGCAAATGCTTTTTAAATCACGCTTGCTTTTCACACACCATTTGTATAAAAGCTTTCCGAGTAGCAGCAAACTGTAGTCTTATTAAATTTCAGTTCACCTTCACGCTGACACTTATGCCAAAAATGTTTTTTGGGGGTATTTTACAGACAACCCAAGAGTACGTCAACCATTAAGGATCTGAATATAAGGTTACAAATAAGAAAATAGACTATTAATATTGAACAGGGTAAGTCCTGTCTGCTTCACCCATGTGAGTAATTCAGTCAGTTTACTAATCACTTTATTTGAACAGAGGAGACTGTGTATGCCATTTCACTGCCTTTTCAATTTCTCTACGTGTAAGGAGTGCAGCAAATAGAAAATAAACAATTCATTTTGGAGTCTTGGTTTAATTACAAACTTTGGATAACATTCAGTTTAAGGCAGCCATTGAATTTTTAAGGAATAATATTTTTAAGTCAGCAACTTTGAATTTTGCAATCCTAAAACTTCTCTATGGGTTTATTTCTAGGATATTCATTCTAGTGTAAATTTAATCATCTGGAGAATGCAAGCACAAGTGGGAAATGGACAGAAATTTTTACCCTTTTTTCTTTCTCTTGTGTATAACAAATTTGTTGAGCCTATCCAGCAGTTTTGATAATTTAGTCTCATTACTAATTAACTCAGTTGAGATTATAATGTTTTTTGATAATTCACAATTTTGCTACTTAATGGTTCTGCTATCTTACACTAAGGACTGCAGAACTGGGCCAGCAGGGAAATAGGAACATTTGCAGTTTGGGAATATAAAATGAATTAACCTGGAAGACTGTTTCTCCTTATTTCCCCTCACTAGTACCTCTTTCACTCCCTTTTCACCATCTCCTGAAGTTGAACTCCCAGTCATATGGATCCCTGGGACATTCAGTGAGGGGGAGGAGCTGGAGTCCCAGCATTCCAGTGTACAGCTGGAACTGCATCCAGCTCACGCATCCTGGTGGTCTCTTGGGGGACAGAGGAGGTGGCAATCACAGCCACCAGAACCAAAACATGTTGCAAATTCATCCTGATGGGTTCCTAAAAGTTTTGCCACAGATTGAAGCAGCCTGGGCTCTGAAAGTTTAGCTTTACTCCTCTGACCTTGTCTGTTTCTTTACCTTGTCTCTTTCTCTCCCATTTGCTCCCGGGATCTGCCTTCTTTTGGGATTTCCAGGAGTGATATTGTAGCAGGGGTTGACCATACTCCGTGTATGCACATAAAGTGTGCATTCATGTTACTGTAGGCCCAAAATCAAGGCCATTGTCTGCTTTAATTTATGCCTCTCTTTCCTTCAGCTGAGTGAGGCTTCTCCCAAACCTGAACCTACTGCAGTTTTGGGTCATCTGTGGCCACCTTTTGATCTGCTCTAATCCAAGTCACTGGAGCAATGCAGTTGTGCCAAACAACGCCCACAAATTCACTGGGATGAGCAAGGAAACAGAAAGAAAAGCACCTCTGCTACTGCCTTGCAGAACCTCTTTTCCTTGGCCCCATCATTTCTATAAACAACTTTTGATGAGGAAAGTGGGAATTTGGTGTGGAGAGTGGGAAGAAAACATCAGCTCGGAGGCGAGGGAGACTGGGAAAGGCAGGAGACTGGGAGCGGGGGTAGCAAACCGGAGCCTGGGGGAGACTAGCTCTGTCTGGAAAAATAGAGTACAGAGCTCCCTGTGGCTGCAGATGTGTCATCGCTGCCAGTGGGCTTGGTGGCCCAGACTGCCTTGCCAATAACTGAGAGCACACAATTGCCTAAGGAGCATTGTTAAATCAATCTTATAATTTTCTCTATTTGTCCAAGTTATCTTGTTTATTCTCCATTATTATTTAATCTCTGAGGGTCTCTTCCATGAGGGCTTGAAGGACACTTTCATTAACAGCAGCGGTAATGGCTGGCAGGGAAGTAGCAGCGTGTCTCCTTTCCTGCCCTGCCATTTCTTCAGTCAGGGAAGTCACTTGCACTTTCTTTCATGATTTCTCCTCCTTTCTCCCTCCCTCGTGTCCTGACTCCCTGCCCTGATTCAAGAGCTTGAAGGTCTGCTGGTGGTAGCTGTGGTGGATGCAGGGAGGAGGGAATGGGGGAAAAAGCAGAGGGAGTAAAATAAGTGTCAAGGAATTCATTGTCTGTTCTCCACCTGTTGTTATTCTGGTCCCAATCAACCTGCTAGCCAGGCTGGAGCCAGTGGCCATCTGGAAACACTGCTCTGTTTATAAACTTGGCATGAAGCAGCACTCCCGGGCCCTGACCTCCCACACAAATCTGGAAACAATTAGAGCAAGATGATAGGCAGGCAGGCAGGGAGGGGAGGGGAGAGCAAAAGAGCGCGTGAGAGAGGAGACTGCAGAGAAGGGAAAAAACAGAGGGAAGGGGAGCGTGGAGAAGGTGGCAAATGTTTCTGGGATGCAAATATTTATGCCCCCTTTAAATGACGCTGGCTCATTAATTATTGCCCTTGCCAAAACAGCTTTTTTCCCCTGAAAGCTAAGGCATGCCTCTTTGCCTCCCCCAGCAATGCAGGTTTTCCTGCGTTTTATATTTTATGTTTTGTGTTGCTAAAACTTTGCCTTTACAACTCTTAGGAAATTAAGATGGGTCTGTTAGGTCCACACGCTCAGACCCATACACGTTCTGTACTTGGTGGTATTGAAAACTGGAGTCCAAATATTGCAGCTCCCACCCATCTCTACTAGAAGTAATGTCTTTCTCTGCTACTCGCACACCCCAGCACACTGCTTTCCAGAAAGGATGTCTCCCAGTCTCCAGCTCTCTGGAGTGTGGGAGTCATCTGGGCTCAGTTCTCTCAAGCTTTCTCTCGCCCCACCCTACCCACCCACTCGTATTGCAACTCATCATCTTCTTTACTGGGAAGGCTGAACTTTTCCTGGTCAAACCAGACCTTCAGTCACTGGGTTACTCCCTAGCTCCACTTTGGATTTTGGACCCTTTCCCAGCCCTGCTCCTGCCATGCAGGTAGGCAGTCTGCCCATCACCAACCTGCTCCTGTGGAGCCTTGAGGAGAGTAAGGAAGAGCCACAGCTCATCATGAAACAAAACCATGCATTTCCCCTTACTGTATACATGGTATGGGCAATCCTGTCCATGCTCTGGGTGGTTTTAACGTTGCTAATACAGATGTCAGTGTATTAATTCACTTCTCACAATGTGTCCTTTCAGTGTAATGGCAGCAAGAGTCAGTCCTGGACGAGACAAGCCTGATACTCATTTCTGCTGGCCTGCCTAAGGGGAGGATCCCTTTTGGCTCACCTGACAAATCTGTTACTTACACGTCCTGAGAAGCCAAGTGTTGTGTTTCAGGTGCAGTAAAACATGGCTGCTTCCTGACGTGAGCAGCTGCTGGGGGTGACATTGATTTTCTCTTAGAGTGCTTCCAAACAGATCCCTGTGCTGGACCAGGTGTAGCCCTGGACGGCCACATGGAGAGCTGCTGCTGGGGCACTGGGACCTGAACCGCTGTGGCTAAGCCTGCAGTACAACCTACACCTTTTCATTTCTTTCATTTTCTTCATCCATCAACCTTAGTCCTGGACTAGTGCACTTTGCTCACGAGGTACATTAAAGGCTTATCTGCCCTGTAATTTGACTGTGAAAAACTATAGCTCAGAATGCTCAAGGTCAGTTTTTTTCCTTGACATAGGCTTCAACAGACTTGCCTCTGGTGCGTGTGTCAGGGCAGCCTTTGGCCCATTGGCTCTCAGCGGAGTGGCTCGCCTCAGCTATTTTGTGCTGGCCATGACACAGGCATGGCCCCAGTAAAGCAAGACAACTGATAATGCTTGTAATACCAGCAGCTGTGCAGAAAAGGAATGATCAGCTGCAGGATGCAGACTGTTTGAATTTTACGGCTCCTAACGGGCTGTGTGTTATGCAGAGGTAGTTGTGGTTTGATGGGGGAACCGTTCTGCATGCTACAGGAGGCACACAGGATCCATGCTGTTTGCGTCATGCTGTATAACAGTATCTCCATTATCTAATGCTTATTTTCCCTCAAATGGTGAGCTATCAGTGTTGGATACACGCTTACAGTATCTGTGGTCCAGTTCTTTGGGGTGCTGGAAATCTTCTGAAAAGTGCTTAAAAGGAGTTTTCCTCTCCAAGGGAGTTCAGTGGTTCAGACTCATCAATCTGAATGAAATATTGCTATCATAATTAGTGCTAATTAACAGCTTTGTTTTCAGTCTCATCAGAGCCAGTGATTAGCTAAACAGAATGAGGAGGCTACAAATGTATATCTATTCTATAGGTAAATAAAGGACCTTAAGGTCAATTACTGCTTAACCAGCAATTTCAGAGCACTGTGTTCATGTACTACCTCCTTCCCTTACCAGAAATCTGTGTTTCACAACAGCTGGTTACTTTTCTCAGATTTGCAGTAAGCATCAAGTTATTACGTTAATGTCTGGTGTGGCTATTCCTATGCTGACCCACTCAGGAATGCATTTTGTTTTGACATGGCCTCAGAAACTGAAAGGAATACAAAATGCACAACATGTAGGCGTGTAAAAATAAATACAGGGAACCCACCAGACATGAATAGCAAGGAGGCTAGAAGCAATTCAGCCATAGGGCTAAGAAACAAATGGTTTCTTTATGTGGCTCTGGCTGTTCAGTAGCTGTACTTCAGAGCAATGTAATGGGGTTTAATGTTCATAAAAATGTTCAATCTGGTAAACCAATTTTTAGACTCTTACACAGTCTTGTTGAAATTGGATTCATTTGAACTGTAATATAAAATATTATGTTTACTTAACCCTTGTAAACTGATCTTCTTTGTCTTCACAAACTTGCTGGGCAGTTAAGGACCCAACATTCCTTCCACAGTTAATAAAATTTTGCATTTTTCTCTCTATTCATAAACTTAATTACAGTCAGACCCGGTTAATCAACATCAAACTTTTTTAACGCTCATTCTTTTAGATAGCTTTTGGTTGAAAAAAAATATATGAAGGTCATGCATTGAAGCTTTGTAGATTACTCGGGTTCCTAAAGTCTGCTTAGATCTTCTCTGTGTGCAGCCCTGCATAGTGTAGCATGCATACATTGAAGTCTGATTATACCTATGATGCAAGCTTTAAATCATGTCGTAGACTTTGCTCTTTATAAAAGGTGATAATCCATTTCTGTCCTCATTTTTGACTCAAAGTCCTGCTGATGTGAATGGTAGTTCAACATTCAAAGCTACTACTCCGTTCCCCTCTCTACCCATTTCCTGAATTTTCATCTGTCTCACGCCAGGCCCCCAGAGACATTTCATACAGGCATTTCTATGTTACTTGCAAGTGGGCAAGAATAACCTACATTCCATATGGCCATTAGGTAGCCTTTTTGCTACATGTACATTGCATTTCCCAAGGCACTCAGGATTTACAAAAATCCTTGAATGGTACAGTTGATGTTGATGGAAGAGTCTGTGATTCACGAATTTATGAAGAAGGATTTGGAGGTTTTCTGTCTGAAATTTTGCAGGGAATACAGTAGCTGGAATAGTGCTTTTAAATCCTAAAGCTTTTTCTGGAGGTAGCTGGTAGGTAGGAGTGAAATCCCTTTACAGCCTTAAAAGAGTATAATTTGGTGTGCACTTCTGTTAATTAATTTAACAGTGAATGCCTGGCCCTTGGTTTGCTATGCATGGATTGTCAAGCTCCTGGGGACCATTTCACCCCACTCCCTGTGAGGAATATTAAACAAAGTGCAAGATTAGAATTTTAACTAAAAATGTATAGTGAAAGGGATTACCATGTTGCAACTTCAGCTTTCACCTCAGAACTAATTAATGACCACAGAAGATAAATGTAAAAGGTCAAACCTATCAATTTTAAAACAAGGAACAATTACAGAGCTGCCATTTCTTAAGTTCAAGCTTCCTGCTACTTTAAGTCCTGCTTGCAATGGCTTACACTAAGTGCTCAGTAAGGCTTATGATGGCACGTTGCATAAAGCTGAGTTTTATCAGGGCTACTTTTCAGCTGTGAATCAGATATGCCTTTGTACATAAGTTCAATATGCTGATACTACGAGGACAGATGTGGAGCTGTGCAGAATTTTAGCAAAGCAGCTACCAAAATGAGGCAAGAAAGAATGAGACCCTCTTGTGTGTGTGCCTCTGTGTGTTATTTACGGAAGATAGCTTCATCTCTGATGAAGCATCTGCATTTCATTGGGGTGCTGCTTTTTACCCAGTTTTATAACATGACTAATCCAAGCACAGGGAGATCAAGTACCTTGCTCAAGGTCAGAGACTGGTTCAGTGGCTTTATCTCAAACCGAGATTTCAATGTGGCTCTGACTTTGGGATAACACAGCCTCTGTGAACTCCAAAACTAAAGACAACACAAATGACTGCGTACAGTATAACCAGTATAAAGGCTATTTTTTGTTGTTTGACGGTCTTTTTTAAAACAATACGTGGAGAAAGAGTACATGGAGAGGGACTAGGAAGGGTGCAAGTAAAAGAAAGCACGGTGTTCTTTATTCACAAAACAGTAACAAGGACTTGTACAAACTGCGTTCATGCCCAGACTGAATACACAGCTTGCATGTTTCAAAGTCTTTTCTACAGAGTGCCTTGTAATCACTATCCTCAGCATCCTGTTTAAGAGAAGCTATTAACTACTTGCAGTACTTTCCTTCTATTTTTTGGTAAGATAATATGAGGCAAAGGCCAAGAGCTAACGTCAGGATCTGTCCAAAGCACTTTTTTTTTTTTTAAAGAGGTCTGTTAGTCGATATTTTTGAAGTGGCAGAAAGGAAGCACCGGGGCAGTGTCCTTCCTGGCTCTGCACAGCTTCCTGCGTGCTTCCCTGCTGGAGTGTTAGTCAGAGCCCTGCAACAATTCATGCTCAGCCTCCCACGCCATCGTCTGCCTGGCTTTGATTTTCTGAACTTGTACGATCAGCCAGCGGGTCTGTTCTCTGACTTAATGATGAGTGTACAGGTGGCAGAACAAAAAGCCAGCAGAAACATCTCTGTGATTCAGAGATGGCGAATGATCTCTGCATGCATGTCTCTGAATACACCTGCCTTTTAATGCTGTAGTAGACAGGGTTGCATAATGTACCCAGATTAAAGTCTACAGAGCTCTTGGATAAACCCATTGTGGTTAAAAAAAATAATAAAATTAGAGGTGACTGATTGCTGACTAAACTGTTTTCACGCGCACATTTCTCATATCCCTGGTGATGAACTCTCTCCAAACTTCTTCCCACCTGTTTATGGCTTGGCTCTCTGGGCCAGGTACTGTTCCCATTGGCACAGCTGCAAATCCAGTTACCTGATGTAAATTAAAACCAGTTGGGCTACTCAGGCTTCACATCATTGTACTCATTGTGGAGCCACGATTTGTGAATGGAGTGATGTCTAGCACCGTAATTTCCTGCGAATGGTGAAGAAGACACTGATTTTGCCTGTAGCAACAGCTGCTGAGAAAAGGAAGAGAAAAACTTTTGCAAAACCAAGAGGAGATAACAAAGGCAGTGTGCAGGGAAGAGTCAGTCCAAGGACCATGGTTATCTTTGACTAAGTGTTTGTTCACTGAAAGAACTGAGTACTTGCAGGTTTTTTGTTTTTCAGCCTTTTGTGGGTGTGCCTTTTATCACATTTCCTTTTTTAAAAATATAACCAACCTTTTTCTTCTCTCCTTTCTGTTCTAATATTACAACTACTAGTAGCTTCATCTTGGGAACCAGTGTAGTAAAGCAGTCCAATCTTTGTTCTCTCTCTTCACCTTTTAAAAGTCTTTGAGATAATTTTGTGTTATAAACAAGCTGTGTCCCCAAAGAGAGCACTGCTGTTCTGATTCCTGTTGTCACTGCAGTGAGAAACTTGTTTTTACCTCCCTGTGGCATAATGCAGCAAGGAAGGCTAATGGAGAGCCACTTGAGAAACCAGTAGGCTTTGACTTTTCTTTAAGAGGATGGAGGATAGCCGAGTTTGGGGAAGTTGTACCCTGTGGTAATAGAGCTAACCTCCAGCATGCTACCTTATAGCTGATGTGGTGAAGGATCATACTGCTCTGCACCGCTGGGACAGGTTTCAAGGCAAATGTTTAGCAAGAAACCAGATATTGAAGCAAGAGACATGAAATGTTATGAGGACAAAAGGATTCTGCTGTTATCAGAAACACCTGGGTCCTCAGATCAGTCAGGGTCAAAGAAACCACCTACGTTCTTCCTGCCACATATATATGAAATATAATTTGAATAAAAAGCAACTCATAAGAGATGAGAGCTTTTTGCGCTTTCTCTAGTACCCTATTATTAGCTTCCCTTGCTGTTTGCAAGTCTGGCTGTATTTGTTCTCTTCAGTGGGAATGGCTTTGTAACAGAGTTTTGTAGATGACTAGTACTTTTGTGAGAATTAACCATTATGTGGCGGGAAGACATTAAGAAAGGAGTGAATGGGCTGATGTACCCAAGGATTTTACATTATTAATGTATTTGCTGTGCAGCTGTTAAACCAGACTTGTTGCCCTTTTTTTTTTTTTTTTTCTTTTGGTTCAATTCCTTATTTTCTTGTTAGTTTTGATTCAGCCAGAAAACTGCCCACATTGTTTTTGTACTCTGTATAGTTTATTGTGTGTTTAGTGTATTCCCAATGCAGCCTAAATGTTTGTATTATAGTAGCTCTGACATGTTCCCAAATCATATTAGCTGGGATTTCATGAGTGACTACTGTTGATGTAATGCAAACGTGACCCATATTAAAAGAAAGTTTCTTCCAGCCGACTCTGACACTAAGGCTTGTCTGGTACATCAGCTCAGTTTTGTACTCAGCAGCTGCTTCAATAGCTTTTACACTAAGGCAATAAAAGGAATATATCTCAATAAAGTGAAGTGACTGCATTCTGGGCCTGAAGTTTCACATTATGACCCCCAAATATCTGCCAGGTTACCTCACCTTCTCTATTTCTACTTCATCTACAAAAGTGCTTTGCTTTTTGCAGAATGTTGGAAGCATATGACTCTCTCAAGTTATATTTGCTGTTAGCTTAGAAGAAATCTGTGAACTTTTTGGAAAACAATGAAGAAAAAACTTGTGGCGCATAGTCTCTGTTTTACTGTTTGGTTCACAATTGTGTTACATACTTTTAGATGGTGGATGGTAACTGTCAAGAAATCAAAGCTGTTTTTTTTTATAGTCATATATGTTCATTTTTCATGATTTCATGATAAAATTGTTCAGTACCCTAGGGTACTGACAGCATATATGACTTTTAAAGTATACATTTGTCTTGTATATTACTATTTCATAATCCTAAAGATGTTAACACAAGGTTTCTTGCAATATTTATTAAAAAAATAGCCACTCTGCAGTATGAACATGACTGTTTAGTGTTGGTCAAGAATTTTCCTGTGTCCTAGTGAAGAAGAATGGTAGAAAAACAGACCCAGGAGGGAATTAATCTGCCCTCTCACCCAAGGCTTCTCATCTTGAGTATTTCTGACAGACGCCTGTGGAAGTCCTCGAGCTGTTTGGTTCCTCACAGTAGGATTTCCTGAATTTTGCACTTTGCATTAGTTTAGAGACATCTCTGCTACCTTTTAAATTAAGCTGCACTCTGCTGATGAAGGCCCTTGTGCAAAAGCTGGTGCACTCCCGTGAGCTGCAGCTCAACTATACTGCAACTGCAGTAAGCCGCTGTCTGCCATTGCTGTTTTAAGCACCGTGTTGAATAAAATTCTTTGAGGTGGCTTGTATTTTAGTGGCAGGACCTGTTAGTTTGTGTCATGACACACAGCAGTGTCAGTTCTAGAGGAACTGAGCTTAGGTTGGCCATGCTAAGAAGGTCACTCAGGAATAATGTGAGCACAGCACCTTCCTACAGCTTATCAGAAACAGAAATGGGTATATATATTTTTTTTTCCAACCTACACTTTAATTTACTTTGCTGTTGCAAGGTAGCAAAATCTTGCTTTTTGTTCTTTGGTGTTTATAGGTTTCGGCAGTGATGTAAAAGTGATGCTTTTTACAAGAGGTAACAGTTGTCATGCTTGTAAATCTGAATAATAAATCATGAAGTGGTTTGGGTTTTTTTTTTTTTGGTTTTTTTTTTTTTTTGTGGGCTATTTCTGCCTGAGAGTTGCATTCCCTGTGCACTAGAAAGAACATGTTTCCTGACCACTAAACACCTTTTCCGCTTCATGTAAGTTGACACTTGTGTTTGCAGCACCAGAAAAAGTGAAATCAACCAAAAAAAGTCAGGTTTTGTTTTTTAAATGGTCTGTAGGGCACAGATAATTTATTCATCATCATCATCATCAGGTTACATAGGAGTTTTGTTTCTTTTAGCACAAACCAATTTCTTGAATGCCGAAATAAAATCCCTATTTCCAGCAATACCCAAGCCTTTCCATTTTGCTTCTGCTGCCTCAAGAGATCCTCCTTCATGGAAAACTGATTACAGGAGACATACATTTTCCATAAGTTTTCTGCTGCTTGTACTGCTTTCATCTATGCTCCTTAAACGCACATTCATTTATGGAAGGTTTGTTATCTACTTCTCAAGTGATAAAAGACTATTGTAGGTGAGGTTCTGCAGCGGGAATCTCAGATATATAGAGGGTTGCATTTTATGACATTCTTTTGCTCATTAAGATGGAAAGATTATAGTGCAGTTGTCTGAAGACCGAGAGTAAAAGTTATTTCCTTTCTGCTACCTGTTTTGCTGTCCCCAGAGCAATTCACCCTCAGACCTCTCTTCCCAAGGCTGGTGCCTAAAGGCACAAAAGAGGTGACCCTGAGATGTAGTAGTGAAAGTGGACTGGAAGTGGGGAGAAGGAGCATTTCAGGAAAAGAAATTACTTCACCAAAACTGTATTTGTGACTTCTTAAACTATTTGTGTTCTGGTCAGAACTTTCTCCTTTATGATCCAGATTCTTCCCTGGCTTAGTGCTGCAGTGAAATCATACTTCTGTGCTTCTGACATTGCAGGCTGCTGCCAGCATAGAAATGATTGTGATAACACAAATCCACCAGGGATGGGTAAACTACTTCAATAAAAATAGCAACTGCCATGAACCTCAGCCCAAATTTTCAACTCTCCCCCCTCCCCCTCCCCCTTTTATTTTTGTTTTAAAGCTAACATGATTTCAGTAAATACCTCCCTGAAATTAATCATGTGGACTCTACAGTCTTGGCCGTCTTTGCTCATCCAGCTGCTGTCCTCAAATCTGACAATTTCCAATGCTTCCCTTGGGTTAGAGGGAGTGAGTACATTTTGGGGTATACCTTTGACCTAAGGAATGCATGGGATGGGAAGACATCAGCCAGCTGAGCCCAGAAGAAAGTGTGCCAAAACTCTGACTTCCCTGATAAAATATAGCTTAGAGAGGGGAGTTCTTGGAAGCCAGAAGTAAGGAGCCACTTTAGGTGCAGGAGAAGGGGGATGAGGAGGGGATAGAAAGACTCTGATTATGTTGGGAAGAATAAATTCAGAATAAAGGAAAGAGATTTCGAAGAATTTTCATAAGCCCTGGAGCATCCAGGCCATGCTGCCAGATTGTCACAGCCCGATATGTGGGTCCTTAGGGTGAGAGCAAACAAAGCATTTCCCCATCACCTTGCACACTTTATGCAAAAGTGAAAGAAAACAGCATTGTGGGCTTACAGAGGTTAATACATCTTCTGTGTACCCCCGTGGTGGGAAGTTGTCCCAGAGCCTATAGGAATGGGGGGGTGAATAGGACATGACCAATCCCTCCTGGGCTTCAGTGCAGGGGTCAGGCAGCACTCCTGGAGGAATGGACTTCATGTCAGCAGAGCATGCAGCTGAAGCGCCCCTTGTAGGTAGGGACCTTGAGAAATCCCCTCTGCTTCTGCTCCGGCTGTGTGTTAGGCATAAGAGATGTAAGCCTGATTTGCTGTGCCCTGGGCTGGTCAGGTGTGGTAGTGGCCACATGGGAGACTCATCCTGGCATAATCCTGGGCTTACAGAGCCATACGACTTTTAGGATGCAACCAGCTCATGCCTAGCTCAGTGGAGTAAAAGCAGAGAAGCAAGGGTCTGCATCACTATGTAAATGTACCCTCATGGGTGAAATGCAGCCCCTGTTCCTGCAGTTGTCTGTGAAGACTCAACTGAGGAGAGAAAATGGGCTTGCAAGAGAAAGCAGCTTGGTTTTGGACACAGCTAGTGCAGGTAATTGGCACCTCTAGCAGACTAATGAAGAGAAGCATGATGGTGGTGAAGGAAATTTGCAGTTAATGCTGGTGTGCTGGTGAGCTTTCCAGAGCATGGAAGTTTCTCTTTAAGCCATGTACATGCGGCAGAGCAGGCGTGTGGGAAAGGTTACAGTGAATTTGCCCTCACATAAGAATCACTTTAGAGCAAATAACAGTCCCAACATGAGAAAATGATTTCAAGCCATGAGAAGCTGAAACATTGTTCAAGGACTTGTCAGATCTGTTTTCTGCATTCCTTTTTTTTTTTTTTTTTTAATATGTTTAGCTTAGGTAATATTTACAGTTTTAGGCATTTGGTTTATTGGCCACGGTGTTCACTTTAATCAAACTATCACATGCTGTATGTGCCTTGCTGTGGTCTGTATTGCATGTAATTAAGGGGTAGCTATATAGTGCTGTCCCAGCATGGAATGTGCTGGCCTTTAGAAATTGTGCTTCTTCATGACTCTGGTGTTTAATTGCATGCCAAGTGTGAAAATGAATCTGTTCCATATAAAAAATAATGGTAGATATACAGTGGCATTGATCTCGCATTTCAAAATATGGTTACAAGTTATACTGAATAAATCCATAACAAGTAGTTCTGAATGTTTTTCCTCTGACTAATGGAGGGTTTGCTTGTGCCTGACAGCACAGAGGGGGCTGCCAGGGTGGTGGGGGAGGAAGGAGGAAGGAGGCAGGAGCCCAGGGCAGTTCCCATGGGTCTGGAGATAAAATGAGCAAAACATTTGTTTTTTTTCTTTTGCCCTGGCAGCCCACTGCTCGGTGCCAGCACTCTCTGTGCTGCCCAGGGAAACTTTGCCCCATTCGTTTCAGCTCTCCCTGACTCTGCAGCTATCACAGCTTGTGTCTGGGGTTTCACCATGACTGATGAGAGTGAGGAAGAGGCAGCGAAGGCAGGCGTTGAATGGGACAAGAGGGTAGGTATTTTGTTAGCTCTGGAGCCATCATCTCACAGAGACATTCCGGGCTGCCTGCAGCTGGTGCCTCTGCTGGGCTTGGCTAGTTGGTGCTGGCCATGTCTCCATGGGTGACTTGTCCTTCCTGGGTCCCCCAGTGGCCCCGTTCTGCAGTCACAGTGTGCTGGGACTCTGGCTGTGTGAAAAGCTGGGAGTAATGGCTCTTGCCTTCTCCTCCCCCCTTACTGGCCACTGCCAATGTCAGCCATGGTCACTGGACACAGGCAATTTTCAGAGATCCTGGGCAGGTCTCTCAGGCAGATGTGATGAGAACTTGTTAATGCATCTATTTTTCCATTCTAAAGGATGTCTTTCTCTTAAATAGGTGTGTGCTCACAGGGTGCTGTCAAGGGTCCCTGAACACTGAAAAAGAATTAATTTCCAACTGCAGAACTAAAGCCTCACCTAGTTTTATCCATGTTTCTCTTTCTTCCTTCATGCCTTAATACTCTAAGTAAGGGTCAGGTGCTCGGTAACCATTTTTCAAAAGGTGGAGAGAGGCCAGCACCTTTCAGCGCTCTTAACTGTGTGTGTGAAATTCGTGGATGCTAAACTGTTAGAAGTACACTGTGAGGCAATTGTTTGTACCTGCAGTGGTAACTTAGCTATTACATCAGGACCTTGGATGTCAAACTGTTATTCTGCTTGGGGTAATTTCAGAATTAGGTCATGGTGGGATCAATTCTGGACCTCCTTCTCACAAGCTACTCTTTTCTATGTTCAAATACCATCTCAGTAAACCTATGTGGATGTTAATCGTCATTGCAAAAGTACACAGATGTGTAAACTGGGGAAGCTAAAGCTCAGACATGCGTTCCCCCCCAGCAGGTCTGCTCTGCAGGAGCACTGTGATCAGTGAGATGGTGGAGGCAGCTGAAGCTGGTTAACACCGTTAGCCTCTTGGTGAGACTGGTCAAGGACCTGGCAGAGTAAATTCTTGCCACTTTTTGAACTCCACTGCCCTGAGCATTTACCTGGGCACCCCATGTATTTTGACTAACAGTGTCCTGAATTCAGCAAATTGTCCAGGAAACTACATATGCATTTATATATGAAAGGTGAAACTGAGCATTGTGATTTATAGTCCTACTGTGAGCATAGCACATGATTTTTAATGGAGCATTGTGACGGAGAAATTAAGGGTAAACCATAGTGACTGATAAACTAAATCTCTCCCCATAAGACATTAATCTGATCATGAACTCCATATGATTTTTTAACTTTAAAAATCAAACAAAATTCTCCTCCTTAATGCTTATTAATCTCTCCTGATACCTGCACTCATGCATGATCTGTAGGTGACAGATACTTCCAGTCCTGGGTGTGGAGCTTGACTCTTCTGGGATGTCTGAATGACTACAGTTCTCTCCTCTTTTCCAAATTCATCTGAAAGGAGTTCTGCACTCCATTACTTATTCTGTTGCTCATCTTGCTTTCACTTTTTCTTTTCTACTAGAGTTTCTCTGCTGCATTTTATTTATTTCAGAGAATAAGGGTGCAGATTTTGAAATCATACTTTTTTGTGCATTTCTTTTAGCGGTGTTGTAAGCTTGAGTGCATGAACAAGATGACCAAATTGCTGAGTGGCTTTGGCACCTGAATCTCTTAATAAATCCTGTTAGCAAAGACATTTCTCAGGGGTAGGGTGGAGGGACTTGGGAAGTAAGAGATACAGAGAAAATGATTGAATAAATGTGCACACAATGTCAGCTCCCAGGGCCTGGGTGATCTGCTCATCATGTAGTTTGAAGAGGAGAAGGAAAATTCACCTCTGAAGTCTTCCAGGCTTAAGACTACTTTGTGCTGGGCTGGTCCCTTAGAGTATGGCTGCTGAACCTGTGCTGGTTACCAGTATGCTCAGGCAGGATGGTGGCCAGCTATGTATGATACACAGCTACTCCCTGATTCCCCGCACAAATGATACCTCCTGCTGTGATGCTGAGGGATGCAATGTCACAACTCCTAACAGTTTGCCCCCACACTGCTGTGGCATTGCTGACTGAATCTTCCTCAAACAGTGCAGCAACATCTGCTGGGAAAACAGCTGTGCTGCAAAGATGCAATGCAGAAGCTGCCCCTGAATAGGTTTCCTCCCTGATTTCAATGAACTCCTTACACAGTTTGGATCAATGATATTGTGATACATAGAAAAGTGAGTAAGTTTACTGGTATGGTTTTCCAGGCTGGATTGTGTGATTCCCTATTGCCCAAATGAGAAGTAGGCAAACAACATTTGCCAAGTTTCTCTTGTTACACAGCTTACTGAACCCAGTCGTTTCACTACGCAAGCATTATTCCACGAAGCGGCACCGTCTGAAGAATAACTTGAGAAGAAGGCACTACACTGATAAACTTAACAAAACTCAGCAGAGAGTGAGGCAAAACGTAGTGTGAATGCTGGCAATAGAGTCTGGCTATAAATCCAACCCATGGTGACAATCTACATTTTCACTCTTTTCCATCTTTTCTCTCATTTACATATGCATTGCATATACATCACCATTTTAGCAATACTATAAAAAAAAAAAAAAAAAAGAGATTTGTTACAATTATTTTATCCGTTACATCTTTTGTATAAGATTACATTAGTTTTTTTCAGCCATACCAAGCACCCACTGGAAGTTTGAAAAATTGTTTAATAGGAAAATGTTTGATAATATGGTTGAAAATGAAAAAAACTGGTAGGGTGGACACTGATTGGTAGAGACACCCCCCTTCCTTGGTCAAAGTCAGTGACTTCAGCCTGACAGCCAGAGCCTAAGTCCAAAAGTTGACCTGAAACTTGGACTCCAGCAGGGCAGTTTAAGGGTTCCCTGGGATAGAAAGTAGATGTCAGCCTATGAGTCTTTGTGAAACTACTTCTTGCTAGTAAAAGTAATTCAATCTGTCTATAATGAACATTTTTTGGCCCTGAATAAAGTTCAGTGGAATGAATAATGGAATATAGCTAGACTTGTGTAAGCCATGTGACACAGGATTACATGGCATAGTGATTATTAACAAGATAGGCTGATTTTCAAAAGTAATGTGTCATGTGAAATAGATGAAGACTTCATTAAGTCATAGGGTTCAGATATAAATTGAAATGGGAAATCATCACTGCATGACAAGTTCCCGTGTAAGTTCATTAACATTAACAATTTCATCAATGGTTTGCAAAGTGAATTTGGTGCTAGTAATAACTACCGATGACAAAAAAAAAATGGGTTGTAAACATAAGTCATATTTTTTTATTTCGACTGTGTTTAAGGTCATACATCAAGTAACACACGTCACTCTTGCAGAAAGACAAAGGCTGAATGGTCTATCCTGGGAAAAAATAAAATTATAAAAGAAGCTGGGCTTTTGTGGCTATGGGTTCTTACTTTAATGTCTGGCTACAGGACAAAAAACAAAGTATGTGAGTGGTGGTATATGACTGGGAACTGAGAGGTTGCCTTACCTCTGGTTTTGGTGGAGGAGCACTGCTACAGCAATGTTGCATCCAGTTCTAGTACAACTCAAGAAGGCCAAAGATAAACTGGATGGTTTCAAAAGAAAAACAGTATTACAGAAACAGTTTTATAACAGAGGAGGTGCAGGCATTAATTTATTTCCAAAACAAAGGTTACAGGGTCACTTGATGATACTCTGACATCCCTACATAAGCAATGGGAATCGTCGACAGTGGACTCTTCACAGAGAGGTATAGCAATATCCAATGACTGGAACTTAAAGTCAAACACGTATCAAGTAGAAATAAGATCTGTGTTTTAAATGTAGATATCTGGTTTTAGGGTTTAATTACATTTTATATTCTTTATCACTAGACTCTTGACTCGATTGGCATGGTTCAAATCACAGCTATTTTTCTAAAGATACACTGTTGTCAAACAGTTGCTGGTCTTGAAGCAGGAGCTTTTATTGCAAAGCTTATGGCCAGGGTTAGGGAAGAGATCTCACTCAAAGACATCTTTTCTAATCTTAAAATGGTATAATTGCATCCTTTGCATGCTTTCTATCCTTGAAGATTAAGAATGGGTGAAAGCACAAACCAAAGTGGACCTTTGCTTGGAACTATGCTGGAGATAGTTATTGAGATTTTACTTGACTGTGCATGCTATTTACTTGACAATTGAGATTTTACTTGACAGTGCATACTTTTCACACAGATGAAGCAGAGCTGCAGCAAAGTACCACTATATATCTGAAATCAACTCAAGAGTAAGAAATTTTGGCCATTGGAGATAAAAACCAGGCCTTGAAAATTAGCTGGTCTGATTCTTGGTACAATGAAGTTCAGAGTTTGTCCAAGGCTTTTTTTTTTTTTTTTTTTTAAGTACTTTTTGCAAACTATGGCTTATGAAATAAATTACAACAAAATTGCACCCTAAAAATGACAAGATACACTTTTTAAACCCCCACATTTACTCAGCTGACCTTACCATAAGATGGGGAAACATACTGTCACTATACATTATTAGAAACTTCAACAGTGATAAACAGCAAAAACATAGCAATATGTGGATTTTTCACACTTTTCAGAAGAGTAATAGCTGATGAGAGTCAGAAGATTATCTAACTGACTTTCTATAAAACAAGGTTTACTCTACATAAATTTTCTTTTATTGAGTATTTATTGAATATTTAAATTTCTCCACTATCCTAAAAATATCCTTTTCAGAGAAGTATAGGAAACGTGTCTATATGATCATGAGTTTCTGTTTCATGTTAAGCAGACTGTGGAAGTGTCTTTGCTATGTCTTCCTTATATCCTTTTTAATATTCCATGGCAATAATTTTTACAGAATATTTTAAAAGTAAAAGTATTTTTTTTATATATCATGAATCTTAAAATATCCTCAAGCTTCTCTGTGGATTTTAGCATATCCAAAGTTGTGCAGTCTTTTTTGCACCAGAAGATGACCTGGTTCTGGCAGAGAAGCCAGTGTAGTCAAGTTAAGGATGTGACCCACTATATGCATTTAGTTTAAATTAAATAAACATTTTCTTCTACAGGCACAGGATATACCAGCATGTGTGTAAAATATTTACACTATCTCAGGCCTTCCCACTGGCATCAATAGAAGTTCTGTGTACGAAGGCTGTGTATGAATATAAGGGAACTTAGTCTTCAGCCAACCTCCAGACTTGTACATGTAGAAAATGTTGTGTTCACAGTAAGTGTGAATCTTCATTGAGTTCCTTGGTGTTTGCTGATGTACAGCAGTAGAAAGTTTGGTCTCCTTGTTATTAAGTTCTGTTCAGCATATGGATCTGACCAAACAAGTGGTTCAATGAACACACACACATCTGCTTTTTAAGGCATTTGTACCTTGCTGCTGTTGACTTTTACAGAAGTATCCTAAGGCTGAAGCATAAATTTCTCCCTTATTAGAGACCAGAGAAACAAGACAGGAAAGACATATATGAATTCCCTCCGCATGTGAAAATCTTGACCTAGAATCTGTGATGAAGCTCAATTGACCTAGATAGCATGCTTAGCAATTTAAAAAAGGCCACTAGCTACTTCCTTCATTTATAAATTGCAGGGGATTTTGCTGTTTAAATTATTAAAATAGAAGGCTTGCTGTCAGCATTGTACCCAAGACAGTCTTGCATCAGCATGGTACCAAAGATAGTCCCACCATAGAGAATAGAGGGATACGGAGAATGAGGGACAGACAGGTCCTGCAGGGCAAGGTGAATGCTGATGGCTTGCCCAGGCCGTGCAGCAGGCTTTTAGTGGAACAGGGAGTCCAACGGAGACTTCTGACCCCAGGCTGCCAGGGACACCTTTCTTCCTGAGGTTATGCCTGCTCAGTGAGATGACAGCATGCATTCACCATCATGGCAAGCTTGCAAAATTAGTGCCAGCATCCAGCTAATTGTGCCTGATGAATTCTCCCACACTGTTGTGTTAAGGGATCTCCCTTGGCTGTTTCTGCAAAGTAGTAACTTCACAAATTGCCTTCCATTTGTAATTTGCCATGTGAGTGCTCCTACTCTGCCTTAAGGCAAAGTCAGAGGAAAGCTTAAATTCCTGCTAGAAATGACCGTATGATGTGGTCCCTGTGTGAGCTGCTACAGTCTTGTTTCTTGTGCTTGATGTTAGGATCAGGGTTGTGCAGGAATCTTCCCTCCATAGGTTTAATACAGGCTGGCAGCAGGGGGACAGTCCTGGGTCCTTGTGAAGTTCTGTGAATAAACAGCTTTAGTTTGTTCTCTAAAATAATTTGTAAGTGTATACATGATTGTACCATTCCAGCATGTTTCACTAGCTGTTTGCCCTGGTTTTGGCTAGTTTAGAGCCACTGTGCTGTAGACCAGAACTATATCTGGATCCTGGATCTGTTGCTTGTCAAGGGAAGAAATTAAAGGATATATCAAAGCAAAGCAACATTTCATTTATAACTATTAGAATTAGTCAGCTTGGAGCTTAAACCTGCATACCGTGCTATTACAACTGGAACTCAGTGGAAATGGGCCTGGGACCATTTATTTACTAATTAACTGTTGTCATGGAGTGTACCTTGCCAACTGCACATTGCCACATCACCATTCTTGAAAGTCACACAGAAGGAACCATGTGAAAGTGCTCTGTATTAAGAAACACAACAACATTATTTCCAAACCTGCTAAACTGGCATTATATTCCCTACATTATTATATTTGGCTACTGTTTAGGTATGGAAGAATCAAGAACCTATAATTTAAAACCTTGTAGAATACCATGGTATAAAAACTTTTAGCTCATTTAAAGGTTTTATTCCATTTTGGAAAGTGTTAGACAAAAAGAGAATGTTTTTTTCCTATGAGAACTATTTTTGGCTCAAACGATATTCAAAGTAAAATTTTTTATAGCTTCTGAGAACCCCCAAATTTCTACTGTCTTCCCTCCCATCTTTATAAAGTTGTCTGGTTTTCTACATAACAGAAACTAATCCCATTGCAGAGGGCCCCCCTGAATGCTATACAGAAATATGGCTTAGGTGGTATATAGTCCTTTGCAGGATCAAGGCTGAAATTCATCCCCCAACTAAAAATTATAGGAGCGCATTCAATGATTAGTAGTATCAGATAAAAGAGCTGACATCAGCCTTTGGCCATCCCTTGCTCAAGGATATTCATTGCAAATGACAGTTTGATTCTACATAATGCGTTAATGCACATTTGAAGGCTCTGCTTTCCAAAAAGTACTGAACCTTCTACCATTGTTGTAAGAAAAAGGAGCAGAGAAAATACTAAGAGCTTTTGAAAATCTTACTGTGATTGTGCCAGCCTCACTCACCAACACCCACACTTTGCTGTGAATTCAGTAAAATTTGTTTTGGTGGACCTATTTGTATCTTCCACTCCATCTTTCCTCTCTCAAGACCTCAGCTGGAGAGTTGTGACCGTTTTGGGTACTGTATGCCAAGAAAGACATGAAACAATTGAGAAGGTTCCAGACTAGGTTGGCAAATCTGAGATATGGGAAAGACTGGAAAAACTTAGTTTATCTTGAAAACGAGACTGAGGAGTACAATAGCTGTATTTAAACACATAAAAGGTATTAAGAAGGGGAAAAGATTAAACTACTCCAGAGTGATTTAAGTAATACAGTCAGAGTAACTTCCTGGTTGTAAAGATAACTGAGGTCTTAAATACAATATTGAGGAAGGCTGCAGGGTTGCCATACTGGAGATGTTTAAGAATAGGTTGCATACATGTCCTATCAAGATTAACTCAGATGAAATTGATTCCAGCTTGTGCTGAGCAGAAAAGTTTTGGGTTTTTTTGATATCTCTTCAAATAGTCTTTTGACATCTCTTCCAAACTATTTTCTATCATGCTATAATTTTCTTTGTTGAGAGAAGAAAGCATGGCAGAACAGGGTCTTTTGTTTCACATGAAGAATGTTTTTCAGGAATAGTGTTATTGCTGAATGTGGTATTTGGTTAAAAGTTTGACCCTAACAAGCAAAGGAATTTGACATACACTGTGTGCTTTCTAATAGCTCACAGTTGGCCTGTAGTTGCATCCTATGGTGCTGTGCACAGCTGGGCCTGGGAGTGACTGAGCTGGATGCCCCACTTCAGGCAAAGAGGCTGTGTGAGAGGAGCAAAGACGGAGACAACCTCGAGTGAGTGACTTGTCCATCTCATTCAAACAGCAACAATGACGAGAGGGAGCCAAGTCCAAAGAGGCTGAGGGAAGGTTACTAAAAGCATGAGACAACAGAGGATGGAAAACTCCTAAGAGTTCGATAGAAAGTTGAGAAGAGTCTCCAAGGGGAGAGATGAAGTTTGATAAAAGGTAGGTATGTATTCTTCTGTGTGTGCAAACCTAATGGGATAGGAATTTGTGTTAGATATGCTTTTCTGGCCACCATCCACATCTTTCTTCTCCCAGCAAGAACTGTCCTTGCTATTAAGTCACAAGTAATGCATTGTCTTGCTTTTTCTTTCTCACCAGTCCTTCTGTATTTTGTATGCTGGACTGTCCAGTGTCCCAGTTTCAAGAGGTGTGAAGAACATCATGCTCCAAGTTAGGATGTATCTTAGCACCCAGTAAGGGGACCGTGCTGCTCAGGTTCTTGTATACAATATGGGCTGTGCTGATGCTTCTTCCAGCTGTGGTTCAAGAGAAACCATAGGCCTATTTCGCACACACAGGCAGAAACCGTAGGTGCCTAGTGCAAGACACTGAAGACCAATTTCCCATGGGTGCTTAATTCAGTGCTTTTAGGTTGAGGACAGAGGCAGGATGGCAGAGACATGCTCTCTCCTTCCCTTAACCCATGTAGTCTCCATGAGTGTCCCTGCTGTTGCCCTGTGAGCCTTGCTTCATACTGCCCATTTTCCTGCTCATGGTGGGAGGGATGTAAGGCAGCTAACTCAGACTTGTCAATGCAGTGGATTTAACATTGGCCCCAAAAGTTAGCTATGGCATGCCCACACCCATGCGTGGATTTAGCCCCGGATACTTCACTGTAAATAGCCAGGTGACTTAACACTGCTTTGGTTATACATGGGATACTTTTTTCCTGAGTTAGTAAATTAAATATATGATATGAACGTATTTGCCTTTGCTCCCTTTACATGGTTGTTACTATTTGTGAATGATTACTCATATTCAGAAGTTATTTTCTATCTTTTGTTGTTTTGAACTTTAATTAAATTTTAATAAATATATTCAGCTTTTTGAAACTGCAAACTAAGCAGCTAACTAGCTCAGCATTTTGATTCATGTAATTGTTCTTCATCTCAAATTCAGCAAAGTGCCCTAAATATTAATAGATAATTGAAATTAACATGGCTGAATTACTCCTCCTTTTCTGCTTTTGCTCATCCCAGTGATGTACTCTACATCCTACTCTATTCTTTGACTCCCAAAGTAAAAGATGACTAACTTGAAAGTAATATTACATTTTCATGGTAAAAGGAATTATTTTGGGTGATCCAAGAGGGTATAAGTACTGCAATGGGGCAGAAACATTTCCTAACTGTGAGGGTTATTATTAGAATAATTAAACTTACTGACTCTGTAGAGGTAGATCAAAAAAAACCCAGTGTGTGTCATTGTGTGCCCTGAAATATACATCTAATAAGGGAATAAAATGCTCTAGAAATCAAATTGGGAACAATGATCATTTGACAATTTCAGTGAAAACTAACCCAAAAAGGTAACGACTGATTTACTGAGTACCAAACACATTGTGAAACCTTCTCAACCCACATCCTGTCCAAGGTACTGTGAGAGATGAAACTTGGAATGCACCAAAGCTGTGTACCTTTAAGAGGTCCCTGGTGTAGCAATATTAATAGCCTTTTTGTTGTGCTACTTCTGATTTAATTTGTTCTGGACTTTATTAAACTTCTTTAAAACATAAACTTTATTAATCTCCATTTTTAACCGACAACCAAGCATATGCCAGGCTATTCCGGGAAGACTGAAAGGCCAGGTAAGTAGAAAAAGCAATTTATTAAACGAGAGGTAATTGTGGGGTGTTTTTTTTATATGGTTAGCTATGAAGGAATATCAAAGTGAATTTTATTTTAGAAAGATATAAGTCAATGTCAATATTTGCAAGGATTTTAAGGTAATATGCTCTTAGTTATATAGTCTTGCTTCTCAAGCACTGATTAAAACAAAGAACATTTTTCCCCTTTAGTAACTTTTTGTGTTTTTAAACAAGGGATTTAGGCCCATCAAGAACCTTTAGGACTCTGTGAAGAAGCTGTTTAAGGAGGTAACCAGGGAGACTTGGGATCTAATCCTGCCATCTTTTACACTTGAGGTCCTGCATGCAAAGCCTCTAGTTGCAGAGTAGCATCATTGCATTGATACATCAAAAGGTCTTCCATGGCCTTGAGAATGACAAGGTTTCTGAGGTATTAAAAGCAAACTCTTTATGGATTTTCAAGTCTCAATGATGCCTATCACTTGCAGTATGTGGAGAGGTATCTAGAGTGGAAATAAATTATGTTTTAATGAGATTACATTCTACTTCACCACTAATAATCTCACTGGGAAGGAGTGGGCCTGGTTGCTGCAAAATGAGTATTTTCTGCCTTTTTTAAAAAAAATAAAATTGGTTGTGCATAGTTTGGTTGCATTTTTATCTCCATCTGATTTAGACTGTGTACCATATGTGAGATTCGGAAAGAAAAATTCTCCTTGGTCCATGAGAAGCCCTGACATGTGGCACTCATTTAGACAAAGAATTCATGAAGAGACATGGAGAGGTCTTTTTGATTTTTCATTTCTGTTATGAAATATTCCATTTTTGTTAAGCAATTTCATGCTCAGAGAATCTCCTTCTTATTTGTCTAACTTAGTCTTTTCCAACATGGAGACATCTTTCTCCAGCGTACGTGAAGAAAGGAGACATTCATGTCTGAATGAGGTGTAAGGAACATGGGACAAATGTATTTTACTCAGTGAAGAAATAAAAAAAAAATCATATTCCATTCTCCAAAAATGACCCACCCTATCAGATATTAAGTGTGAAATTATTTTTCCTCTCTCGCATTTTCTTCACTTCCACCCCCTGAAACTTCTAGTTCCAGAACATTAAAAGAACAGTTCACGCTTCATCGAAATCCAGAAGAAAAAAAGAAAAGAAAAAAAAAAAGGAAACGTTAGGGATGTCACCAGCATAACCCTCTTATCCACGTGAACGCGGACACAAAAAGAAAGCTCTGCTCTGTAACTGAGTCTTTTATGTCACTTGTCTTCAGAATGAATTTTTGAAACTATTTTTTCTAAATTAAAGAAAGACTTTGAAGCAAATGCTTATTAGACTGGCATGGTTGCTCAGCTCATTAAGAGCTATACCAAAAATAACACAGGACAACCTCATCACAGAGTAATGAAATCCAATTGAAACTGTTACTTTTGGCATTTTGCTTAATCTTTTATGCATACATGTGATGTCAAAGTTTCTGGATTTAAGAAAAAATAGTTTCTTTTTACCTTTTTGGGAACAGCTTCTATGTTCTAACATGCATGTTTATCCATCATGTCCTTAAGTCTTTCCGATGTAATTTTAGGAACAAGCGCTGCATGTGGGTTACTAATCATAAAAGCATGAAACAGGATTTCACAACATTATGTATTGAGGAAAAGACTACTCTGCAGATTAAAAACCTTCTGTCACCTTTTCTTTTCCCAGCTGAGAGCCTATGGTTTGGAGTCTCCCTTGCTGGTCTCCTGACATGGGAGGAGAGTCGGGGACTGTGCGGGTGCCAGGGGGCAGCTGGGGCTGGGGCTGTGGGGGTGCCACTGGTCTTTGCTCCCACCCAGTCTCTGCGGGTGGTTTGAATTTGACTGACAGGTGTTATCTGCTTCCCAGCCCTTACAGACGGCTGAACCCAAATATGACTTTTTAAGGCAGGCAGTGTTTCAAGGCGAGGAGGTTTGCTTCTGTCACAGCCTCCCTGCTTGTTCCTGCTGTGTTCAAGCAGGAGCTGCTGTTGTGCAATGAGGGGTGTGCTCGTGCAGCACCGCACGTTGCCCTGCTGGGAAAATGAGATGGGCTTTGGCTTTTTGTTTCTCTGCTTGCTCCCTCTTCCAGACGTCAGTGAGGAGTTCAGTGGGCTGCTTGGTTCTGTATACGGTTATATATTCATATTGTGAAAGAAATCCTGAAAACAAATAGTATGACAATCTTACCTCTTCTTAATTGCTTATAAAAAAGAAAGAAGAGGCCCTACCCACAGAGGAAATCAGATGCCTTCCTCACTAAATACATGGCAGTTAGGCACTGAGGTCCCTGGCTTGGTCCAGAGTGAATAGTTTTGAGATCTTGCAAAAATGAGCTACATGCATGGTTCTGGCTATGGCTGCTTGTTCCCTTGAACTTCTCACAGTTGTCTGCAGTGCTGGGCCAGCTCTGTGCTGCACATTTCTGGCACTGGGGAAACAAGTGTGGCTGCAAACCCTAGGGACAGCTCTAGTCCCAGCAGCCTTGCACGCCTCTCCAGCACCAAAACAACTGAGAGGCAAAGTATTTGGCCTCTTTGTCTTCTGGATCATGTTAATAGACCTACATATCACCATACTGGGATGTGTTGTAGACATGTGTATGTCCAAGTCTATGTTGTCCTTAGTCTGGGGTTTGTTTTTCTCTTTTGGCTTTACAGCACCTTTTTTTTTTTTTTTTTCCTCTTTTTATAAGGCAGAATGTGACCCTCAACTGAGAAAAGATTTTTCAGTAATCAGGTCTATGTACGCATTTAGATTTCTGCCATAATGAGTTGTCACAGACAAGCTTCATAAAAATATAGCATTGTCTCAAGACTACGAAGTGATTAGGTTTCATGAAGCTGGTTGTTTATGCGTACCCAGCAAACACTGAGTAATCTACAGATTTTTCTTAAAAGAAGATTATGTTTTTGAATACTACTTTGATCTCAACATTGCAGCCTCACTACCAAGCCTTAAATGAGCCACAGTTTATAGTGATCTTCTATGTAAAATATGTGATAAGGACTTGTCTTATTTTCTATCTTAAAGAGGATTATATGAACTGGACCCTCTCCTGTAGTTTCTCACACAGACTTTAGAAATTGCATAAGTGATAGAAATAGTTTTTAGTGTTTTGTTTTAAAATACCAGGCTATGTCTGAGACAAATAAAGATATCATCTTCCCAGTTTTCTGCTGCTGAGCTACTTTCTAGAGCAATATTTTTGAGAAGCTGGGAATTAGGCAACCAGTAAAATTCTGATAAACTGAAATAACACCTAAAACTTTGCAATTTGTCATCTCAGAGCACCAAGAACTTTGATTTAGACATAGCCTTAATACAGAGGGAAATCAGCCCTGCTGTCTGCCAGTAACAAGAGAATCTGAGCAAATATGGTAAAGAATTGCCACAAGGAATTGTTAATTCCTTGTGTCAACCTGCATAAATGCAATCTATGCAAGTGCAGCCTGTACATATGCTTGCTGAAGGTAGTACAAGGGCCCAAACTCTGCCCATATTTATGTCTGGGTAGGACTAGTCATGTAATTCCTTGGGAATTCTCATGCAATTAGGTACTCGTAAGTTAAAGGACTAGTGTGAAATTCAGCATAATTTGAAGAGAATGGTCATCCACTGCGTTTACACTGCAGCCTTTATGGAAGATGACTTAGACCTGGATGATCCACACTGGAAGGATGGATTGAAGTTTTAGGATTTTTCTTTTGCATCTCCATCAAAGGAGCTGCTCTGAGATCTTCCTTCATCCCCTGCAGCTCTCTGGAGCAGATTATTGGCAGGGAGAGCAGGGAGAGAAGCTGGGTCAGCATCTGCTGAAGGAGAAGCTGATTGCTGAGTCTCCTGGGTTGTGGGCCAGATTTGGGCTGGGGCTCTGTGAAGCTATAAGCAGCAAAGCCCTTTTGGTGTCTTCAGTCCTGTACAGATGCATCTGAGGGGTCCCAGCACATATGTACATTTAACTGGTAGAATATAGAGCAAACGCCCAATTTAGGGGATTTGGCATGAGACAGCTTTAAAGAGAAGGCACTACAGATATATTTGTGGTATGTCATAGGGCTGGTAAATGGATGATTTCTATCTGTCGCACTCATGATCCAGATTTGGCTTTGCAGGACCAAACAGCCAACCTGTGGCCTGCCCATCCATCACCTTCTTTCCCACGTCCCTCAGAGACAGGGCTGGAGAACTCCTTTCTCTCCTGAGGCAGTATGCTCTTTGCTGGTGTTGCCCTTGCCATCCTTCAACCCGTCTCCATTAGGCACACATGAAGGTGTGCATGTGTGCAGGTCTGACCATGCACATTGAGTCCTGATCTCCTAAGATAGTCCTGCTTCCATTGAACTGCTTGTGTACCCATCATATCACTTGGGTCCATGGCAAGTACACATGATGCTGTGTATCTGGACGTGTCCCTCAAGTAGCAGGGAGAGCATGGCATGTTGACAGTAAAATGTGTGTGTTCCTCCACTGTACTAATTACCCCACAGTTCATATTGACTCTACATCTCCCTTATGCACGCACCAGGAACTTTAACTGCCTGGTTGGTTTGTCATGGCCAAAAGTCCAGCGCACTGATGGAAGGCCTGGCAGTACTTCCAGGGGGTTTATCTGATAAACAGCATTTGCTCAGATATGTGACCATGACTGAATTGTCTACACTCCATGCCTTCACAAAAGCAGAGCAAAGCAATGTGAAAAGACCTTTTGTTTGTTTTTTAATTTCTCCTTCCAGTCCTGGACAAAAAGAGACAAAATAGTTTGGGGTTTGTTTTTTTGTTGTTGTTGTTTTTTTTTTAAGGAAACCCATAACCCATCTTCTTCTTCTTAAAGACAGAAAACTTAGGACTGGGTTTAGTCTGGCCTTTGGATCAAGATTTGTACTGTTTCTTAGTTTGTTTGCCAGATCTTACTTTAGAAGCAGCAAAATGACACTGTAATTCTGGTGACCTATTCAGTAGATATTTGCAGGAAAAATTCTGTGTTTAAATAAAGTGAAGGTTGTGACACAGGCTGAAAAGTCAGGAAATCCACACTTAAGGCTGACACTAATGCTCATGTGGAAAATAAAAGGCACAGTGACTTGAGTTCTGGAGGGAATGCCAACCATAACTCTGAATTTCCAGGCTTTGTGTCAGGTTCTGTCAATATAATATTATTTAAATGGAGGTTAAGCCTGTGAATTCACTTGTGTTTTAATGGCAGGATTATTTTAAGAGGAATGATAATAGAAGAAAAAACCTTGTTAGGAAAGGTTGTTTGTAAAGTGTTTCTCTTTGTACATGGTAGGCCAGAATGGATAATCTGGTACCAAAGCCATATATAGGCACCAAGCTAGAATTGGCTTCAATTCCTGGCCTTGTTAGATGTTTCCTGGGTGATCTTAGTAATTTCATTCACCTGTGCCCCATTTTCCTGGTCTGCAAAACACAAGGAATAGCATTGACCTCCTTCCTAATGTGCTTCATAAACCTGCTGAATAAAAGTCCTGCATCTGACTGAGGTTTTAACCGAGTGGCACGGTCTTTGCATGGGAACACAGCATACCTCACACCTCCGGTGAGATGTATTTCATCCATCTCCTTTTGCCACATGCATCTGTACTGCACTGCTGCGACCGCTGAAGGACCCCTCACTTGGGCAGGGCTCCCACCTGGAGGTCACGAGCCATCGCTGGCTGCAGCATGTGATTCATCACTCATGCCATCAGCCCACAGGTCGCAGTGCACCGGAGGGCCCAGCACCTGTGTGGACTCTGAGGAGAGGGCTGGAGGCAGCCAGCACCACCTCTCTGATGCAGTTGAAGGGTTTCTCTTTCTCCAGCTGCCCTTACAGAGGGCCTCCTCTCCTACTTTCCTTTCCATATCGTGGTCTCCTCTTTTACACTTTTGCTGAATCTTGTGCCTTTCAAAAACCACCCATGAGGCCTGGAGAAATTTGTAACATTTCTGCCAATTTCATATGGAATGATGGAGATCAAAGTTTTCTCAGTTTGCAGTAAAAATCCCTGTGTATCCCTGTAAGTTCAACTTCTGTAACAATTTAGTGTGGAGGAGTGAACTTATTTGATGACACCAGCTAAGAAATTGCCCAAGTACATTTGTTCATGTTGGAGCTCCATCACTCTTTTCTAATGCCAAGGAAATTTGATAGTGGAACAAGGCCACAGTGTACTGATGCGACAGTAGTGATTTCTAGGAAGATCCACCACAACAGGTGACAGGAAATTAGGCACCTTTGTAAACAAGTCCCTGTGTGATACACTAGGAATCAAATGGAAAGGCTCAGTGAAGGAGAGGTCAGAGAAGGCACCAGGCAGTGAAGGCAGAACAATCTTGACACCACAGCACAAGGAGAATGAAAATGGCGCAATGGAGCCGCTGATCCCCACTTTGTGTACCAGGGCTGCTATAAGGAGAGCACCTGTATGGATAACATAAGGATGACTCCCATAGGAAAAAAAGGATGGTAAATACCATTTGTTGCTTTGGAGATTTTCACAAGCATTTACAAAATAGTTACGAAAAAACCAGCCAAAATTCAAACATTCAGCAAAACTGAGTTTTGTAACTGTGAAACAGCTGTCCATAATCAAGTAGTAACACTCCTGCTCTTTACAGCTTGGCAAAGTTTCTACTTGTCAATAAGCTGAGCAAACAAACTCCTCTTTATATACTTCATAGCTGCCTAAGGACTTTCCCCCAGGAATTTCTTTGGGGTGATTTTCTTCTCCTAAGCATGCTAAAATTAAGAGGGAAGAGGATATAGGAAGGCAGAGGCCAACTGTGAAGAACAAGATGAATTGGTGATGCAGTCTATGAAGGGAATTAGTTTTGGGAATAAGTAAACAATGGGAAAGGTAAATCTAGTTCCTCCATGCTGCTTTTCTGTTGCCTTGATGTGCATTCACCTGAAAGATATTTTTGCCTAAGCAACCATTTGCTTCTCCCTTATGAAATGCACCTGGGAAACTCATGGTTCCAGAGGAGGGAGTATAAAAATGAGTCATGGGCTCCTATTGTGACTTGAAATGTGGGAGGGGGAGGTTTCTGTGTTCAAGGACAATATAGGCTAGGATACTGAGTAATGAGGTAGGGAAAGGTCTGTAATGAGAAAGAGCTGTCAAGGAAGCACAAAACTCAGGGAAATCATTATATGAAGAGGGAGCAATCAGAAAGCTGTTGGACTGAGATGCTGTTACAGCTCTCACTGGATTTTCAAGCTTTGGGGAAATAAGAGTATGTTAGGAGGGAGTGGTACTATGTCAAGTCAACAAGAATTATAGGGAGAGAAATATAAGTTATAGATACTATCCTTTCAGTTATTAGATTCACATGAATGTGATACTGAATCCTTGAAGCTCAACTAAATATAGGGGGATTTGGTTTATATTGAAGACCCATGTTGGCTTTGGTTGGCATAAATCTTTGTTGGAGTAGCAAACATCTTGTGAATCCTGCTCTACGTAGAAGTCTTTAATAAAACCTCATAGAGCTTTTCTTAAAAGAAAAAAAAAAAAAGTTGCTTTACCTGAGCTACTGAATAGGAGTCAGAGGCACCCCAAGAGACTAGTGACAAGGTAAGTTTTCTGTGACTTCCATGGCTGAAGTACTTAATGTCAGAAGACTGTGCCCCTGCACAATTCACACTGAGAATTATATATCTATACACACACAATCTAAGTGCATCTGGCTTTTGTGGACTAGATATAAAAAAAAATACTTTGGTTGTATTGTTGTATTGTCTTGATAATACAGATATTTGAACTGATTAAAGCTGTGTACAGTAATTTTCCTGTTCCTTTCTTCTGGTATATTGCAATAGTGATTTAGGGTTGTAGGGTTTTTTTTTCTTTTTTCTTCTTTTTTTTTTTTTCTGGAATGAGTTTATGAAAGCACCAGAGATGGTTTCAGGTTTGACCCTATTACTAACTGTCTAAGACTGTAAAGGATCTCTGTGCCCTTTCCAGTTCCCCTTATGTTTCTTTACAGATCTGTCAATACCTATCTAAGTGTATTAGCTTCTCTAACACTGATGCCATTGAGATCCACACGGCTTAAACCAGTCTGTGCCTTCATAGGTGACGATTTGGTTTAAGTATCTAAAACCTACCAGGTGGTTTTGTACTCGGAAGTCTGCAGTCTTCAGCCTTTTCCTTGCTCTCTGGCCCCAGGTGGGCTTAACAAACTTAGTAACACATAAGGTGATATGCCTTGTGAGTCTCACTTAATTACATCAAAATAAAGTTTACATGGAGTGTGCTGTATATCCTGTCTATTGAGACTTTTTTTGTAGTCTGTAGGAAGGCATTTTCTCTCCCATGAGACAAACGTCCCCTGCCAGACAATGCAAAGCAGTCTCTCACCTTCCCCTCCAGTTGGAGAAAGGAAGCAGAAGGGTTGCCAGCTAGAGTAGGGGAGGATACGCATACCACGTTATTTTGACCTCGATGATTGAAAAAAAAAAAAATAATGTTGCAATATAGTTTGGGTTTAATCCCATGGTTTTACAAGAAAGAGTTGATCTTGTTGTGAACACACTGATTTATAAATGCCCATTCAGTCTAAATTCAGATATTTTTTCAATTTAACTAAAGTCCTAAATGAAAAATAAAAAGAATGGGAGACCAGCAGCCCAAATGCTTTTGTGATAACAAATTTCCTTACCCACTTTTAACCTGAGTGGAAGGGGTTTTTGAAAGGCTGATACTCAATATTTATTCTGTATCTTTTTCTGCTATAGGGCTGTGGTGTTGATGAGCATTATTTTTCTTAGTTTAAGAAAATAATGTAGTTAGGCATGTGAAGTTACTGTTGTCAAAAGAAATATGACATGGATGAAGAGAGTTAAATTTTATATGCTTATGTTTGCATCTACTTTGTGCCATGTTGACTACAAGGTTGTTCTATGTTTCACTGAAGAAGAAAAAGTGGTTATATTAATCCTTGAAATATTCTGTATTCCTGGATCTGGAGTTTGCCTTTTCCTATTCCATCACGTTACAGAGATAGAAGCAAGATGGAATATGAATATGGAACTGGATCCAGACATCCTTCACATTTGGTTTGGGCCAAGCGTTAGCTCTAAACTTCCTCCAGGTGCATCCTATCCCAAATTAATTTACTTCTTATTTTCCTGAAATAAATACATTTTGCCCCAGGCTTTTGGAGTTAACAGGATTTTGTGACTATTTATTAGCTACAATTAGAGCACGCTTGTTTGATAGTTCATTATTTTGTCCCAGTAAAAATCTCTATTTCCCACAATAGTATATAAACCAGGCAATCTGTACCTCTTTAAGTTAGTATTGTGAGGCATTAAAAATATCAGTGTAGCAGCAGAATGTGGTAGTGGTACCCAAAAATGGAAGTTTATAGCTCAATAATGCACGTGTATTGGACAGCCAGGTGATTTCTGGTGTTTCTTCATTTCCTCTCCAAACACAGTTGTTTTATTGTCATAATTAGTAGTACAAGGAAATGCTATTGTATGTTTTGGAGGAGTATTAACTCCATATTAGGACTTAATCTATTTCTGCTCAGAATCACAGAGACTGTTCAGTGGGTTATGTTTACTTTAATTGCCCTCAGATGGTCCAATTCAGTCTCCTACACTGTTAATTGGCTTTTTTCTTTTGTCCTCAATATCAGGTCCTTAAATTGAACTCTTTAAAGGGAAGCCCTGAAGAGGAAAAGGTCAAGGAAAGTTAAAGGAAACCTCTGTGGCTAACATTTAATAAAGCTAGGATACTGAAAGAGTTAAAATATGAGTATGTGAACAAGGTACCCTGATCCAAGCAATGAGGTATTTTATGTGGAATTTCTTGTAACTAATTGTAAGCAGGTGCATTTGAACCACCAGATGCCAACCTGCCAGGATGTGTCATGGCTCTAAAACTTAGCCAGATCCTAATGCGTGGTGAGGTCTGTCTGGTGCTGGTGAGCTGGAGCATTTCTGAGATATTGCTCAGAGTGTCTCCATCAGACCAGGGTAGGTCTAACAGAGACACCCACAACCACTGCCTGCCTGCTGGGGCTGACTGTGGTTGGGGCTGCAGCAGGAATAGCCAGGAGTTCTTTCTGCTTTGAGTACAGCTGCATTTTGATACCTATAAATGCCAAAACATCATGAGGATTTGTTCTCCATCAGCAGAAATTGTTTGCAGTGGTTTTATTCTGTGTGTGACCTTCTGCTTCAACAGTGCTACTGTAAAGCAGCTCCTGAAATGCAGAACCAAGCTGTGTAAGAAAACGACTTGTCTTCAACTTCTCTTGAGTTAGCCTCACCGTGCCACATAGATGTCTTCAGCATACAAAAGACTGGCTGACAAATCAACTGGACTACCTAAAAATACACAGTAATAACATTTGTTTTATTGGTAATAAGTACTTAGAAGTTCAAAATGGTTTGTGAGTGCTGAGCTCGCTTGGAGCTGTTGGATTGGCTGCCCTTGATGTCATAGCCCTGCCGATAATGTCCAGTAAATCTGTGGGGCTAACTATTTCCTTACTGTGTATAAATTCCATTTCATGACAGCAATAATACGTTCCAGGCAGTACGTTTCAGGGTGATAATTATACATCTTGGGTGGTTAAAGTTACTCCACCTTGGTTGTGTGAAAAAAAAAAATAAAAAAAGTTGTACTGCTGTACCGCTGGCAAAAATGGGAGAATTTCCTGCTTTCCATGAGTTTAAAAAAGAAAAAGGGGGGGAGTTGAATATTATTTTTTGCCATATTTCAGTGAGATTCTGGCTGAATAAAGGTGGGATGTAAAATGAGTTCAGACTTTGAGGTAGGGCCTGTGCCAGTATCTCCAAGCTTTTTCAGCTAACCCACCACTGCCAAACCTCAAATTTTTTGTGGACTACTGTCTGCCCTTGCCATTAAACTTTTACTTGAGAACTGTACTCAGCTGAGAACAGTGCAGAGATGCACTGTTTCATAGGGGTCTAGAGAGTGTGACCATAGAGCCAATCAGCTTTCTGTGGGCTGTGGTTTCATAGGATCACAGAAATAGAGGACTCCAAAATGAATACAAAGAAAGACAATATCAACCGTGTTTGTATCATGTCTTACACATTTGATCAATTTTTAAAAACATTTCATGATGAAGAGTTCACAGTTTCCTCATGTATTTACTCCAGAGCTTCACTGTTCATAATATTAGGAAGCCTTTGCTAATGCCTAATCTAAATATTTCCATTAATCTAAATCTTTCGAATAATACACCAAGGGCATAGAAAACATGTTCTTTCCCTTTGCAGCTTTATTTTGTGCATTTTGAGACAATTACCATGTCCCCTCCATCCTCTTTTCAGTAACCAAACAACCTCAGATCTTTCAGTCTTTCCTCTAAGGCATATTTTCTAGGCTTATAATTTGTAGTTCTCAATATTTACCTCAATATTTTTACTCAGGTATGGTAGCTGAGGTCTTGGGAGCTCTGAAAGGGGAAGGAGAATCTTGTCTCTTGCAGGCTGCATATCTTCTTTTTCAGGCTACTCCTGTGTGTCATTTGAACAATGGCATCATTCACCCTGTGATCCACTGCATAACTCCTAGTTCTTTCCTACCAAAATACTTCGTAGGCACCCATTCTCTATCTGTTATTCATGCAGCAGTTTACTCCTGTACAGAGGCAATAAATAGTCCTCTCCCCTGTGAGGGGTATCCTATGGCTTTCTGACTGTTTAACATTAATGTAAGAGGATTATGATGTCTTTTCTGTCTTCTAGTGCATTAAGAGCTTGTCATCTTGGTGTCATCTTCAAATTCGATGGGTCGATTTTGATATTTGATAAATACCTTTTTTTTTTCTTTCCTGGATCATTAGTGAAAATACTGAGTTATACTTGATGTAGGAAAGACCCTTTAACCATTGATTAGTCCCTTCTGAAAAGAGAATTGTATTTTCGTTTCACCTATGCCCCAATTCCATAAATTTCCATGGAGCACATCATGTCATACTGTCTGGTACATTTCTTAAGATGAACTATGTAATAACTATGACTTCTTTATCTGCAAGTTCTGTTACATTGTTGTAGGAATTTGGTTTTGCACAGTTTGTTCTGGCAAATGTAAACTGTCTCATGCTTATCACATTTATTTTCTAGGTATTTACAGATGGTTTGTTGACTATTTGTTCTAGCATTTCTCCAGCAACCTTGAGCTGTAATGTAAAAATTGCCTTTTTTCTCTTCTATCTTCTTTTTAAAGATGGACACTGTCATCGTCCTTTCTCAGTCTTCTTTTGTCTCACCTCAGAGACATCTTTCCAATAAAAAAGAAAGTAATTCCAAGATATAATTAGTCAATTTGTGATGCATTTTAAAAGTTTTATGTATACAATCTTACATGGTCTAGCATCTGAGTGCATTAGATCCAACCATTTTAACATGGAAATTATCCAAACCTCTTCTTGTTTTATTTGAAGCTCATGCCTGATGTTTTTGTAGGAATCAGTAGTCTGATTTTTCTCTGCGTGTGTGTAATGTTCTCCTATGACTATCTACATAGAAAGTTTGTGGATTTATAAGAAAATAGGTATTGCCATGCAACCATATTTCTATTAGATCTGACCTAGGAGAGAGCGTGTGCTACAAAGGAATGGTCTGGGTGCCAAGTGAAAATTGATATAAGTTGGTCTCCTGGAATTTTCTGATAGAACTAAAGTAAGAATTGTATTTATTGGCTGTATTTAGATTTTGTTTACTGTATGCTCTAAACAGTATTTGGAACATGAGGAAGCTAGGACATGAAACATTTGCTTTCCAAAGGTTTTAACGGAATACTGCCTAATCTGAGGTCTGTTTATCACTGTTAAGTTTCTGAGAAATCCTCTGAGATACTGCTAATTGATTGAAAAGCACCCCTTGGATTACAGCAAAATTGAGGACATACAATGGATTTTACAAACCTATGAAATGAAGAAACTTCTGATCTTGAGTCCACTGATGCCTTGTGGGGTCTTTCTCTGTATATGCACTGAGGGAACTATATATGCTGGATTTAGGGCATGTCCATTCCTACTTCTTACATTCACTTTGCAGAATGATTTTATCCATACACTCAGGAATATCAGAGGAAATTCTACTTGATATGACACCTCTTTAAAAACCAAATACATGCTAAATAAAAGGAAGACACCTCCCCCCAGCAGAAAATAATATCAAGCAGATAAAATTTCTGGTGCAACCAGAAACCATGGAGTAGTGTTCTAATACCATATATTTTCCTATTGCCCAAATTAATAGGATTGTATCACAAACATTCCTGTAGTTGTTTAGTTATACCTTCCTTAAAATCTTCTATCTTATTCTAGTTTCAGAGACATCTACTCTGTATGATTCCTTAGGTTTAAAATACCATGTTATAGAATTATCTCCAAGTTAGTGGTATCTAAGAAATTATTTGGTAGCATTTGTTACTTCCAAGTCTCCTATTATTGTAGTTTCAGTTGTGAAAGGGCACAGTCCTCTGAATCACATTTAAAAGCTGTTTCAACTTGGGCCTCATGTCTAATCTTATCCAGGGGTCATGCCGTCCCACAGGGTTATAGTCTTTTTTTGGTGACATCAGTACTAATAAATCATTTCCAGAAGAGTGTGGTATCAATTTATCTCATAACAGCTTACTTTGAACATCAGTGCTTAAATGCAGTAAGTGGTCATAGTAGCTATAGTTAGAAAACATTTTTTACGAAGAGTTTTATTAGAATTCGGCATCTTCCCAAGAATAAGTTTTGTTTGCTAGGAATCTCAGAAAGCCATTGCCAAAAATATGTTTTGTAATCTTTTAGAGCCAAACTGGGATTAAGCAGCAGTCAGGGAATTGTGCGTCAAAACAGGGAGCTGGGTACAAGTCCACAAGGAGAGCCCTGCTCTGCTGATTTTAGACAGGCCCATCCTATGGACATGCTTTCTCTGCTGCCTTCCCCATCATGCAGAGCTGCTGAATGGAAGTGTGTCAGAAGCAGGAGCATGATACTGCAGTGCTGATGCCTGCTAACTGGCCAGAGGCAATCCCACCTTTCCTCCAAACACTGCCTTGGAGGCAGGCTCGTAACTGCATCTAGCTTGTCCCACACCTCCACCTACATCCGTGCTGCAGCCACGCCTACCCTGTGGGGTAGGGACTTCTGAGGAGAACAAAATAAATGATGCAGGAAGGTGGAAATCTGTCCTGAAACAAAATTCAACGAAGGCAAGAGAAGATAGTGGAAGAAAGGAAATGGGACTGTGGAAAGAGACCAGGGCAAGGAAGGCAACATGAGCACAAGCCTACAGTACGTCATTTGACTCAAGGTTTAATCATGCTGTGGTGGCATCACGGGATACAATAGTAAGGATGGAGACAGAAAGGCTGTCACCTTCCTGGCTTCTGTAGCTTCTTCAGTAAGCATGTGGTGTTTGTGAAAGCAAGCAAACAATTCTCACGTATGAGCAGCAGAACAAACTCCATTAGCAGCAAATTAATAGACACAAAAGTCCATAATCTCATACATGGATCCACAGCTGACTTACAGCAGCTGGGAATCAGGCCCACCTGCTAAGGCTGTGGGACTCTGGCAGTTTTGTTTACAGGGGATTAAAGATTTTCAGACTGTATTTCTGACTAGGCTGAGGCTATAATGAGGGACACGGCTGGTCCTACACTACGTGTAAGCTAATCTCTCTATCTAGAAGCCATTTGATTCTTAAATCATTTCAATGTGTAGACCTGGTCACAGCTTTTTCTGTCACTCAGGGTCATAATCTACCTTCAAATTCAAATTTTCCCTCATAAAAGAGCAATGAGGGGGACAGGTTGTTTAAATTATAGTTTTCCTTTTCCTGGGAAAATGAAGGTTCAGAAGTTATAGTGTGCAGGTGGAATTTATTTTTTTTTTTACCTGTAAGCCAGTAATTAGCACCTTTGCTTCATGTTAGCCTTCAGCATGTGGACCTTATGGCTTTGTCAAGTGTCTGAGGGCCCAGCTGGTTTTCATCAGCTGAACAGAACTATTTGACAATGAGTGGGAAAAAACCAAACTTTGCTAGCAGCAATAATCAGTTTTCCTTGCCCACACCTCTTGCCCCACTGGACCTTTCCAGCAGCCATCTTCTTTTCCTCACCCTTTCCAAAGAACAGAAAGTGGATGACTCCAATAACTTGTATATAAATCAAGAATGTTCTGGTGTCATAGAAGAATAATGAAAATAATATACGTTAACAACAGAGACTACCTTAGCTTCTCCAACTGTATTTGTGATTACAGGTGAGAGACTCATTTTAGGAGAAGTAAGGGTACTGCTAGAAAAAGTGGTTTGTGAGCTTCTTATCTGACTTCCTTTCAAGGCTTCTAATGTGATCCTAGTCCCTAAGAATCTTCTTAATGCAGAAACTGTCTTAGGAGTTGGATTGTGGTTTTATCATTTGTTAACAGTATTAGCTGAACAGCTAATATACAGCCCCAGACACTGTACTGGTCTGTGGAGTCTTCTTGTGAGGGACTTTGGGGCTTTTAACAATTACCTGTGAATGTCCTCCATGTCCTTGTGGTAACAGTCATGCCAAAGGTATCAAGTCTGTCTCCTCAAGAGATCAGTGCTCCCCAGAAGCTGGATCATGCCCATCCTATATTTCATGTTTAAGAAAACTGTTCTCAGTTGGTTTGAACAGAGGGTTATGACTTCTTTTCTATCCTCCTCCCCTGCTCCTCCTGCTCCCCCTCCTCCCCTGTGCCCATTTAGGCTGCTAAGTCAAACAGAGTTTGATTAATGATGACAGAGATTACTGTGAGCATAAAGTTCAAGAGCTGAGCTGTTTATTTGTTTAAGAAAGTTGTTTTCTGAGTGTTTCTCTATATATCTAGCCACATGCTTAGACTGAAATACACCAGCACAGTCACTGGTTTGTACAAATACTGTTTGGACAGCAAAGAATGCTTGTAAACATTCAGGATGGGGAGGGGAAATACTCAGTGTCTTAGGGCTCATTCCATTTTCATGTGGTCTGTTCTTGTATCAATGGTGTAGGAGGAAACGCCTGTCGAATAATACTGAGAAGACACTGTGTGTGAAAGTACACTGGCTCAGGGGAGTAGTGCCAGGATATAGGCAGGAGTTTAGAGGCAGCTTCTGTCCGTCATCTTCAGCAAATAAGCATTAAAGGCAGACCCAGATCCAAAACTTTCAGTTATGGGAGTCAAATTAGGTTCTTCTAGTCCAAAACATAAAACAGAGGATGTCTGTATCCCTGCATTGCCCAGGAACTCTGCCTAATGTCATTGTCGACAAGCCAAGTCATGGATTTACATAGCTGGCTGCATATATCTGTCATCCTGTTCCTCAAAAAAATTGGGTTCAGTTTCTTAGGAGTGAGATTTGCTGCATCTTTGCTTCATCTTCTAACACCTAGGACAAAAGTTATTAATTAGCTGTGCACCTACAGTTCCCACTGATCTTTCAGTTACAGGTGTATCTCAGGTCATGATTTGACTCACGGACTGTAAAGCAGAGGTTTTGATTCTGCGCTGGGCACTGGGGAGGAAAAGTGATTCCATTCCCCCTGGCTGGTCACTCTTGTTTACTAAGTTTGATTTAACAACTTAGGTCTGCTTATAACTGAAATACATCTTAGCTGTTAATCAAAATAAATTAACAAAAGGAGGGAAAACAAAAACAGCCCAAATTACTTTCAGGTGAATCTAACTGCCTTTCTAAACACCTCTGCACTTGATTATTCTGTTATAAATTTGCAGCAAAGGTTCTGGGAAAGGGAATGGTGTTTAAATTATTGCTTCCTTTTTAAAGCTATCCCCATGATACGCACATCAATTTTTTATGAGAGCAGTTCCTTTGAAAATTATCTTCTTATGTGTTCGTTCTTTCAAAATTTATTCTAACTGAGAATAAACTGATTTTTCATCATAGCACTCTTTTCTCCAGAGAATAACATTGTTTTTCTTTTATTATTTTCTGGTTCAGTCCATTTAAGTCATGCTCCTCCTCCACTTCCTTACTGCTCTAAGCAGAGTCAGGGGTTAGTTAAGGAAAGTGGTGTCTGAGTTGTGTCCAATTTTAAGCTTCTGACTCAAAAATTCACCCTTGATTTCTTGTTCTTGATGGGTTGATTGCCAGATTATTTCTTTAAAACTATAGCACTTGTTTCCTGTTTTCAAAGGCTGAAATCAGCCACTTAAGCACAACTGAAAAAAAGCCATGGTGCCTAAATTAGTTTGCATAGTTAGAGCAATAACAGCTCTATCAGACTGCAGGTGTCACAATACCCACACACACACACAAAGAGAAAACTTAAAAACAGGAGGCAGCCTTACAGAACCCAAATGAATCTTTTTTAGCAGAGTTCATGCTTCTGAGCTCATGAGGTCAGGCTATAGAAAAGCAGCTGACACTATGATATTGAAGGCTCCAGTGGTTTTCCTGGAGGAATAGATGGATGACCTGGTTGTTTTATATTGCTGACTTTGTCCATTGAAACAGTGAAGTAAAAACTGGTTTTCCTCATGTGGTTTTCTTCTTAATGAAATTTGTTCCTTGTCATCAAACCTATTTGTATTTTTTTTCCCCCCGTGGTCTCCTTTTTCTTAACAGTCTCTGAATTTCCTGACTTCCCGATTTTAGTTGTCAGGAAACAGTTCATCCAAGGCTAAAGTGCTCTGACACAATCCATGCCAAAAATAAGGGGAAAATAAAAGAGTTTATTAGCCTTTAATTCTATGCTTTATCATTTCAGAGCAGGGTTTAGTTCCTAAAATTCAGAAGAATCAGGAATGATCAGAAATATTTTCAAGTATTTTCAATATCAATGCCAGGTTTCAGCTTTAGTGATTGAGTTCTGAGGTGTTTTGTCAGAGGTTCCACTTAGGTCAATTCCCAGAATTTAATGCAAATATTTTGAGAGTGGAGTCACAGCTCATATACATTTACAGAACAATCTTAATACAATTCCTCCTACATATGGGTTATACTCAATCTTTCATACTTTTTTCTTCACAGGTAACTTTGTCTTCACATCCTCAGAATAATCAGGATTAGAAACATAGACATTCATCCAACATCCCATAATTTTATCACTGTTACGATCAGATCAGTCATTTAGACCATGCATTGTATAATTGAGGGATAGCTTGAGTCTACTATTTTCCCGCTTTTTCTGCAGCCGTATCACATATGTCATATGTGTAGACAGAAGAGCTTACTCGTCAAAAACTAAATCCTTTATTTGAGAAAAGGAACGCTCAGAAAGAATAAAGTGCAACAGGAAAGAATATTTTCAGAAAGCTTTTGTTATGTGATAGTAGCTTCTTTGAAAAATTGTTTCACTTTTTTTATGACCTGTTTATGACTGCAGAAGAACTGTAGAAGAAAAATGCTGATCAGTACACTTTCCTTCTGATCTGTCTCCTGATAAGAGAGACTGCATCAGCATCAGACAGACCAGAGAAGCTGTTTTCCACAAAATCCCATGCAGGACCCATTTACCTGACTTACACAATTCCTGTATATGTTGTGTTCTATGTACTACATTCTTAGAAGTCTTTTTTCCCCAAACACCTCCTTTTTACATGTTATATACATACTGTAATTCCAAGTAGTTTAATTTCTGAATTATCTAAGCATTGAAACAGATAAACAATCCATCTGAAATATTTCTTAGTGAGGATAAAAAAGCAGCTGAAATGAAAAACTTACCTGGCACTCCTGACTAGAACCAGGCTACATATTCATATCTTTACATGTTCAATGTCTGATTGTTTTATAGTTGGAAGAGACCTGTCTCAAGTGCTGTTTGAAATGTAGCTAAAATCTCACAAGAAAGATCAGTAAAATTCTACTATTTCAGCTTTGAGTCCTCTTTCATTTTGCTTTAAGCTCACTTGAAGCCATTCTGAGACTGTTCCTTTGTTAGACTTTGATTTCCAAACCTGAATCCCCAATGCAAACCCAACTCAAAAGTGGCCAAGAACATCCCAGTTTGTGTTCATTTAAAATCTCTGGTGACCTTGAAGTTAAAACCTTGCAAAGGGGAATGTTTGCTTCTCTGGGTTAGCTACTTTTGAGCAGTTTCTCACCTGCAGGCCACATCTGTCTAACTCATCAACAGAAATGGGCATATCCATGCCCAGGACCGAACTGCTTTGAGATGTTCGTGGAAAAGCTAGGAAATCCCTGTCACTCTCTATTACTATTAGGCAATCACTTTCCATGGGAACCTGCTTTTGCTGGAGCAGACAAGCTTTCAGCCCTGCAAGTGGTCTTTTTGTTTATGTATCTTTTCTGTTCCTTTGTTTACTTAAAGGGACAGAATTGTCAGCTCTTGTAAGGCTGGGCTGTGTAACTGATGGCCTATCCACCTCACACTTGCCTTTTTTTTTTTTTTTTTTTTTTTTTAGAAGAAGAATCTTACCCAAACATCAGTGAAATGAGCAGATTTATGAAAGCAAAGAAGAGCAAAGTGGAAAAGGAAGTTTATGTTTTTTGTAGAGAATCATTGCTGTGTAAATGCACTGAAAGAATCTCTTGGCTGTTTGGGCTTTTGCATAACAGCTAGAGACGCAGAGCAATTAGATTTTCTAAGTATAAGCAAGAGAATCTGTTTTGCTTATACAGAAAAGTCCCCCAGAAGAGAGGCAGGAGCAGAGACATAAGTAATAAGCACATATGTTTGGAAGGAGTATAATGTACTTATAAATATTATAGTGGCGTCGCTATAGTTAAGGGTCTGGCAAGATTTCTGTTGTAAACCCTTCTTGTCAGAGGTTCAGGACGGAGCTGTAAAAATTCCAGACTGCAGCTTGGCATGTGAGGGCTCAAGGCAGAGGCACAGGTTTCCCTCCTGCCCCCTGAGTAAATTGGCACAAACCCGATTGTCTGTAGGGAAGTGATATTAGGCAGAGCCCTCGCCTTTCTCTTTGAAAAGCAGATGGTTTGTATTCCTGTCTTGTCAGAAAAGCTGGGATACTGAAAATGCACTGGAACATCAGTTTGTGCTGCAGAAAGGAAGACCAGTGTGTTGACATATGGTAGAAACAAACTGCAAATGAGCGAATCTTTTCATGTTTGGATCCAGTCTACATGCCTCTAGACGTTTGGTTTCCCAAAGAGAAGACCATGCAACGTTTTGGGAAGCTGCTGCCTTAAGGAAATTCTGCAAAGGGAATGAAAACCAATTAATGATTTTAGAACTGAACATTTCTTGAGTCTATTCGAGGTTTGCTGGTTGCATTTCGTTAGCAGTTGAACTTCAAGACAAAAGGAAGCACCAGGATCTGTTCTTGATCCACAGACTGTAAGGCTGTGATGGTTTTGTTATTAACTGGCAAATCTGGCACTGATAACAAAGGCAAACTTAAATAGGAATAAAAAGGAATTAATCTGAAATAAATTTAGGCTATCCAAATAACCAGTGAGGAAAATAATATTTTACATTTGGGCAGTGTATATGCACTTTAAATTCAACAAAAAAGTAATCGGAAAAAGTCCACTGTGTTCTGCTCAGCCAAACACCGTAGGATTCCTGCACATAGTAGCTGAGCATGGTCTTTACCAAACAGGAGCTGCAAATCTGCATGCAAAGGATCAAACTGAAGGTTTTTATACAGGAGATGGTGAATACATATGCACTAAACATATTGATAGGTGTAATTACACAGGGATTTAGGGACTTAGTTTTGGGGCTAACATTTCATGTGAATGTCACCTGATCTGGTCTGTATGGCTTATGTATATATTACTAACCATTAAATTATCATTGATATTGTTACCTTTTGGTAGTAGCTAAAGAGCAATGAGTTCTACTCAGGTATCAGGTTGACAAAAACAATCCCACTAGAGACATCTTGAACTGCTAAGGCAAAAGAAAAGATCATCAAGACAATAAATCAGTAAGCTATGCAAAATGTTTCAGCTGTGCCAAAAAAGATTGTAGACTACAAAACATGTGTTTTTACCATGATGGTTGCAAAGAGAATTTAAGCTGAAAAATGGAATGCAATTCATTAATTTTACTATAAATGGCTAGTCAGGCAAAAATCTGATTTGCTAAAGTCGCTGTCCTGTCTGCTTCCTTGCCCACTGTGTAGGTTTAGTGCCTGTAAGCCAGCTTTTGTATTGATGAACATCTTGTGAAACCCCGCTCAGCTGAGTGATACAGGGTACAAGGCAGTGCTGGAGTTGTCCCCTAGGATTCAGTCTGGCTTCAAGTAAATGTCTCCTGGAGAAGCTACAGAATCCAGTGAGTTTCTTTCATTTTGAAGTGAGGAAGTCAAGATAAGTTGCTGTTGTGACTTATATCACATAAGTAAGTGATGTGATATATCCAAATATCCCATTAAAGTGATATTGGAAGTCTGACTTAAATGCACAAAATTTGGACTGACTGTCTAATCTACATCAAATCTATTTTACAAAACTGTGTGACATGGAAATAAAGTGCAAAGTAAGGCATAATAAAGCTGTTGATTTTAGTACAGACTTTTATGGATTAGATGCCTTGTTTTTGCCTGTACAAGTAAAACAACTTGAGAGAAAAGTCTAATCTTTTCTGCTTCACAGTAATTCCACTCAGAATTTACTCCTTCTTTCCAGTAAAACTGGAAAGGGGAAGCATTTGAGACTAAAGTAAGAAAGACATTCCGTCCTTTTGCCTGTTAAAATAAAGGATAATCACTATCTGTAATTACCTACATAGGTCAATGCTTTGTAATTCTGAATGATAAAGTAAAACAATAGAGATCCAGTGGCTGGAAGCTGAAGAGGACAGAGAGGAAATAAGGAATATATTTTTAAAGGTGATAATAATTATCCATTGGAACAAATTACCACAGTGATTTGATGGGTTCTCCATCCCTTGAAATCTTTAAATCAAAACTGGACATCTTTCTAAAACTATGAAGCCAACTTGGAGTGATGGGTTTGCAAGAATTACTGGGTGAAATTCAAAGATTGGTGTTATGCAGGAGGTCAGACTAAAGGCTCATAACTGTCTGTCTTCTAGCCTTAATTCCTATTGCTAGAGGGAGAAGAGGTATTCATGTTCTTGATTTTGTACCAATAACCAGAAGTGGTTACGGTCCTGTGTCTGAATTTCAAAAACAGGAGATGAACTTTTGAAATAGTAGCTGATTCACTTTGAAATGCTTTTGTGTAGCTCTGTATGTAACATCTTCATTCACATCACTGGAAAAAATATCAATGGTCTTCAGCACATGTTTTCCAGGAGATAACAGAAAGATTAATAGATAGAATTATTTTTATTTTTTTTTAAATCAAAGAATCTCCTTGGAATTGCATGTCTTGGCTCTATGCTTTACTGACAATTATAATTCCAGTAGTAACTACTTATTCCTTTCACCTACTTTGCTTTCAGGGGATATTGACCATATGTAATATTTAAGTTACAAATAGCTATAGCCATATAGCTAAAACGGAAATTACACTCTCAAAAATATATATGAAGATGTGGAAATTCGTTTTTCCCTCTGTAACTAAACTGCAGCAAGATCTTGTCTAACATTATCCTCATTGCTATGTAGGAGCACTTTGTGTGCGTTTGTGCATACATTTGTAGGCGTGAATGGATGCATACATGCGAGTGATACGTAATTTCAGTAAAAATAAAGAGAGAGAGAGAACCATGGAAAATCTGATCCAGTACTACTGAATTCCTGGACAAGTAGTCCATGCATCAATCTCTCCTCGCTTCACAGTCTCAGGACAGTTCAATGTGCCTGAGGCCTCAGAGGAATTTTTCTCATATGCCTCCAATGTTTTTATAAGACTGCCTTGGCAGGAAATACATATGTTCTTAATAATGATTAAAAAGAATAAATTCACCTTTCAAAATCAAAGTGCAAATGGCATAGCAGGTGTAATTGAGGCAAATGATTATGGTACTTATCTGTCTTTACAGAAAAAGCTCAAGGGAATTTGCTATCTCCCCAAGGATATAATATTTTTAGTAGATTTTGAGTATATGGTTTGCCAAGAATTCAAGGCCGAGTATAAAACGTGCCATTCAAACAATGAATATGAGCATTTAGCTGGGGTGAAGAACAAGTTTTAGAAAAAGAAAAACAGTAAACAGAGTTTGAAATACCCCAGGTATAAACTCCACACGTGAAATCCAACAGGGCAACTGAAATGTAAAGGAATGTTCAGCATGGGATCTCTGCACTGCAAATACAGGAAGAAAATTGATTTTATGGTAAGATGGATAGCCTAAGGTCCCTCTGATGACATGTATTTTCATGTGATTAAATGAAGAAGGTAAGAAATACACACTTTGCATGCAAGTCTAAGCATCTTTAGGTAGCATGTAGGTAGCTTTTATTGTAGTTAGTTCTTTGGGGTAAAGAGCAGTATCTCTGTAAGTCTCATGCATATTTCTACATTCTACAGAAGTAGTTTTGAGATCAGACTCTCACCTTGCATCACCTTATCCCTTCCAGCTGGCAGTGTACATTAGAACAGTTATAAAGAATATAAAAGAAGAACAGACAAGTTTAGGCTCAAAGAGCACATTTGACCAGCTCTTTCCTCCAAACTGGAGTAAAGAGGATGGAAGAAGAAAATAACATGTTGTTCACAGATTTCACAACTCCGATTCGTGGAATATTTGTTATAATTATTTATTTTATTTACCTATCACCATGGCAGCCGAGTCCTTCATGTATTAAAAAAAAAATTAGAAACACATTGGAGCCACATTTCATGAGTTCTTGAATGTTACTTTCTGGTGTGTAATTGTTTCTCCTTCATTGACTAGTAATTAAACTGCAGTATGCCTAGGCTTGCAAATCCAGCAAACTTGGAAAATTCTTTTAATTTTTAAAGTTTGTTTGTTTGCCAGGTGGTTTTTTTCCTCCAAGCCTGTCCAACTTTGAAAATTACAACTTAAGTAAAACCAAAAACATAAGTGTCATGGATTGCTGAGGGATTACCTTACCATGTTAATATTCAATAATACCAGCTGCCCTTGTTCAGCACACGAAGGTCCCGATTCAGCAGGGTGCTGAAATGGGGCCCAAAAGTCTGGTGGAGAGAAAGCAAGCTCTTTCTCCTCGAGCTTGTCAACATTTTCAAAGATAGCCCTCATCCCACCCCACCCCCCCCCACCCCCCCCCCACCCCCCACCCCAAGTACACAGTGCTTACACTTTCTGGTGAGCAGAAGAGTTTGGTAATCTTCCCCCCAAATGTTATGATTTTAACAGCTGGAAAAAAACCCTACTAACCTCCATAATTTTCAACCCTGTCCAATGGAAGTGTTTCCAAAACTTTCTAACTTCTTTATTTTATGCCTCTTTTTCTAGCTTCTACTGACGAAACTCTGCCTTTGTGGTATGTGTATTCTATAAACTACTGAGGCACACAATGCATATGCAGGGGAGATTGTAAAAGTGTGACAGCTTACTGTTATGTAAAGGCTTTTTTAGGTTAGGTGGTATTTTGCAACACACACCTTTTGCCAAGCCGTGCTCTGGTGATAGACCCTTGGAGTGTGAAGTTTTGCCTAGCCAGGAGGTTAAGGATGCTGAAGGTGAAAAGAAATTTTGCTGGAGCCAGCACAAGAACTGCAACAAACCAAGCAAACCAGTTGCGTGGGTAGTTTCCTCTTCACTCATCAGTGAGGAAAATGAACTTTAGCTCAGAAGTCCTATGTCATGTTAAGCCTAAAACGGTAGGGTAACCCTGTTAACACAGCACGGTGCAAAAAAGGGTGGTTGGCTGCAGGGGGAGGCAATGAAGGGCTGCTGAATTTTTCTCTCCTGAAGCTTTCACTCACTTTCCAGGCGGGCTGTGATTTTGTTAGACTCACTTGACTGGAGGGATGGGGCCCTGCACAAATCCTTGTAGAAGGAGCAGCAGGACTCGGGGCTTCAGGTGGAGAGTTTTCCAGTCTTCAGAAAATGAAGGTTTAGTACCCTGGAACTGTGGGCAGGAGGAATGATCTGTTTTGCCAGGATCAATGGGCACCAGGATGCTGGCCTATCTGGCTGTGGGGCAGCAGGTGGGCTGTAGCAGGGGAGCCATGCCAGTGGCTGAGCCCTCGCCTCGTGGCTTCTCATGCTTAGTACCTCGGCACTCCCACGACACAAAAATGTTTCCAGATGAATGGATCTTGTCCAAGTGTTTGCCTTTTGGCTATTAGCGCTGCAAAAGCAAACAAGATTTCTCATGGCTAACTAACTTCCTTCGATTCCTTCCCCCACCAGAAAGTCGCTTCTTGTTTGTCATGCCATGACAACATCGCTGCGCTATCCAGAGCTAGTGTGTTAATCCAGGAAGGGACAGATCCGAGAGGGTTGACTGGCAATTTTTAAACTCCAGATGGCCATTCTCCAACTACCTGTCGGCTTGAATAGGAAATAGGTCTCCTGACAGGCTCACTTCCTTCCGTTTGCATTGTTTTCAACAAAAATAGATTTTTAATAACTCCCATAATAACGTTTCTGCAAGGTGCGGCCTGCAAATGTTAGCCTGAAACAGGACAAACATATTGCAATGTCTGTTGACTTTTCACCTATCGGTGGCCCATAGCCAGTGCACTGGAGCTGATTATTAACAATAAAATAGGAAGAAACCTTAGATCAAATACTGCTAAATAGTGCCCAATATCCAAAATTTGGGAGCAGAACCTCAGCTGCTGCAAATTAGCTGAGGATCTGCTCAGAGTGTTTAGGGATGCTGGTGAAATTAATAAAACCAGTTTTGTCACTGTTCTTTTCTAATTCATCAGATCCTCTCTATATTGTGTTTCTTCTCAGACATTTCATACCTATTTGCTGTGTATTAATGTATCAGCTGAGAATGTGTGGAGCAGTAGTTGGCTTCGTTTAGTTTACTTTTAAGCTGACTGTAACTTTTCTTCAATGACTACTGTGTTTTTCAGCACTTATATTTTCTACCTTATACCAAATTTTAGCAGCATTTCTGAAGATTCCCATATATGTGGCAGTGGTACTGAAATTCAAACTCTGCACTTCAAAGCTTTTCCGATTTTTCTTACTGTCTCCAATACTTCCCTCATTTCTGCCAAGAGTTTGATTAGAGCCAGTATGTGTAGCCACCCATATGGAAGTTCTGGAAGTTGAAATTATTCTCTCCTGTTCTGTTCCAGCCTACCCTACCCTGCCCTACCCTATCCTATCCTTTGGTTGTTTTTTTGCACCATGGTCAATAAAGCATATTTGAAATGTCAATGACGTGACCGTATGTATTTACTAAACTTTTTGGTTGCAATAGGAATGATTTTTTAAGCAATTATTTCATATAAAGAAAAAATAAGTCAGATCTGATTCTGTAGAGAAAACAGAAAATTCTGTTTCCGAGGCATCACTCTCAGCTCTCAGTATTCCTATACCTTGAATTTTGTTAGAATTGACTTGCTAATTTAAACAGAAGCATTACCAAAATTATGGTATTCCCCCTTCCTCCCCAAGGTTCATCCACAACTGTGGCTCAAATTCAGCACCTCTAACATTTTTATACTTTATGCCTTATATATATGCGTGTGTCTGTATGTATGTGAAAGTTTCCAAAAGTTTCAGAAGTTCCCTATATCAGAGTACAGTTTTCTATAAGATCGAACCAGATCCAGCAGCAGAACCTGGTAGAAATTGTTCCTTCACATCACAGTAGCCTTCCTATGAGTTAATTACACTTTTCCATAGCTAGTTGTTTCTTGCTAAGATCTGTGAAGCATTCCATATGTTCTCACTAGCTCACGCTGTAGCTGGGGATTTTATTTTGGTCTATATATAGCAAGTAAATAGTCCAGATATGCTCAGATTTGTTTTGAAACCTTTAGTCAGGCTAAAATGAAGGATATGAGATTTAGAAGTGAATTTATGAAGCTAGGAACAACAACAAGGAGCAGCTGGGAAGAGATTCAGGGACAGAAGTATTATCTCTTAATAACCTCCACTTGTAAGGAGTGCTGATGACTTCAGAAAAAATCCATGCCCAACTATCACTTGAACTTGGAGCAGGAAGGATTGAAAGAAAGAGGTGATGGTAGGCCAGGAACATTGGTTCAAGTGCTAACTGTGGAGCACATTGCTACGTGGGATCATTTCTACGAAACCATTCATTTTATTTACAAAATCACCAGCATAGCTATGTGTCTGCAAGCACCACCATGCAGCCCACCCTGGGGTTATATATTGTATGCAGCTGTACACAGCTGCTGTGTAGCAGAAAGCTTGTGGGACAGCTGCATAGGGGACAATCCCAGGAGGGACACCAGCAGAGAAGTAGGCAGCAGGAGAAAGATAGGAGGAAAAGCAGCTGTGCATAGTAGGACTGTAGAAGTTGGGCAGGAAACCATACTGTGTCAGGCTGTGTCACTAGGAGGAAGACTGAGGACACAAGAGAGCAAACAGAGTGATTTCTTACACATTTAATAAAACTGGTGAGGAGTGAGCAGGAGTGGGAACAAAAAGGAAAGCCCCAGAAGCAGATGATATAGCAGAAGGGGAAGTCGTGTTTAGAGGCAGACAAAGCAAGAAGGCGGGAAAGCAGCGATGAATTGTTTAGGGGAAGGTATGGCATTACTAGATGGGAGAGCCAGGACATGTGATATCAGGTCATTAATCCCAATTCTGTTGTATGTCCTCTCCCCCATGGGTGCCTGCACACCTCTGTGTGCCCTTGTGTTAGGTAAAAGAGTTGGGGAAAAGAATTGGCTTAGTCCACTTGTGTCATCATATGAAGACAGGAAGCCTAGGAGGAGCCAGCTGTCCCTTCCACATTCCTCTTTTGGAGGAACCCCCCTTTATGCCCCTCTCTCTAACTCAAAAGGCCCTCTGAGATTTTCAGATTTAACTCTGAGGAAATGAAAGTCCCAAATCATATCAATAAATGAATATAATACCAGTAGGAAGCATATGATAGGAAGAAGTTCATTAGAGAAACTTCAGCTGACATTTCATATCATAATTGGTAGCTCCAAAGTGCTTTTTGCTTGGTGAGGAGGGCTCAGCTACACATAGTGCAAATTGTGTTTATAGAAGTTGGTGGTGACTACTGAAGTTTTTCTTTTGCAGTTGTACTGAGCCTAAGGCAGGTTTTCTATGGTACAGAATGAGTTTGAAAAAATGCATTGCAACTAGAGTAGGTTTTATTCTTTAAAGCCACCCTAGCTGTGTACAAAGAGTACCCACACTGCTATGATAGCATATGGTTGTACCGTGTTCACCAAACTCATACTCTAGCTCCAGCCTGGGCTCTCCTGTCCACGCGAGCCCTGAAGCTCAGTGCTATCTTCTTGTATCTGCCTTATATAGATGTTAACTATGAATCTGGTTTTACCCTAATCTAACACCATCAACTTATATGGAGTTGCTTCTGATGCCTTTCAAAGACACAGCTAGCCTTAAGTATTGTTGTTTCTCTCTGGAGTCTTAAAAAGAATGTAAATGTTCAAAAGGTGGCCCTGGAGCTTTTGTAAAAGTGTTTCAGTTCTTGTTTTGTGATAATTTTAATATTTATAAGTGGCTGATATTGCAAAGTGTTTGACTGGTAATGTTGGTAGTAATATTTTTTAAAAAGTGGATTTGTCATGTAATACATACAGTGTTTGTTTAGGTACCAAAAAGCCAAATCACTTTTCACAAAATTTTAATTGGGTTTTAATTTTGAACTTTTCAACTGCTATCAAGCCCTCTTCTTTTGCCTTCCCCATGGCTTTTACATAAGCTTTTGTGCATTTTTAGTGATGGGGAAGACTGTGTTTCCAATAATTCACAACTGGACAGTGTCAGTCCGGACCTGATGTTCTCTGCACTTTTAAGTCCCCACAAAAATCTGAAAGTTTGCAGTAATTATAAATTCTCATATGGACAGAGGACTAATTTACATTTTGGTAGGACTCTCAATATCTCAGTGGCACTTTGGTCTGGATTTAGTTAGTATAGCAACCAAGAAAAAAGAATTGTACAAAATTTTATTATGTAACATTCACAACATTAGGTATAGTAAAGAAATGTAAGCAGACAGCCAAAAACCTCAATTAAAAGCAACTTAATGTGGCTGCCAAAACATTCCACCCTTTTGAGCTCAGGTAGGTAAACCTTTTGGGCTATAGGCACAATGGGAAAGGACTAATTAAAGAAATTAGGTAAGATTTCTTAATATTGTAGTAGTGACATAAAAACTTGCTCCATGCCATCCCTTCCATATGAAACACTTGGTTTTCCTGGAGCTCCAAATGACTGTTACTTCACTCAGCTCACTTTTAACCATATACTATCTCTGTCCAGTTGTTCAAGTGGGCTCTGGTAAACTGAGGCACTATGTATGTGTGAATACGTATATGTGCATGCATTAAGTGTCCATATGTGTGCATACATATGCATTTATGCGGGGACATACGCTGAGGCGATAGGATCTTTTGACTGGGAAGGCAGTGGAGGGGCATGCAGCTGTGACCCCAACACATGATGCACAGTTAAGCTGAAGTGGTTAGTGCTAAGGGGGAAGTCAAAGTCCTTGATAAATTTCCATACACTTAAATGCATGCATACACTGCTTTCACATGACATTTTTCACTTGATAAGTACTCAATGTTAGGAAAAGTAAATAACTGGGCAAATGAAACTGTATCAGAAGAGATTTTTGTGCTTTCAGTAAGATTAAATTACTGTATGAAAATGAAAATATATTGTAGATTACCATCTTAAATTTTGCATTCATAGTTCTTATGGACATAGAGAAAGAATATGCTCTTTCTTTTCAGTCTTTATGAGGCACATTCCATTGATTTCACCTACTAGTTCCTACAGTCTACAGCGTAAATAAAATTGCAGCATCTCTCTTTGGGGTTTGGTGGGGGTGGTTAAAAGGATTTTCTTTGCTTTGTGATTATTACTTTTTGGTGTTGTCTTTGTCCTTTGTAACAAAGTCTTATTTGTATTTCATTTCCTAGATAACAAAGGCTACCATATAATTAAGGTCATTTGACTATAACCAAGAATTCAAAAAAGATGAGTGATGAGGAATGTGTGATTAATGTACAAATGAAAAAGTAGTCCTACTCCTTCCCTCTCTTATCAGTTTTTAATCCCTCTGATGTACCTAACTGGCTCCAGTTGATGTCACTGGTAGTTTTATGTGGCCTGTGAGTTTTTTAAGGAACAGCTTCCATTTTCCTTGAGTTAGAGGGAGGGGAAAGAACAGAACTGCACTGCAATAAAAGTGGTGTCACGAGCATACTAACCATAAAAAGTGTACAATACCTAACGTTCTCAACAGTAGTATTTTAGACAGGCATAAGCTCTGAGACCCATGAGATGGGGAACAGATTTTCTTAAGCAGCAGATAAAACCCATGGCAAGATGCAACTAATTATGATCATATGAAGCATAAACAGCTAAAGTACTAAGACTTAGTGGAAGTTAGTAAAAGAGCTGGGGATACAACTAGGGGAAAAAAGATGGCACCTGTCAACTGATGTATAGGCAATATAGTATCATGACTTTGTACCTACCTCCAAAGAATGAGTGGGAAAAAATGACCTCATAAGGTCAATATTATCCTTCTGAGGGACTTTCATACATCTTGGGTAAAGTGCCAAGTACACTGGAACTGAGGGAGTGTTAGTTGTCTCCAAAGTGCCAAAAGGAAATAGAGAAAAGGGATAAACTGGCCAAACAAGCAGACAGAATTACAATTTTGTGGCAGGTCGCTCTAGGTCTCATTGACCTTGGCAGTAATGCAGGGGTAATTTTTTATATGAGTGAACTGTCCTTGAATAATTTCTCCAACATATACAAACAAGCTTTTCTTCCACATCAAAGATGCTTGTCATGCTCTCCTTTCCAAAAAATGACAAATAAAAAGGATTTTTTTTTAATATGCTGGGAAAATCCTGCTTTTATCTATCATTCTTTTACTTAGCCCTCCTTAAAAAAATTATCTAGGCACTGGCACATTAAGTATGTGCTTCTATTTTCCCTCTTGTGGAAAAAAGATGCAGTTGTGGAGCAAAAAACTGTGTTTGAACATTTTGTAAGAGAAGTTTAGCTTCATAAGTGAGAGAGTATGACATTTAAGACCAGAGTGAAGTAGGAACACTGCACATTTGGTACGAATACTGGATTTACCTTTTAAAAAAATGTGAAGAACATCTAAGGAGACAGTCCCCCCTTCTCATCCCTGCTTGCTTTCCACCTCAACTCATAGCTTTTCCACAATGGAGACCTATCTTTTAGGTACACTGAATTGCCTCCTGGAAGCCTTTCTCTCCTTTGACTGAACCGGAAGACAATCTTCTAAGTTAAACACCTACATTAGTGGCTGAAAATGGCAATGCCTACTGATTTTCAAAGAGGGAGTTGGCAGCCTAGTTTCCTTTATTCCTTTGAAAATGTCCCTTTGAATAGATGTGTACATCCAGTAATGTGTGGAACACTAGAGTTAAGTGATCTCTCCTGTTCCACCTAACATTTATTGCCTTAATTTGGGGATTTTGTAGATAACGGCTACTGGCTGTTAAACTCTAAGCAGTATTCAGGGCTAAAAGACCATCTCCATGACGACTTTAATCTCCAAACTTACAAGGACCAAGATACCATGTAAGAATTGATGTGTGCACTGAGTGTCAACACCACACTCTATAAATGATTGTTGAGGTTCCCAGACTTCATGGCATGGGAAATGCTGAAGTACTCAACACATTTTTTGTCTCATTCTTCAAAGGCAGAGCCCTCTCCCAGACCTCTGTGCGTACAGGTATAAATTGGAGTGGGAGAGGCAGCCAACAACAGGAAAACAAAATGTTAGGGAGAAGCTGGTGGGATGTACCTGAAGGTGTTGAGGGTGCAGACATGATTGCAAGATTGCTGTCTGTCCTCAGTGAAAAGCCATTGTGGCTGAAGATAATTCCTGATAGCTGGAAAAAGATTATGTTAAGTTCTTCTTTACACAGGCAAGAAGACCATCTGGGGAGCTACTGGTCAGCTTTACTTCAGTGTCTGAAAAAATCATGGGGTACATCCTCCTAGACTCCATTTCCAAACACATGAAGGACCAGAATGTAACGAGGAACAGTAGACATAGAAATACCAAGGGCACCATGCTTCACCAAACTGATTGCCTTCTGTGGTGAAATGACAGTGGATGAAGGAAGAGTAGTGAATGCAATATATCTTGAAAGGCTTTTGAGACAATCTCCCACAGTGTTTTGCATAGTAGTTTGAGGCAACGTGGGATGGGTGAATTATTAGAAGAATTGAAAATCGGCAGGATTGACAGGCTCCAAGAGTGGTAACTGATGGCTTGAGATCAGCTTGTTGGCCAGCAATAAGTACAGTAACCAAAGGGCTGATACTAGGATTATTTGTTTAGTATCTTCATCTGTGACCTGGATGATTTGACAAAATACACCCTCTGGAGATTTGTGGATGGTGGCGCGTCAGGGGGAGCGGTTGACACGCAGTGCAGCAGAACTGCAAGCGCCAAGAGAAACTTCAGATCTCAGCCAACAAAAGCTGCGTGAAGTGCAAAGTTGTGCACCTGGGGTGGGGTAACCCTCTGCATCAGTGCAGGCTGGGAAATGACTGGCTGAGAAATAACACTGTGGAAGAGGACCTGAGGGTTATGACAGGTGCCAAATGGCATATAACCCAGTAATGTGCTCTCAGTGTAAATAAGGGAAACCACATGCTACATTAGGAGGAGCTTAGACAGCAGATTGAGGGATCTATCTCTACTTGGCATTGGTGAGGCTGCACCTGAAATACTGTGCCAGATTTGGTTTTTCCAGTTAAAGAGAGATATTGAGAAACTGGATAAGGTCCAGTGTCAGGCTACTAACATACTGAGCGTTGTAGAGCACATAGCGTATTAGAGAGGGCCGAGGGACATGGGCTTGTCTCATTTGATAGAGAAGAAAAAGAGATGATCAAATGTATCCTACAATTTCTGGAAAGAAAATAAAAAAGATATGAACCAAGCTCTTTTCAGACAACTATTGGTTAGTTACTAGAAAAACAGGGTAGTTACATGAGGAAACAGACATTCAAGGGGACATAATTGTAAGTTGTGACTAGGGAGGTTCAGACTAAAAATTTTGAAAACTATTAATCAGCAGAGAGTGTGGCTCTGGAACAGCATATCTGAAGGATTGGTGGAATTGCCACCTGTGGAAGTTTTTAAGACTCATCTAGCAAAGCAACGGCTGACCTGACCTCATGTTGGCCACAGTCTGTAGCTGGCCTAGACAACCTCCAGAGGTTTTCCCTCCAGGCAATATTTCTAAGATGCTATGACAACACTCTCTTAGAACATACAAGGAAAGGGATGGTGGCTGGCATTTAACGGTTCCCTTTTGCAATCCTATAGAGTCACTGTTGCTCAAGAATATTTTGAACCTTCTCTGATTAAGGGCAGGGCAGGGCAAGTTTTCTCACAGATGTACAAGTAGCATATTGCATATTGGCAGACAGAACATCATGGACACTTCTGATGCAGAAATGAAAAACAGCTGGATGGGGTTGAGGAATGAGAAGCATAACTTCTTTTTTCCTGAGAGGCCCAGAACCCCGAATTGGGGGGGGGGGGGGGGGGGGGAACACCTTTTATTGTCATTCTAGAAAGCATGGGCTTGGTACAGTGGGTAGGTACTTCACAGAGTTTCAGCACGTCACTCTATAGTTTTTCAAACCACCATAACCATCAGCAAGGCAAAAAGATGGTTCAGATGTTTTCCTGGGACTTGAAAAAACCTTGTTCAGTTCTCCAGGGAAGCTGTTTATGCTTAGATCTGAAAGGGCATTCAGACTTCTGATTTTTACAGATATATATACAGACAGCACTCTAAAAAGGCTTAGTCCATATTTGTTTTTATAGTGAGATATCTTGTTTGTTTGTAATCTTGTTTATCATATAAGATGGGTTTTAATATATGTAAGAACTATATATGTCATTTGTACCATGTATCTCCTCTCCTCTTATCCAAAACGTATTTTTCCTGAAATCCTTAGAAGAATATTACTTTGTAGTCCATAGTGAATTTTAACTCCTCAATATTTAGCTGCTTTGATTTTTTTTCTTTGAAATACCAAAAGGGATTAAAGCATAAACCTGATTAACTACTCGTCAAATGCAATTTTGTTAAGTGAAACTGTATTTGTGGGGATGGGATGGCTCAGTGGATTGATGATGAAATACCATTCTAGGTCACTTGTTCAAAGAAATATTAGTCTGGTAGTGAGTGAAAATACATTTCTTGCCATGTGGGAGCTTTTTAGCAATGAAGCCAGTAAGGAACCAGTTGCAGTGAGGTCCTGTGGATATCTCCATGTCCTAATATATGCACCAAAATAGCCAGTAACCACCTCTCCCTTTCACAGGCCTAGTGGAGAGATAAAGCATTAAGAAGGGGTAGGGTGAGATTTGATGCAATAGTTTTAAAGCAATTTCTAAAAATCATGCTTGAGATACTTTGACAAGGCAATGTCAGGAAACTTGCTCTGTGGAGTTCATAATCAAGACTTATTGGTCTAATATTTCCTTCAAATGCTGAGATGCTTCTCACAAAGGCTAATAAGAGAGAATGAAATGACTTTTGAATTGAAAACAGAGCAAGCTTTTAAAGTCATCTGATTGTCAAGAAAAAGATTTGAAAAGCAAGGCTATTACGCTGAGTAATTTCCAGAGAAAGGTAGTGGACGTGCCCTTACTTGAATCATGTAAAAGAAAGATGAACTCCTCCCATCACTGTTATCTAATTACAAGCATGAGTAAATAGGTATGGGCAACATTTTCAAACCTGGGTTCTGAAAGTTTGACACAATATCCAAAGGAAGATATGAAAGAGGCGGGGTGGTTCACACAGACTGTCATTAAGAGTAGTGAAAGCTCAAGGTCTCAGCCCTGATTCTCAGAGAATAACTGAGATTAAGGAATTAAAATTATATTGCCCAAAAATGTAGGTTAAAATCCTCACTATTCTTTACCACATTGTACTACACATAAGACCCCCCACCCCCAAATTATTATCATAGCAAGAGAAAATGGAGTTATTACATAGTTGACTGAGAACATCCAACATATTTATTGGAATTCCTGACTGGAGGCATGGATTAAAGGACTACCCGTAGTAAAGCAAAGGTCAGCAGTCAAACAAGTGACATTAGGAACATGGTCACCAAGAGGTCCCAGCAAAGTGAATAGAAGTGACTTTTCCTCTGCAGCTTCCCAAGGTGTGAACCAGAACCTAGAGCTACACTGAACGCAAATGGGTGGAAAGATCAGGAAAGGAAAGCTTTGATCCAGACTTCAGCAATTTTGCTTTTCTGAAAGAAGAGGAACCTTGGTTTCCAAAGCAGGTAACAGAAGTAAAGGCAAAAGGTCACAGACAGGCCTTGCAAGGGTTCACATTTTCCCCCTTCCTGCTCCAGCCAGCCTCAGGGGAAAGACTCTGGGGGAGTTTTGCCCATGGGCTAAAGCAACATTCTGTTGGGGAAGACCATGTGGTGGTTCCCCTACATACTGGGGCAAGGGAAGTGTTCAAGCACATGGCCCAGTTCTCCACTGCTTCTCCCCAGCTTGCTGCTGCTGCCATTGCATTCAGTGAAGAGAAACAGCTACAAGATTGTGCAAACTTAATTCAGGGTATTACAGGTGATGCCGGAATTTTGATGCCCCTCTTGCTTGGAAGCTCTTTTCATACTTGGGACCTGTCATCAGTTGTGCTGAAGTCAGAAGTCAAGAGTGGTGGTGACTCTCACTTAGGTGCTGCCATTCACACACTAAGCTCCTCTGCCTCAAAGGCCTGGCCAGGCAATGCTAACAATAAACAAACCATAATAACTCACAACTGCGGCTGAACCCAGCCCTTAATGACATTGTTCAATACAGCTTCAACACTGTGAAGAGCTTCACTGCTTCGTTCCCATGCTCCTAGGAGCATTTCCAGATGGGCTTTACCAAAGGTGATTCCATCAGCTTAGTCTAATTGTTTTGCTCGCGCAGCAGAGGGAAGCTAACCTGCCGTGAAACCCGATGCCTTCTGCAGGAACAGGTTATTGCAGGGTAACAAGCGGCTTTTCTTCCCTGAGCCTCAGCCGGCAGCCCAGTACCACAGGGGGGCACTCACATTAGCACGCACACCTCCCGAGCCGCGCAGCACCTTGCAGGTGTGCGCTGCTGTGCAGCACAGCTCAGGGAGGGCTCGCAGGTAGGCAGAGCCTTGGAAGCGTGGCTGAAGCCACTTTTCCTTCTCTGCGTCTCCACGCAGCAAACTGTTGGTTTGTATTTTGCTTTGCCTTTTGGGTAGAAACAAAGCAAAAGCAGAAGAAAAAGTGAAACTGAAAAAACCCCATACCCATATATATAAAATGGCAGTGTCTGCTAGCGCTGTTTGCTTTTTGTGCATGGGCTAAGAAGTTTTGACCCTGGGAAAAAGGTATCGAGAAAGTCTGGGAGAAGGGTGGTGAAGGCATCATTTTCTGATTTCCATCAATAAGAAAACAACTTGTGGAAACTCCTCTCTGATCACACGGTGAGGCAAAGGAAAGTATGCTGCACGACAGATATTGCTGGCAAGGCTTGAATAATCACTGTTCTAAGAGGGTTTATCTGCCAGTGGCTCTCAAAGTGTCTGCGAACACTGTGGCTGATTCAAAAGGCTGCTTTCTGGCAAGTCTTTGGCTATTTCAAAGCAAAGTCTGAACTTACAATCAAGTTGTTTCTCCTTACTACTACAGATGGTTTGATCAAATGAAAGCATGCACTGCAATGCGTACATTAGAGCCAGAGGACTGAGAATGATGCTTGCCTCAACAATTTAATTCTGTTTAAGAGGTGCTTTTGGATTATTAAGTGCTGCAAATAAAGGAAGTGCAAAATGCAGGATATTTATTTCCCGAGATTTTGTGCTTCTTTGAAGCTCCAAGCTGGTATCACAAAGGGCTGAGGGAATATTACAGGGAGATGTTACCAGCTTCATAGGTGCAAATGGTTGAAGAATGGGAACATGAACAGTCCAACTGAAATTCTGGCAGAGATCACCAGGCAAAATTTCTTCTTTTGTTTTTCAGTCTTCCCCTTATAGACACATCACCAGCCTCAGTCTCTTTGCTGAAAGTCTACCTTTTCCCTGGAAGTCCACTTTTCCTCTGAGTACATCACATTACATCAGAAACAGCCCCAGTGCACATTGTAACTTGGGAATGAGTGGATTGTCAAGATTTTGTAAACTGCTTAGCTTCAGCTTCACCCTGCTCCCACTGTGTAAGCAGTTTAGTCTAATATTAGTGTCTTCTGAAAATTTCACCTCTGGAGCCAAGGAGCACTACATGGATAAATGAAAGGGGAATGCGACAGTGATCAAAAGCTGTCTGGTCCAGACAGATAAATATCAGGCTAGCTTGAAGGTTTTCACCTCTTTGCTGCCGGGAGTTATATTTTTTCATGGCAGAGCACTATGGGCTAATTTCATAGCTGGTGTAAATCAACATTGCACAATATACCTTGGTGGAATGATGCTGATTTATGCCAGCTAAGAATCTGGCTGCTTGTACTCCTACCAGCATGGCATTGACTTATAAATCTTCTTTTAAAACCTGTGGATCAACCAGAGGAACTGTTGTTGAGAGCTGCATGTTTCAAAATTAGCCTCAAGAAAATAGGAGAGCCCCAGTTTCAAACCAGGATAAAAAAATGTAGACACTGAAGTGGGCTTTTTCCCAGAGGTGCTAGTTTTACCTCTGTGGAAACCAGAAACCCCCGGCACCTGTAAAAACTAGGTTTGAAATCAGGAATTCAGCTGTTCAGATCTGCTCATCTTGTATTCCTTTTGAATTTTGAAGTGATTCACCTTCTTCCCCGTTAAACATGTATATATTTAAAATCATCTATTGCTTAACTACTGATCCTTCCTTCTTTACATTTTTTTTTTTTTTTTTTTTTTAATATACGTATGTATACCTGACTCCTTGGAGATCACTTTGTCTGTCTCTGTGATTGCTGGAGTCAGCCAGCAACACGACAGGACTTGCTTGTTTACATAGCTCTGAGGGTTATGACAACACATCAGAATGTACAGGTGCCGTGTAGAGATGCAGCTTGCAATTAAGATCAGTAAAGCTGACTATTTAATAAAGAATTCCTTCATTTTATAACAACCTGATCTTATTATTATATGCACAACAAATCAGCACCATAAAGCTCTTTAAAAAATTTGTTCTCCCTTGGTATTAAATATTTGGGCTAAAGTTAAGAATTAACAATTGCAAAACAATTGCATTAATTGAACAGAAAATTAAACCCATAAAACGTGGTTAAATGCAATTTCCTCATAATTGTCTTACATGTGCTGCCAAGATAATTATAAAACAATTCTTAATATTTTTTTTAGTCCATTTGGTGACATTTCACCTGTGCAATATAGCAGTCAGAGTTGAGCAGATCAGGGGAACACTCTTCAGTTGTCAGTTTGATTTGGGCCTTTAGTTAAAGTGTGGAATCAAGGCCAAACCAGTACTAAGATTTCTCACTCAACAGAGTGGAGAAGACTTCTTGCAAAAGCCATTCCTCAGATTTGAGCACTAAGCAAAGGAAATCCCAGGAGCAACCTGCCCCTTCCAGTAGTAAAAAGTTTATCAGAGCAGCTTTTCATAGAAAAATTAAGTCCTCACAGGTGGTTTTTGAACAATAGCTTGAGAAACTCTATTTTTCCTCTTAAATGCAGCTCAGAATACCTGCCACTTTCTACTGGACCAGGATCTGGATGATCTGATGGTCAGCTATATCTTAAAATGGGAACATTTTTTCTTGACACAACCCCACCCCCACCCCCCTACCCCCGAACTTCCTTCTCACCATACTAGGTACAAGTGGCTGCTGCCTTTTTTTTTAAAAATAAGGGAGTTATAGAATCACAGTTTCTGCTGAAAAATTCAATCAGATACACTGTTTTTATCTATAATCAGGTGGAATGTGTGGTATCACAGTGCAGGTATCAGTCCTTTGATAGAGGGTGAGAGATTCCTGACATGTAGTATGCCCTTTACCTCAGAGTAAGGCAACAACACGTTAACATGTCACATCTTTATAAGTCCATCTTAGAGAAGTGCAAAGTATACACTGATGACACTTCAGATGGAAACTCCTCTTTGGGCTTATTCTTTTGGAATCAGCTTTTCCTTTTCCCTTGAGTTTTTTACTTTCTACTGTTTGCTTGTGCTGCCTCTCCTGCGATGTAATTAGAATTATTTTCTCTGGAGCTGTTCCTTTCATATATCAGCCAATTCATCCACACTGGATGAATTTCCTATTCCCTGGAAAAGGGCTGAGTTTATTGACATAAAATAATCCTTGGCCCAAACGACTGAGCATGGACAGGCAGGCTGGGAATCTGGACGGAGATCCTGCTTTGAGAAGATCTTGGATCACACTGTAATTCTGAGTCCAGTATTTTCTCATGTGTCCTCTGCCAAGCTATCCTCCTTTGTGCTGGAAAAATCCCCTGCTATCAGTGAGGGTTTACATCTTCCTTACTTGGAGCAGGCCTCACTGACGTATCATCTTGTTTACGCTTATAGCGTAAACTGTAGAGAGTTCTGTACAAAGGTGGTGGGAGATCTTTAGAGTTAAGGACACATCAGTGGCTCATCTGCCAACAGGACTTGCGCTGACATCCTGTTCTCAGCCAGTCATTTTCCATCATTTGTAAGTTCTCCTGCCATTCCCACTAGTTTTCTTCCATGTTGTTATTTATTATGCGTCTTTTTTTGTAGTTTTTCTATACTGCTGATCAGCTTCTGTGAAGATAGTCACGAACACAATTTTTTAGGCCTTTTCTTGTTTCAAATGCTTATCCCAATAAGGCCGGCCAAATAAAGTTGTATTCCCCTGGATTTGTGACTCTGTTTAAATTTGAATCTGAAAGTGTTGAAGTTTGAAACCCCACATAGACTGGAAGTTTACCTACATGCCTTTAGCAGCACTGAGTCTTACACGGAGTAGACGTACAGCAATGCAGCAACCCCCTTACCTCAAGTAGACATGACTGTAGGCGGTACACTTTTATTCTCATTTTACTTGCCGCAGCTCTTTCCATCCACTGGCTGCTCCTTGCACGTGCTGAAGTTCTGTTCTCACCTACAGCCCTTGGCTTATGACAGACGGCCCAAGTCCAAGCAGTCACCACAATTCTTTCTAGCTGGCTGGTAGCTACAAGCTTGCAGGCTGTAGAGATGTGCCAAAAGAAAAGTGGTGGTTTTGATCTCTTTCTCCCTTGGCCCTATGGCTTATCTGGCTCACAGAGGGAGACTGATCGGTGAATTATTTTAAAACACACACCTGGAGCAGAGAGGAACTCGGGATGGGAAATGAGGGGAAAAGGATGGCAGGGAGGTAGAAGTCAAGAAGTGTTTGGGTTTGATGTGGAAAGATCAAGTGTGCTGCGGCCTGCCTTGCGAGGAAAGGAGTGTGCCTGGAAGGCTGATGAATGGCAGGCTAACAGGAAACCGCTGCAATAACTGTGCCTCTCCCCTGCACACCATCTACCTGTAGGCACCAAAATTCCTCTCTCTGGGGAAGCGCCCGGTGATCCATTTTCTTCGGTGGCTGCCAGGGAGAGCGAGGAGCTGCTGGGACAGGAGGAGTGGTGTTACCAAAGGGCTCTCCTACACAAATTTGCTCCTGGCTGTGCATGTAAGGGAGGAAGGGAGAGAGACAGGTGTGTGTTTGCGTGTGTGTGTATCAATCACGCAAGCAAACAAACAAACAAAACTACATCCAGGAGGGAATTTTCTTCCTGGCTGAAGCGCCTCTGCCATCTGCTTTGCAAGGGAGTTTGTTAGATTGTACAGTCCTTGGTGCACAGCAGCTGCTGCAGAAAACTACTCACTCAGGCACTTCTGTCCTTTGAGCCTGTGTTTTTCAAAGCTTCTTCTGTTTTCCTGTCTCTTACTCATATCATCAAGGGCTGGGACTGGAAAAATGCATGCAGGTCAGTGCCTGCTTCTGAGTCTTCCAGGTACTGCCGAGCTTGAGCAATAGGGTATAACATAAATTTGGCTGCTTCCATTTCTTTCCCCAATGATAGTGAGAAGTTGAACTTGTTTTCAAGTACCTTCAATTTCCAGTCCAAATTAGTAATTTCCTTTAAACTGGATCCCCACCACTTCGTGCTTTCAGTGGGAGTCTCTAACCATTTCAAAAGAAGGCAGCTAGCAAAACAGGTATCAATGTGCTATCACATGGTAATGGGTTTGGCCGAACAAATTGGCATCTCTTGACTACTCTGATATCAAAAGACTTCCTTTGTCTGTTTCTGTGTTTTCTGGCAGCTTTGAGAGGTTCTTCACTTGGTGATTCACCAGATCTTAAAGGATTTTGCTTTGCAAGGGCTTCCATTGCTTCCAGTGTATTGTTTTGCTCTTGCTTTATAGGCATTGATCTGAACAGAATTTTGCCCTCCTGGTCTTGGCAGTGGTCTCTGCTGAGTGTGCATGAGAGTTGGGCTCAGCCAGCTGGAGGAGGTGGGTGAACAGCATTTCACATGGTGACACTTGGGCCTGAACTTTGGGCCCTTTGGAAAGCCAAGGGGGTGTGAAGGTCCTGCTGGGTGTGACAGACCCTTTGGTCCCCACAGGAGCTGCATGTAACTGAGACATGGGCAGGGTTCTGCTGCAGGCACCTGGCTCATGCTATGGGGACCTCAGTGGCTGCCAGGTCACACCTGTACCACAGGTAGGGGCTACACTCTGGATCACTGCATGCTCTGGCTTCTCCAGGCAAGGGGGTTTGCTTACCCCCTGGAAGGCGAGGAAGCCAGGAAGCTGGTGCCAACTAGGGCATGCTGTGAGATGGCAATAAGTATATATACTGAGAGCAATGGGGGCAAGTGTGTCTCAAAAGCATGAGGACCTGAACACCTAACAGCAAGGGGAAACCAAGGAAACCAAACACTCAGTTTTCAAGTGGCAGCTGAGGTGAGGTTGACATTTTTCCTTCAACCCATGAGCAGAGTCAGACAGACGTGAGTCAGCCTCTAATATTGTCCTTTCTCTGGTTTACAGCAGACACATACTTTAAAGCTGTGCCATATCATCTTCGTCATGAAAAGAAGTCTCCTCATTCAGAGACTTCTCTAAACCACTCAAGATTTTTGAGTGTGCCTTCCCTCTCCAATTGCTTGGAGCCCTGAAAACCACAGCCTTTGCTGGCAGACAATAAAGATATGACCTAAAGTATTCAACAAGGAAAAAGAAAAAAGAAAGAAGGGGAGGTGGGGGGTGGGGGTGGGGGAGGGGAGGGAAGGGAGAGAGGCTGTTGAGGAGGCTTAGAACATGTCCCAACATTTTCTGCAGGTTTTTTCCTTTCTTGAGGCAATCAGAGCACTGCCTAAGTTTTGCACCTGCCATGGGCAAGTGCCTCTGTCTTTTAGTGAAATAACTTTATGCATTTTTAGTGCAAGCCCTGGCCTGCTTTGTATCCTGCTTTACCTGAATGATTATATCTTCTTTACTTCGTTAACTTTTCAATAGGCTATGAAAACAAAAGCTGTCACTCTGATACCTGCCATTTGATATGCAGCAATGCCTTCAGTACAAAAAGAGCCCCTCCATCTCCCAGCCCCCACCTCCAAGCATCACTTGGCATGATCCTGCTTGTAGCTGCTCAATATATGAATGTAGTGTATCAATACATAAAACCTTTCTGTGTTTCTTTCAGCAATAACACGTTCCTATATCTGTAAGTACAAGCTTTGCAACATTGATATGATGTTGATAAAGAAACCAAAATCTACTGTCCAGTGAAATATCAGTTTGTTGTGATCTTAGGGCATCTCAGGGAAGTACTTGTTTAGACAGAAACAGCCACAAGGCCCAGGACACCTTCTCTGTGTGCACACACAAACTAAAATGTTGTAATTTGGTGTGGTTGGACTTAGGGACTCTGAGGATTCCCAGAACTATATTTCAGATTTGCAGAGATCATAAAAATTAGTTCGTGGGTTAGCTCATGTTCAGTGGCAAGAAAAGAAGTCTTCAATAGTCTACTTTTCTAAGATATTTAGGCTTTATTTGCCTGTATATCTAAACTATTAATTTACAAATCTCTACAGCTAGTCATGTTAGTAAAGGAATCCCTCTAGACATTTGCAGTCCAAAGACAAGCTCCTGGATCTTGGCAAAGGCCAGCTCTCAGGAGACAGATCGGGGTCTTAGGGTGGGTGGGCTATATCATCCTCATTTATTCAAATAGCCTTCACTTGAGATATCCCTCAGATGAGGAAAATCTGCCTGGAAAACACAGAGACCACATAATAGAGCAGTGTACAGCTAAACAGGCAGGAGGATAGGTAAAAATAAATAAAAGGATGTGTGCTTTGGGGGAGGAATATTTTTTTGGATGGGTTCAAGCTGGAGGTGTAAGGGTACACAGAAAGCCACAAATTGCTGAGGACAGAGCAGTTTGCAGATCAAACGAAGCTAATGTTGCTTTGGGATGTAATGACTCTGATGAAGTGATTTTCCAGCACCTTCTCCTGAGAAGAGATGGGAGAAAAACTCTGAATGTGTTTCCGGTGGCCTCAGCCCTGGCGATTCAGGGAGCAGCTTCTCCAGTCACTGACTTGTTTTCTGCCCTAGGTTCACACTTGGGCACAGAGACTAGAACTGAAAGTCTAGGTTTTAAAATGAAATTAATGCTTCTGGGTATCCTAGTTTAGAGTGAGCATCTTTAACTCTGGACATTAAGAGAGCTGGGGTTTGGGGGAGTATTGAGCCTGTGCCCTCTGAACATGAGTCTTTTTATGTCCTCTGAGGTTGGGCAGTAGAACAGAAGAACAGAAAGTTATGATAACCTGTATTCTGGTGCCAAGGTAAGACAGTTATGGAAATATAAATTTAAATGTTTTTAGAGTATCAAATTTCCAGTGATGTGAATGGGAACTAATAGGACATTGAGTTCTCAACACTTCTTAAAATCAGGCCATTTCTACTTATTGGTTTAACCATGGATCCAGCTTCCAGCATTCCTGCTTCTCTGTTTCACGTGCTTCTCTCTAAAATCCATTTTTCTTGCATCTGTCAAAGAAGGCTGCAGACACAGTAACAGCAAACCTCACCTTAAAACAGAGGACAAATCACCTCATTATTTTAATGAAAGAAAAATTGCCATCTTTTAGTTCCTTTTTTTTTGGGGGGGGTGGGGTGGGGAGGGGGGGGGGGTGGGAGTTGGAGGGTCTCTCTGGAGAAATTTGACTCTTCTTGTTGGATTCTGACCCACCCAGCACCCCTGGAAGACCTCCTGGATAAGCATCAATGCACTACACAGATCAAGCACTGTCATGAGACTGGAAATGGTGATTGCATGTGTTTTTAGGAAGTAGCCTTTACAGCTACATGCTCTGAGAGGGCTGAAAAGCTCTGAAACTGGACTTTGAAAAGCTTATATTTGTTCCCTGCAAAAATACATTTTAAAATATTGAAATTCTTGTCCATCTTATTTCACCGGAGTTAGCACATTGTAAATGATTCAGACATGAATCAAACATCTCCCTTTCCCCCTGGCTTTGAAACTGTCTTCCTGAAATTTAACTGGGTCTGTATAACCAGTGCCATTAATTCCCAGTATAATTTTATGTAGTGCATTTTCTGTGAAGAACCTGGCACTTTGACAGTAAATAATAATTCCAGGTCAAGAAATATGCTCTTAATTATTTCATGATCTCAGTGTCTTTAGGGAGGGCATTGAACAGCCCCTGGAGCAAGCAAATAAAATGTTTAATTCCAAAAAACCCTTGAATTAATTTCTGGGCTTTTGATAGATAGCAGCTACTCTGTACTTTTAGGTGTCAAACCTGTGTTTCTTTGGCCAACTCTGAGCTGAAGCACACAAAGTAATCCAAAGAAATGTTTAATTTTCTAGAATACTGTGGGCATCTAATAACTCTTATTGTTAAAATGGGGGAAACAGGGCATATTTCAGGTGCTTCCACTTGCATTTGGAAGACCAGCTTGTGGCACATGTTTTTGAAATTGTGACTAGCATTTCAGGGGAATGTGATCCCAGTTTTCAAGTTCCACTGTTAGAACCTGTTGCAAGCTGGTGGTAAAACTCCTCTTTTGGCCTCCCAAATAGTGGCCCTACCTACAGTACAAAACATTCCTAGTTCTATCATCTTGGCATTAATTATCCTAATCTCTTTTCTAATGTTCAAGCTGTTAATTTAACCACGTTGTCTAAACTTGCATTGGAAGTGGAGCTGGATTTCTTTCCTTGCATGTGCAGACAGAAAAGCTGAAGGTAGCTTATCAAAATAAGTATAAGATAACAGAACTCTGGGTTGGTGGAAAAAAAAAAAGAAAAAGAAAGATGTAAGCTATTTTCTCAGATTGCAGAATTCTGTGTTTATTTGAAGCTGGCTTTAAAAGCAGGTGGAGCTGCAAGAAATCTGCCTTCCTGGATATTTTCTCTAATAAATGCGAGGGTAATTTCTTAGCTCCATCTGTGGGGAATTAAAAACAGAGAGCTGAGCTATGAGCAGGAGTCATGAATGTCATCTTTGTGCATCTTACACTACCTCTTATGGACCATGAAAAATTGTTCCTGTTCAAACTGAATTTTCATACAAATCTTATGTTTGCTCACAGAAGTTTTGTAAGCATCAGTGAGCTAATTTAGTGTCCTAATTTGCTGGCAAAAGTCTCCAGTTCAATGCAGACAGACTAAGTTAATCCACAAGAAAATGGTAAAACTCCATAAAAATCCTGGTGAACAAGTAGTTGTCACAAGATGTGTTACAAGAAATCTTGTGGACTACCTTAGTAGAGGTGGCAGTGACTGTGTGGGGTGTAGTGACCTATCCCCTCCCTTCAGAAGGTGACATGTTGCCTCTGACACAGCTGTCCTCCAATTACATCAGCACCTTCAGTTTTTAGTGCTGACTTCTCCAAAAGAAGTGAGTACAAATTAGAGAAAGAATGCAACATCTTACCCAAGCGTTAACGTAGAAGACTGTTGGCTTTTGGGGACTGGGACTTCAGAATTATAATTAGTGTTACTGAGGAAATTAGTGTGAGAGTGTGAGACATCAGACTGGATGGGTACAGTGGTCTGTTCTGGACTGAGATGGTGTAAACTGGGAGGAGAATGTGGTCTCCCCTCTGCTTGTTTGACAATAAAAGAGTATGTACATCTGTAGTCCCATATAAATAATGGCTGGTTCTAATAATTGTACATAAAACATATGGAATGTAGACCTATACTGCCATGTAAACAATGGCTTGTATCAATAATTACAGATTAAGTACACATTCACATGGAACTGCCTATTCTATGTTATACAGAATATATTTTCTGCCAGCAACATTGACTGAAAATCCATGAGGATAGGAAGGAGCTTTTGATGTTAACCCCCACCCCCCATATCATTCCCTTCTTTTCCCTTTCTTCTTCCTCTGTCTGAAAGCAAGGGCTCAGGGTCTGCTGTAATGGTCTATGTTCTAGCAGGGCTTTTTGAACGTGGGTTTTCGCTCCTTCTGTGTGCTCCTCACTTGGCTGCCTTTCCATCTGACTCCGAACGAAGCGAGTACAAATTAAAGAAAGAATGCAGCCCTAACGCCTACACCCAGAAGCTTTCAAAACAGAAGGCTGCTACACCTGTGGGGATAGAACAAGTGTATCAGTGTCCCAGGCTCTGCCCTGGCTCGTCCGCCTTTGTTAGCTGGAATGTGCCGATGAAACAATCAGGTGCAGTAGGCGCGTGGCAGCCTGCTTAAAAACCGATTCTTTGGAGACAGGGAGTGGGCTGTGAATCATGCATCCACATAATCTGATGATAACAATTTTAAATGTGGTGATTAGTGTATAATGGAAAGTATTGTGCTATTTGGTATGATTTGTCTGCCACTGCACTACCCAGTATTTAAAAGGTCCCATCTTCTATGCAAATACTCATTAATTCTAGTAACAAATGCATAAGGTAACTTTAGGAGTGTTTAGTTGCTTGTAACTTCCTCACTCACACAGCACATGCATGCATGTATATATAGATATATATATACACCATTACATTTTGGGTCACTGTACCAGCCTAAAATCATGGACAGGTTGCTGGGCAGCACAAAAAGCAGTATACCTTGCTGTGGAGCTTACAGGCTTAGCTGTAAACTCTTAAGTACTGGTAAAACCAGCCTCCTAGCTGGTGCGCTCAACTCGCACTAGTGCGAAAGTGCTGTTGAGAATACCAGCCCAGAAATGAAAATGCATCTAGCTGTTCAACTTCATGAGTAGAACCAGCAAGATACAACTTCATGACTGGTCCTTTGCTTCAGGTACCTGCACTAGACTACACCTTCAAGTACACAGCAGCTCCCTGTGAATGCCAGGAGAACATGAGTAACCATCAGTGCAGCTGAGGGACATCAGTGTTATAAACATTAAAAGTAGAGTGGGTTTCTCTGGGGTTTGAGGCTTTGAGTGTAAGGCAGCAAGACTGTATTTTAACTGTGACAGTGGTTAAAAAGTACAGTAAAGTTGTCTTACTTTGGGACTAGAGATGTGTCATGTTTGCTTTTGGCGAGATTAATTTTGGTGGTATCCTGTAGCATCAAATTTACATTTCAGGTCTTAGCTCACTGGCCTTTATAATCCAAATAGATTCAGGGCAAATATCTGTTGACAAAGGAAGCAAACAAAAATAGAGAAGAAAAGCCATGGCAACACCAGGTGCCCTCATGAAATCTTCTGATAAAATGAATCATGATTTGGGAGAATTAATAATTGTAGACAGCATTGGTAAGTTTTTCCTTTTCTTAATCACTGAACCTCCATGTGTCCTTGCCATGAATACAAATAGTATCAGGAAGTGAATTAATAGATCACTTGCTTATATTTACTCACATAAAGGAGTCCAAACAGAATAGCTATTTTACACATAGCTTTAGTGTCCATTCTTACTTTAGGCCAAATTATCCATCATATATGAATGACACGCATAGAAAACCTGAAAGTTAAAATACTTTTGTTAAAAGAAAAGATATATGCAATACATGAGTGCAATTTATGCTTGTAAATTTCATCTCAGTTTTAATTCTGAACAATGCAAGCTCAGGTGGAAGATCTCCATCCAGCTTCTGTTTGACTGACTGATGTGGCTAGAAAGATGTCTTCATAACGAGGTCTTAGATAGCCCACTGAACTGGCTGGCTGGGTGCTCATATGAATGTGATTAAAACTGTAATCAGGTTTGAAATGCCAAGGGCCAATTCTTATACAAGTCACTTGGATTGTAGACAGAAGTGTTACTTTCCTGGAAGCATTTGCAATGAAGCAAATCTTCAGCGTGTACGCGCACACACACACAAAGAGAAAAAAAGGAGAGACTGTGTAAAAAGGGCAGCTGTTGTTGGCAATGTAAAAGCCTCCTAGGCTCCACCTGCCTTGCTCGTGCCAGTATCTTTTAAGTACCACCTCCCCTGACATGCTGAATACACATTACTGTCAAACTTGAGTATTAGGTGGATAGATATGCAAGCCCACACTAGCAGCCAGCACATTTAGGGGAAGTGTCAACAATTTTCTGCAAGCATTGTACGTGGTATCTTGCTGTGAGTTTGCTCAGGAGCACATGCACAGTGTGAAGTAATGTGCTGTTATTTTACAGGCTGCAAGTTGAGCGCCAATCAAATGCACTGCCCAGCAATGGAAAAAGTGATATAGATGGGGGATCTCTGACAGCTAAGGTTCAGACTGCTGAGTCTGATGCCAAACAATAACAAATGTACATGTTGAGAAATCTCCCTGGATAACCGAGGTTACACTCTGACCTAAATGACAGAAAAGTAAGAGAATAAATTCTTCCTCACACTAATCTCTAAATCCCCAGACCTCCTTGCACTATAGTAAACCTGACTTGCTAATACCAACATTGCTTGAGATCCTGTTACCTACTGACTGTGAGGCTGCAGTTGCACATGCATTTCAAACCAGTGAGGATCAGCCATGCTGCTGGAAGAAGCAATCCTGCAACCGCTTGGCAGCACCCTGTAGCAGAGCCCAAGACATGGCACCCCTGTTTTGAAGAAGCCCTGCAACCAGTAGCCGGGACCGTTAAATACAGCTGTGTCCTGCTTTGTTCATTGGGCTGTGAGCTGTGCGCCTGGGAAGGTGAAGGTTGTGTGTCAGGAGATGCATTTGACTTGAAACTTTGCTGGTGAGGGTTTGTGAGTGGGACAGAGCACAAAGCATAGTATTGTGGCGCGAGGTGGGAGTTAACCTCCATTGAGACCCAACGGGAGAGGTAGGGTGGGATGAAATTGTGATGGGCTTTGAAGATAAGGCCAAGAAATTTGTGCTGGATACGGTGAAAAAGGGGAAGGGCTTACACCAAAGTAGCACATAGCCACAAGTAGGAAAGAAGAGAAAGGTTAGCAGCAGTATTCTGAGTTATCTCGAGGGGGTTCCTTTTGTGGCTGTTGATAGCAGAGCAGAGTGGATTACAAAAATCTGACATAAATTGTCCAAGGCTTGGACAAGAGCTCTGCCCTTAGAGTTGGGCCTGAAAATCCTTGTCAGTTATGCTTTGCGGGCATTGTAAACATGCAAGGATAGACTTGTTTCTTAGCCTGAGGAGCTTAAACAGATACACAAAAACCCTAACAGCTTTTAAATGTGGCTCTCCTGTTTGTACTAATCGCTGCAGCCCACTCTCACTGTTTCAAACCTAACAAAATGAGGAAATGAAAATGAAAACTAGCTCTGGTCTATGACTATCTTATCTACTTGTGACTGCAAGTGTAATCTGGCATTTTAAAACAATATCTACTGGCTTACAAAGCCCCTTTTAATTAATGGAACCAGAGGATCTCTCTCAGAGAGCAGATGTTAACCTCTTCAAAGTAATGTCAGTAAATTCAGCTGCTCATGATGATGCACAGCTCTCCCAGTTGGACGGTACCATACACGCTGAATACCAGGTTTCAGTTAAGCCCAAAGTATGGAAATAAATCCACATCTGTTTCAAGCTCCTCTTGGATCACTCTGCTTCTTTGTTGTCCTCCAAGGCAGAAAATCATGAATAGAACAGAGGTAATTTTTTTCATTTAATAACAGTGGTACTACTAATACTTCCCTTCTACTATATAAAATAGCTATCACAAGGGAAATCAAGATGACATTGTTTTTCCATTTATAAGCAATGGATTTTAGTTCCATTAAAAGAACTGAGACAATCACAGTCCTCTCCCTACAGATATTCTAGCAAAAATGAAGCAGGATACATTATATTGCAGTCTTAATGCATTGTTTTGATGAAGCCACAGAAATGCCACTAGCAACCTATGTAAAAAGTTTACTTACACCTTTTTGCATAAAATTGTCTCAGAGATAATTTATCTAATATTTGTAGCAGTATCGAGGAAATATAATAATGTAATAGTGTCTACTATGCTGCAGAGAAATATGTATTTATTTACTCAACTTTTTTTTTTATATTTAAGCTTCCATTAAATTTTGTACGACTACCAAAGTGTGCCAACTAGCACCAACAGGTATGTAAGCTAAGATGGGAAAATAAATTCTTTGTGCTGGGGTAACTGGAATGGAGAGATTATGAGAACCCCTGTAATAAACAAGCTTGAACAGAAGCAATGCAGTTGAGATGCACAGCAAGAAAATTCTCAGTAAAGTCAGACTTTAGGGAAAGGTTTGAATAACAAGCCAGACTTTGCTAGCTCTTTGGGAGGTAGCATGAGGAGGACAAAACTGTTTACACATTACACAGTATAATGCCTAATTTGTACAGGCCTAGCCCCCTAATCTAGCTCCTGAGGCTTCAGAAGGGAGATCAAAATTCCCAGTGGTAGGCAGGGTCAGCTCTTTCATGATGTCCCAATAGGGAGTACTGAAACAATGATCTAGCTGCCTGGAGATTAAACACCCAAGTTGATGCATCTCCATCACCTTGAACCCATCAGCTTCTTGGATGACTGATTTTCCCATTGCAGAGGGTTTTTTCACATGGTACCATTTCCAAAGAACTGTGTAGGCCTTAACCTTTTCCCTTTCAATGTGGTTCTCAGTGTTGCTCCCCTCTTCTGCATTTTTGCATGTTTTACATTAAACAGTGATTTAATAAGAAAAAATAAAAAGCAATAACTCTAGGAACAGAGAATGGGAGCCAGGAAGGATTTCTAGATACCATCAAGGTACCTTAATTCATAGATTTATAGGCTTAGTTTTGAACTTGTTTCTTTGTCTTACTGTCTTATGTGGTTTTATAGACAGTGGGTCATCTTCAACAAGGCAAAGGCAGACACCACTTTGCAGGGCCTGCATTCAGGCCTCATCTTGCGAAGTCTGGGTAAGGGAGCTCGCCTGACCTGGGTGAATTCAAACCTCCTCAGGTTTACTGCTAGGGTCAGTGCTCAGATGACTGACCTGGTATCTAAAAAACGAGTGCTGTCAGTTCCCATGTTACAGTGCACGTGTAATGCCCTTCTGAGTCTCTCAGGCTCTCAGGATGTTGCAGTGGCTGTTATTCCTGGAGGCACAGGAGACTGCAGGGCACTGCAGGCCCCAGTGCTAATCCCACCAGGGCCAAGGGGCAACAGGCAGCTCCAGGTGCTGGTCCTGCCACAGAGCCATGCATGGTGTCTGCTCTGGCTCTGGGTATGTTGGCTGCGGCAGGGCTTGATGCCCCACTCCTCTGGCCTGATGGCAGACTGGTGCTTTGTTTGCCTAGGGTGGGAAATGGGAAGTCTTTAAATAATCCTTGTATCTTGGGTTGGGTGGCTGCTAAATGCAGATCCCAAAGTTAGACTGAGGTGTCACATCTTGCTGTTTGGTTGTTTAAACGAGGCTTCCCTCCTTCCCTTCATCCTACCTTCCCACCTTCCTACCTTCTTGTCCTGGTTTCAGCTGGGATAGAGTTATTTTTCTTCTTAGTAGCTGATACAGTGCTGTCTTTTGATTTAGCATGAGAATGATGTTGATAACACACTGATGTTTTACTGGTTGCTAAGTAGCACTTACTCTAAATCAAGGACTTTTCAGTTTCCTATGCTTTGCTAGTGAGCAGGTGCACAAGGAGCAGGGAGGGAACAGAGCCAGGACAGCTGACCCAAACTAGCCAAAGGGATATTCTGTACCACAGAACGTCATATACAGTGTATAAACTGGGGGGAGTTGGCTGGGAGCCACCGATCACTGCCTGGGGACTGGCTGGGCAGCGGTCAGCAGGTGGTGAGCAATTGTATTGTGCATCACTTGGTTTTGTTTTTTTTCCCTTGGGTTTTATTCCTCTCTTTCCCTCTCCTTTTCATTACAATTATTATTATTATTGTTTTTATTTTTTAAACTTTATTTCAATTATTAAAATGTTCTTACCTCAGTCCACAGGTTTTACCTTTTTCTGATTCTCCTCCCCACCCTGCTGGCGGTGGGCAGGGAGTAAGCGAGTAGCTGCATGGTACTTAGTTGCTGGGGTTAAACCACAGCACTCCCTCCCTCCCTCCCTTTCCCTCCCTCCCTCCTCCTGTCTCTCTCTTTTTCTTTCTTCCTCCTCTTATTTCATTCTCTTTTGCTTGCTGGCTTTCTCACTTGCTCCTAGCCCTTTTTGCCTGGATAAAGAATGTGAAGTTCATTTCCAAAGGAAAATAGATACTTGGGCAGATCAGTATTGTCCATGACAGGATAAAAGAAACAGCCTGGTTGAATAGGTACTTACTAGTTCCCCTGTTTTCCAGATTTACCCATACGTAGCATGTTAGGGCAGATCAACCTTTCTGGAGATGGCTGCAGTTCTGAGATGATGCTTTTCCCCTGCTTCCCTCTCCCCCATTGCATCAGGTCCTTGGCAAGGTAGTGCCAGAGCTGCCCTCTGAGGCCCCTGCAGACCCACAGTCCTGCCCCCTTTCCCTCACTGGGGGAGGCAAAGCTGCTCCTCTGCAGGAAAAGTGGCAGTTCAAATGGGAGGGAGCGAAGGCTGGGGGACCTCAGGGCATTGCTTGAACCACCTGATGACAAAGACCCTTCCTCACATCAAAAATAAAATAAATAAAATTGCTTTCCTGTGTTTTGAGTTCAAGCACATTTTTTGGACACTAAAATGTAGGAAAACTACTAATGTTGTTCTTTTTTACCAGTTTAGCTGCCTCAACAGAAATATTATTTACAAGTGACTATGCAACCAGAGACCCCGTGGAGGAACTGCAGCATTGCATGCATGTAACTGAAGACGGATTTATGGCCTACCAAAAAGGAACAGAAAACTAAAATATATTCTCCTCTCCGCTCATGTCAGCCCATTGTAAGAGCAGTGTGACAGTAACAGTTAGGAGGGGCACTCTTGAATCACTTAATGCTGGTATATGACTACACTGTATGGTATGTCTTTTGTTGGGCATACTATGTTTGAGTGCCATATTTTCCTTTTCAAATAATTTTATGATTTTTTTCCCTTTCTTTTTATTTTGCTTATGTTCCTATGGGCTTTTTTCCCCCCCCCCCCCAAAAAAAAAAAAAAGACAAAAAAAAAAAAAAGACAAAACTGAGCCCCAGCCAGCTGCAAACACTAAATGTAGAATTTCATTACACAGGGTCACAAGCAGAGTTCTTTGTTTTGCTTATCTTTATATTCATTTCACATATGTATTGTCATAACTTTTGATTTCCTTCACACATAATCCATTTGCTCAAAGATATAAGCTGCTCAGTGTATTGTTTTCTAGTCAGAGCTGTCTAATTTCGGGTTTGCTGTTTTGCTGATTTAGTGCCCTTAGGAAGTATGATACATATCCATTAATGCATCATCTGTAAAAACTTGTAGATGTACATCCTAGTCTTTCATTAATGTTAATGGTGCCCAACCCCTGAATGTACACTATGTCTCAGCACTCCACAAGTTAACTGAGTTCATGCCGTAAACATCTTGTTCTCATTTCTGTAGCACAGGCTAGCTTTCTTGGTGGGCAGAAGTGGACCATGGAGGTGCAGATCTGCAATCTCACTGTGCACCTGAGAAGTTATTTCCAGCTCTTAAGCTGAAAGGTTTCCTGCAGATGCAGGCAACTGCTCTTTCTGTGAAGAAAAATGCAGTATTATTTGCTCCCTTTCCAAGAAAATCTTGCAATCTTGTTAATTTAGGTGGTAGCAAGCATATTAGGCATGTTAGTTTATTTACAGCAATACAGTAATGACATGAATGTTTTGCATCTTCTGCAGAGTGCTGCTTGTACGAGGACAGGATTACATTCCCAACTGGAATAGTATATTTAAATCATATGTGTAGATTGCACTATGAAATGTCTGGAGCTGATGAAACCTTGAGAAGTTTTGAGTCACGTGATACATTTAGACATTTGAAATCTGTAGATTATCTTGAGCTTTTTTTTTCTTTCTTTCTTAAAAAAAACCCAACCAACCAAAATTTTTGTTATGAGGCTTATGGAATCTCCCCTGGGATTCAGCCAAAAATCAGCTGTAGTGGCAGTTCAGTGCAGACGTAACCAGCTGCAGTATCCTCTATCATAGTGGGGAAGAATCTGATGTGACGGTGCCACTAACATCTTTTTTGGCACAGCACTGGGTTTCATAGTTCAGAACTTCAGTGTAAGGGCTTCTTTAATGTAATATTGATTCTATGGGGGCAAGATAACTTCCTTGGCTTGGTTAGCATTGGCCTGATGAGAAATTGGAATACATTTTTCCTAATCCTCCTTCATCTCTGCAGAAATCACTTTTTGATTGAGGTCAAACTTTTGCTTTGGCAAGTCACTCAGGCTCTCATTAGGCTCTGATTGCATGCATATGATTGTCCAAAATGCACAGTAGGCAAAGGGTCAAGGATACAAAGGCTGCTGTTGTTTTTAATTCTTCTCCCCAATGCATCCAGCATGTGGAAAATACTTATCAACCTCCAGCCTGTGTCCCTGAACCTTCATTCTTGATGCGCCTTTTTAGTCTCCCCCAAGGAATCCTGTTAAACTTGGATCCACACATCCATAAAGTGATGTTTGAACTACTATTATTTTTAAAATGAAATGGGTGGCAATATGACAGTGGTTCAGAAAAGTTAAATCTCTTCATACTCCAATATGTTTATGTTATAGGGTAACCACAGCACATATGAATATGTAAAATACATTTAATTGCTGCAAATAGGGATGCCTTTTAGACACAGGCTCTTGTTACTGAGGAGCAAAGGTGTTGACAGTCCCAGTAGGTATTTTGGGACTGAATCCTCTGTAGCTGTGGGTAAGGAAAGAAAGTAAGACTGTGTTAGTATGTGGGTCCGTGGCATCCACTTTGTTATGCAAACATCAACGGTTGTGACTTACTAAATATGTGATGAAGCCACAGATGAAACTGTAAAAGCCAGCTAGGTGTGTTTGGCTTGGCTTGGCCTGGTCCCATGAGCTACTGGGAGAAGGAGCCTCCATATGGGAACAAGCAATAGAGTTATTTCTCTGTCTGGGAAATTTTAAACTCTGCAGCTACAGACGCGTGCTATACAAGGTGTTCACATCAAATATTTTAAGAAACACAGTCCTCACCTTTCTCTAACTAGGGCTGACAAAAGAGCAACATTTTAACTTATTCAATGTAAGTGTAATTGTTACCAGATAAGTTTTATCTGTTTAAATGAGGTCTGTTCATTTTCCAAATGGCAACTGTTCTTTTTAGACTATTTTTAGCTTCTATTTTTTGAGGAGAGGAAATATAATTCAAAGCAGTGCTCTGGAGAACTGACAAACTCAATACAGCACATAGAATGGTGGAGGGAAAAAAGCCCCTCTAGGTGTAAGTAAAAAAAAAATAAAATTATAGCAATGCTGCTTCCTTTTTTGAGGACATATTTGGGCATTGTATCAAAAAGGGAGGCAAACTTTTTATGAGCATAAATATGAGTATTTCAGACTGAACAGAAATACTTTCAAAGCACTTTTTTTAGGTCTGCGTTCTCATAACAGTTCCTGAAAATTGTCTTTTAAGAAGATGACTCCAAAGGGAAATATAAACCACAGTTTTTCCATAAAGGAAATATCTATTCCAGTTGGCTATTCTGCTACTACTGCCATTTTTCTTTTTCCTTCTCCTTTGTTTTCTGATTTTTTTAAGATTTTTAATGGCATTTAATAAGTTTTTATTTTATCTTAAAACCTCAAGATATTGGCAACAATAATCATTATGCTTTTTCTCATTTAGACGGGTATTTTTAATTTCAATTTGTTATATGAATTCCTGTCCCATTTTCCTCTGCAGATCTTATACTTGCATGTACTGTGGATGTGCTCAAACTTTTGAAAGTAATGCAGCTTTTCTGTTCCTTTATTCAAGTTGAAGACTCCAGCAGCAACTCACTGATAGAGTAATCCAAGTGTTGCTGTACTGGTATCCAAGACATTCTATAATTTCAAGTGGAAATACAGACCTGAAGGTTTTCTCCACAATTTCTTTCCACAAAACGATTGTGAAGCAAATTATAGTAATAAAAAAATGCATGTTGTCCAGTGAGTTGGTCTTAACTTAGCACATGGAATACAGGTTGTCATACATGTTTGGTGTGAAGAAACCTTGGTAGCATGAGACTAATGGGAGTACAGTTCAGCAGTTTGTAATTATTCATGTAGTGTTGCTCTAATGTGCAGGCTTGCATCAAATAAATAATTAAGTTCCAATTTTTTCACTAATTTAAGCTAATTTGAAGGACAAAATAAGATGATCTGCAGCCCAAATTTTACTCCCAGAAGGAAAATATGTTGCTTCAATGCAGTTCAGTTTGTTAAAGCATCACTTTGATTTGCAGCTAGGAATTCTTGAGTACCTTCAACTTTGACAGCTATTGACAGCAGTGGAGAGCACTCAAGGTGACAACCTCCTTCAGGCTGACATGAAGGATTTGAATGCAGCTACAAAGCATAAGCTGCCATAAAACTGAAGCCAAAGCTTTTTAGCTGGCTGTTTTAAAATCTCATAACCTCTGCAGATCAGGATCTCGAGACTGGGACGGTTTGTAATGCACACAAACTAGACAGTTACATGTTCCAAAGTGGCTCATACAGGCATGTGGGACCACAGCAGCCTGAGTCTGGGTCCAGTCACAGCTTGTATTTCAGCTGCTCTCTTAGCTGACATATCAGGGACCCAAAGTGAACACCACAAGTTTCAGAGCCTGAGTTAAGGGCCAAGGCTCTGAAGCTGGGGGCTTTAGCAACACGTATCCTGGGTGGTTTGGCAAAAGCAGAGGATTTGTAATTAGCGGTTACCTTGAGAACCTTGCAAAGGTCCAACTTTAGAAAAAAAAGTGTAAAAATCTTAGAAAAAAAAGTAAATATCAATGTAAATGATTTTTAGGTGATGATTATTTTCATATAAAATGATTTCTTAATAATATAAAACTTTGGTTTTCTTCACAACTGAGATTCACTAAAACAGTTATGCTCATACTTAGCATTAAGTATACCGTTACTTCATGGATGAAGTGAATGGGCTTTCAGTGTTGGGCAGGATTTCCTTTATCACAGCCTTTAAGTAAAATTACCAAGATGGATTATGCTAGACATCTTTTTCTCATATGATCCATAAGGATTTTCATACTATAATTTCACTGAAGAGTCACTATTTTGAATGCTATAGGAAAAACATGTTTAAAATAAAAAATCACTAACACATGACACAAACAGCTAAATCCATGATCATATATCTTTGATCCCTCCCTATCTTTTTTAAAATCATGAAAAAGAACCTATAATACTGAAATTGATAAACTATGTGCTGTACTTCTATTCGGTAAACTAGAAAATAAAATAAGCACCAAGGTATGTTTGACTAGTATAGGAAATAGTGTAATTGTTTTTCATGGAATATCTGGTTTTTAAATTTATTTTCTCAATCTGTGTACATGCAAATGCAAGTTGGCAGGTACTTTAGCTATGATTAATTTTTACAGATCTACTCTTTGAATCAAATCTGAATACTTGGTCCTTGAAGTAATTTGTTTATTTCCACTGGATATCGGATTATGATTTATGAGTTTGGTTCTACTCAGATGGGATTTTGAACCTTCTTTTGGGAGACTAGCCTAGCAAACTCCACTTCAAAGAAATCTTAGTAATTCAAGTCAAATATCCATTGCTTAGTATGCCTTGCTTTTATGTTCTCTTGGGTCACCTGAAGCAATCCTGGACTAAAGGAGTAAATTTGTAAAAACACTGTTCATCAGATGGCTTCTCTTAGGGAAACATTTGTGGAATTGGCTGAATTCTATCAATGTCATGTCTTGGTTTTGTGAAGACATTACTTAAAATAGGTGGACAGAGATTTTCTGTCTTCTGGAATACATGCCCAGGAACAGGAAAGGAGACTTAGCTTTTCTGTATATGATCACAGTTTATTGTTCTTCTGCTGTACTCCTTTTACTATCTACTATGGAGCTCATTTATCTGTAAACAAGGTGGAAACCGAGCAAATAAGTTTCTCAGAATTTTGTTGATAGCTGCTTCTGAGAGTGCTCTCTCATGTTTCCTTTCTAGATGCTGTGGTGAAGAGTTTGAGAAAAGTAGCTCTCCACCTGGATATTTCTCCTTGGCTGATCCTTCTTTTCTTTGGGATCCTTGAATACGGACTTGGTTTCGACCTGAATTTTTCTTTCAGTGCCAGGTATCTTCTGTTGTCCTTCATGTAATGATTAAGCCCTGCAGCTGAAGTAAGACTTATGGCGCTATTCACAGCAAATTAACCTTTCTTGAGGTTAATGAAAGATGTATTACTTATGCTGGAACTCTTTCTCTCTGTGTGCATCTCTTCCTTTTTGGGTTATATTTGGGTGTTGCTCTGTTGAAACACTGCCACAATTCTGTTAATTCTGGATTACTCCATCCCCAACTGGATGCAACTTTCCTTGGTTTCAAGCTTAGCATATAATGTAAACACAGTCTGTACCTACATGATGATGCAAGTCTTGAAAAGCTGATCTGTTCAAATGTAGATAACAACATTTAAAGCTGTCAAAAAGTTTGGAGGGAGCAGAGGAAATAGAAGAAAATTGAGCTTCTGCTCTATATAGCTGTCTAACTTGAAGAAAAGTTCAGTGGTCATCTTAAGGTACAGTGGCATTGTCAAATGCAATGAATCAGTTTTATTGAATTGAGATAGCTTTTGCTGTTCATTTGTTCAGAGTCAACAAATTCCATTTTATTCATAATTAGAGAATCATCAGTAGTTTTGGCACTACAATATTACATTTTTTTTCAGAATATAGATATATTTCCTAAGAATACTGGTATTTTCTAACAGTCATTGTAGGCAATGCAGACTTGTATGTTTAGCAAGCTGAGTCTGCTGAAGTCACTTCCATAACACCCAAGGACAAAGATGCTTAGCTAAGGCTTGCATTTTTCCAGGAGTGAATAGCAAGGACTTTGTTTCTTTGTCTCAGAGTTAATGTATTATCTATGCCAGGGGTCCTCAAACTACGGCCCGCGGGCCGGATACGGCCCCCCAGGGTCCTCAATCCAGCCCCCGGTATTTACAGACCCCCCCTGCCCCCCTCGCTGGGGGTTGGGGGGGAAACCAAGCAGCCGCAGATGACTGCCTGCCACTGCATCCGCGCGCCGGCCCCCTGGTTAAAAAGTGTGAGGACCCCTGATCTATGCCAACCAGCAGCATGACTGCTTCTTCTGCAGACCAGACTACATTTGGGCTATGGTATAATTCTGCTGCTGTGTTGTGTTTGATTCGCGCCCCTCCCTGCCCCGCCCCGCCCCGCCCCGCCCCCCCCCCCCCCCCCCCATCCCAGAGACAGAGTTTCTATTTTTCTGAGGGGATATCTGTCTCCTGAAAGAGACACTCTGCACAAGGTGGATAGCTGCTTTTTGAGTGAAAGATAACGTTGGTTTCTGTGCACCCTAGACACTACATGTTTTTAGTGCACATTATGCATGTTTGCCTGTGTGTGCATGTGTACATGTCAGAGTGTGTACAAGAGCACACACACATGTACTCTGTAAAGTGAATGTCTTGGTTTGAGTCTCAGTCCTGTTTGCTGTTTGGGGATATTTTTTTTTTGTTTCACTTTTTTGGCAAAGACATAGCATTTAGCTCTGCGATGACTGAAGCAGTTCAGACTGGAAGAAATGAGACTTCTTGTGAGAATCTACAGGAAATGTGTCACCTATAGTCACCTAGAAATCTGTTAGCTGCCATGCCTATACATAGCTTAAACCTCACCTTTGTGGGGATTCTCTGACCCTTTCTGTGGTAGCACTAAAAGTATTTCCTCAGGATTTTTTTCAAATTATGTGTTTGAGAAACCTCGGGCTTGATTTAAAGAGTGAGTTTGGAATTTCTGAGCAGTGAGTGTAGTGTGACAGAAAAATTATGTCCCAAATATAAAGATATCCAGACTTCTTCAGCAGGCAGCAGACCACCTATGTGGCAGACTTGAGATTCCTCCAGAGCCACTAGTTGAATTTTCTTTGTATGTGCCAAGGAAAAACACTGAAAGGGTATTTTCTATAACTGCACATTAGGGTCTTCTGGTCACTGCCCAAAGTGGAGGAATGATGCCTAGCAAAAAAGATTAGTTGCACATCCTAGTGATACTCAGGAAAATGCTACTGAGCAGCAGTTTGGCACCTGAAATGCTATTTTGTGAATGGTTATGAAGTTGTACATGATGTAACACTATATGATATTCTCCCAGTATTTGTACTTGTAATGTACTTCAGCCAGGCCTCTAGAACAGCAAGTGATTTTTTTCCCCACTCCTCTGTTTGTGTTTTCTATTTGTGATCCAACTGCATTATTGGCACATGCAAAAGGCATCTACAAAAGCAAAACAGTAAGCTGTGATCTCCAAGTACCTGGTACGCTTATGGAATTTGAAACACATGTTTTGAGCTTTGGCATTAACAGAAATGAAAGCATAACTTTTTACGTATATTAAACATTCCCCAGACGCCAAAATATGTGTTACAGTCTATGCCAACTCACCTGAGGGCAAAGGGTTCCGCAGGTCTTTGGAACTTGCCTAATTTTGATAAAAAGCTGCGTGTACCCCTTCACTGTTCAGCGTGCGGATGTTACAACAGTATCTTGACCATCATGATATAATTTATTTTAGGATGAAACATCTGTAATATTTTGTAATGATATTAATCTACAAAAGAAAGACAATTTTATGTATACATCTGAAATACAGACTATATGCAACAGCCAGTAAACTTGGCTGATATTATTAAAAAGCAAGAAGTATGCAGTGTGCTAGATTTCATCTTAGTTGATTTACAAATCACATACCTTCACATTATTGTAGTTATAAACATGTGAACTGATCCAATTAAAATAGGAACCTACTTGGAACCTAAGCCTTTTCCTTGAACCAAAATTAACATTTGTTAGGTTCAAAAAAAGTTTGAAACACACAATCTGTTTCCTTAAGCCTTTGACTTGGTCTTCCTGACCCCAGGCATCTACTTTTCCACTGTCTTTCAGTAGTGCACTGACTTCCCCCTCCTTTATGTGGTGTCCAATGGGTTTTCCTCAGTTTCCTATTCACTGGAAGGTTCTGTGGGTTTTTCCAGCTAACTGGAAAGTTTCTGCAGTTCTCCTCTTATCACCCTCATCAGCAACTCTCTTGCCTTTGGAGAACCTCATAGCTGATAGATCCATCAAGGTGACTACTGAGTGTGTGCTCTTCCTTTATTCCCGTCTATAGCTAATGGGCTCTTGGCTTTTCCTGATCAACCACATACTATAATTCCCTGTCTATATTAATCAGAAAATCCTTGATAATTCATGAAAGCAACATTGAGGGAAAGACTGAGATGGGGGAATGGTGTGCAGGAGGAAGCAAGTCATGTTTTTAAAACCCTGCTGAAATCCTGAGATGGGTGACAGCGTATTGGTTTTGCGTCGCAAGGTTTTGGCTGGGGAGGGGGGGCTACAGGGGTGATTTCTGTGAGAAGGTGCTAGAAGCTTCCTTCCCCCATGTCCAGCAGAGCCAACGCCAGCCGGCTCCAAGATGGACCTGCCACAGGCCAAGCCCATCAAAAACAGTGGTAGTGCCTCTGGGATAATGTATTTAACAAGGAGAAAAAAGACCTGCAGAACTGCAGCTGGAGAGAGAATTGAGACTATGTGAGAGCAACAGCCCTGCAGTCTCCCAGGTCAATGCAGAGGGAGGCAGGAGGGGCTCCACATGCTGGAGCAGATACCCCTGCAGCCTGTGGTGAAGCCCCTGGTGAGGCAGGCTGTGCCCCAAAGCCCATGGAGGTCCACGGTGGAGCAGATCTCACACCTGCAGTCCATGGAGGACCCCATGCAGGTTTGTTGGCAGGACCTGTGACCCCATGGGGGCCCCATGCTGGAACAGTTTGTTCCTGAAGGACTGCATGCCACGGAAGGGACCAACACCGGAGGAGTTTATCAATAACTGTAGCCCATGGGAAGGCCTCACATTGGAGAAATTTGTGGAGGACTGTGTCAGTGGGAGGGACCCCAGGCTGGAGCAGGGCCCGAGTGTGAGGAGCCTCCCCCGAGGGGGCAGGAGCGGCAGAGGCAGCGTGTGATGGACTGACCCAGCCCCATCCCTGTCGCGCTGTGCTGCTGGGGGAAGGAGGTAGAGAATTTGGGAGTGAAGTCAAGTCCAGGAAGAAGGAAAGGGTGTTCGGGAAGGTGTTTTAAGGTTTGGTTTTATTTCTCATTATCCTATTTTAATTTGATTGGTAATAAATGAAACTAATTTCCCCAAGTTAAAGTTGAGTCTGTTTTGTCCATGATAGTAACCAACGAGTGATCTCTCCCTGTCCTTATCTCGTCCCATGAGTCTTTCATTACACTTTCTTTCCCCTGCCAGCTGAGGACGGGAGTGATAGAGCAGCTTTGGTGGGCACATGGCATCCAGCCAGGGTCAACTGACCACAGTCCTTTTTAGCATCTAATGTGGGGCATGAGGAATTTGAGATAAGGATAGTGATTGGGAGATATAATGGACAAAAGTAAAATGGGTTGAGAAATTTCATAGTAACACTTCATAGAAGCTAAGAGGTTTGAGATCTACAAAGTTAAATTTTTCTAGTATGGGTGATGCATCTCTGTGTTGTGCAGTTATTTACATTAGCATGGCAGAGATATGTAATGTCCCCAGTCTGATGTGGCACAAGAGGAATGGCAAGATACTTGTAACTTAAGCAAAGTGCATCCCCAACACAACACTGTTCATAGGATTGTAGAATTTTTGTCTCCTATTAGAATATATTTTCTTTGACTAACGTCTAGTCACAGATTTTTAAAATGTACCGTACAAGAATTCAGATAAGGGGTTTTATTTTACTTTTTTGAGAAACTCCGTCATCCGTAGAATTAAATCAGGACTGAGTAAATGGGAAACCATGATCCTATGTACAATATACAGAGTCTTTGTGTATGTGCATACACACACACACAGAGTATTGCAGTGGTTCTCAGAAACTAACTTCTAATGGTAACCCCTGGGTAATGTACCCATGTACCCTACCAACGACAGCTGAGCTTCTCATCAAGAAGCTCCTTACTTAGTCTGGGAGGTGGAGTTTAGAAAGGTGATACAAAGCTGACTTTGTTTTCTGTGGTGATAATTTGCTAGGCCAGTTCCCCAATTTAACTTAGAAGACCACGAGTAAACTGTGGCGTAGTGTATTTGGCACAGACCTGGTGCTAGGAATGAAATAGGAATGCCTGCCTAACATCCCCATCAGAGCTTTCTCCAGTCATTCTCCATTTCCACAGCTTCATGTGCAGGGGCCCTCCAGCCCAGGGCTTCAGGGCATTTGCATGGCCTCCCCATCCAGATGTGCATCTTTGCAAACTGGGTTGTGTTTTGCTGCTGTAAACTCAACTGCATGGGAAATAACATTAGCATGTTCACAGTTGCAAATACAACATTTCTTTATAGAAAAGCAACCCGTAATCTTTAATGAACTTTTCTCATATGACCCCTGTGAGATAGGGAAGTATGGATTAGAGAGAGATCAGTTAACATTAGCCATCTAAAAGTTAGCTATTAAGTCTAAACTGTCCATCTGGGCTAGCTATCAAGCCTGAGCTACCCATCTGGGCTCACTCTTTAGGCAGGACAAAGGGAGACATATGGAGTAACTGTGAAGACAAATGGAGTAACTCTGAAGATAAGGTGCATCACCACCTGGTTGTATCTACAGGAAGCCTGGGTGTCCAGTGTAGCACCTACCTTTTAGATGGTTAAAGCAGGAGGAATTCCTTTCCAAGCAGTTTAATAAGGTACCTTTGGAAGCATATGAATTCGGGCTAGGCTTCCTGATACAAAGGCTGGAGTCTTAACTCGCCTTCTTATCTATACTCACACGAGGCTGCTCAGGCCATTTTAAGGGCTGCTCTGTGCTAGTGTTGCCGCATAAAACAGCTGCACACCAGCACTATCTGGTATCAATATCTACCTCCAATTTTGCACATAGAAATTATGTACACACACAAACACAGATGCGCATATACTTTTGGGGCACAACAGGAAAAGGATTTAAACTCTGCAGCTTCTGAGAAGTGATGAATTGACAGAAAAGATATTAAAAAGCAGAGAGGACTTAGAAAAAAGACCTCTGTGCTCGACACGATACGTGAGCATTTCATTTGTTGGTAACTCATTCTGAATTGTTGGTCTATTCGGACCTTGCTCTGGTGCCCTGCTCTCTGTAACTGCAGCATGCAGGATTAATATCCTCACTAACTCTTATGCATTTGGCAATATGCTCTTGCCCAATTTTTACTGCACCCCTAAGGAAATAAGAGCACTGTGTATTCTAGGAAAAAAACACACTTTTAAAATATTCATATTTCCATGTTTGTGTGTGTCTGTTGTGTAAGTTTTCCTTGGTGGCAGTGAACAAAGTGCTCTTCTGTGGAGTAGGCGCTCCTGTCTCCTCCAGCAGACTCAGTGTCTGTACAGGGAATTCCTGTTCCTGGCCCAAACCCACAGGCCCTCAGCACTGGAGGACAAGGTCGGCCATCTCACACTCTCTTTCTCTCAGCCTGATAGCTGATCTGCGTGCTGGAGAAACGGGCTCTGAAAGACAAAAAGAGGGGGGCTGAGGTGACGGAAAGACAGACCGTGTGTATGTACTTCCAACTTGCCCTGGGAATTTCAGCAAGTATTTCTTCCCTAAAGTAAGTTTGTTCAACTTTTATACAAGTCCTGATAGTCTTTGATTTACTCTGCTCTTCCTTTGAATGAAATAGTGGTACCTGGCTGTGTTGTTTTACCGGCACTGTGACAGCATCATCCAAGCCTCATTTCACACCTTCCATCTTCCATCCTGCCCATGAGGTTGTTTTTTTTTTCTTGCATTAGCAGTGACTGAGCAACAGCATCCACTGCTAGGCAAAGACTACCTACAGAGAACTTCCTCTGTTTAGACTTTAGTCAAAGACCCACGGAGCATACTTTGTGGCTACTTATGGTCAGGGAGGTATGCATATTTTTTTAAAGTTGTGTGCTTTCAAGACAGGTAATTGTGTAACCTTAGCTGCACTCCTTTTTTTTTTTTTTTTTCTTTTTTTTTTCTTCCTTTCCCCTAAGGCTGGAGTGGCACCTTGCATTCCAGCTGGTACCAAGGGCAAGGCATAGCAGCACTGCTCACAGTCAGCTGCAGTCTAGCTCATGGTCTGCCATCCTTCACTGAGGAGGACACTATCAGCCCTTTCAGGCTCTCCCCAGCTGCATTTCCCTAGCTGACTACTCTCCCTTTCATGCACAGTACAGGAAACGATGGGGTAGAGCGTATGAAGCACCTTTATTATCCTCTGAAGCTATGCCTTCCATTGAGAGCAAGGGTAATTGTTCTATTTCTGTTTCAGTGTCAGGTACCACAAGGTTTATGCATTTGTCTCTTCGAAAACATGTTTTGCTTTGATGTTTGCTTTTCTAATGGGGCTAGTTTGCATAATACCTTCTGCTGCAAAAGAATGCTGAATCTACAGATGAGCTATCACTTCTCAAAATACTGATTGCTATCAGATGGCTTGCCGAAGGCCTTGGCTGTGGCTGTGCATGCGTGTGTCTGTGCGTGTGTGCACAGTCAGGGGAGGGAGGTTAATTTCCTGTCTTTGACCAGTTTTGACATAATGCATGAGCTAAAAGAGCTGGATCCATCAGAACGTTAAGATTTACCTCTTTCCCAAAGCAGCTTATCGAGCTCTCTACCTGAAAGGGGGTAGCTACATGTGGGGAAGGAGTGAGATGATGGGGAAAAGGGAAATGCAGTGTTTGTGACATTGGTTTCCACAGTGCAATGTTCCTGACAGTATCTGTCTGTCTCTTTACATGACTTTTACACCTGTGGAGTTTCTCTAGCATTGACCTTTAGTACTGAGGATGGCTGAAGTCAGATAGTTAAAGCTGTACATATCTAAAAGCTGGGTCAGGGGACATGAAAGAGAATAGCTGTAGGGAATGTTATGGGATACATATACACACATTCATATGAGTGAGTTATGTATGCATGTAAGATTTGCAGCATTTCTTCCCTTTCCCAAATGATACGTTACTACTTGCTTATGCTGACCTCTCCCCAATGCAATCGCTTATCTGCTGCCTACTCACCTGACCTTGCTGCTTTTCCATGACTGTACCTGATGCCTGACTAACTCCTAGCAGGCAATAGGGGTGTGGAGAGGGAAAGGATTCCTCCTTTCCTTCTCTCAACAAGGAACCTGAGCCAGAGTCCACCTTTCCTCTGAAAGTGCTCTGACACACAAGGGAGCAGACCTTAAAGAATTCCCACTGGCAGCAAGCTTTGAGAATCAGATTTGAACATTTTGGCCTCAGCGTTTTGCTTGGTAGACTATGGTTCTAGGTACTTTTTATAAAATTCAAGGACTGTCCTTTCTATAGTCTTGCATGCTTCTCTGCTTTCAGGGTTCATGCAAAAACCCCCAAAGACTCAGATACTTCTTTCAGTATATATTCCTGCATTCTAGTGCCATCTGAATGAATCTGTTTCCACATATTTTTTGGCCAGAAATGGGGTCCAATCTTCAGAGAAGAAACTTTCTCACAAGTTTTTGGAACTTCTTGGCTTTAGTGAGCAGAGACAATTGGAAATACCATGAGAATGATAATTAAGAATAATTTGTGCTGACATAATGCCTTCCATCTGTAGATCTGAAAAAGCTTTATGAACATTAATGAATTAGTCCCCTTACTACCCTGTGAGACAAGGATATTGTTATCCCAGCTTTGCAGGGGTGGGTACTGAGGGGACTTTAGGAATCTAAGGGCCTGATCCAGCATTCACTGGAGTCTATGGGAAAACTCCCAGTGACTTTACTGGGACCTGGATCAGCCTGTTAGCAGATTGCTCGAGGCCACACAGCGAGTGAGCGATAGCTTTGGGAACAGGACCCAGAGCCACAGGACTGCTTTGTTCCTTTCCAACCCTCGACTTTCTTCAGGTCTTTCATTACTTTTCTGTCTGGATGAGGTGCCTGAAGTTGAAAGCATAAGGCAACAATATAGAGAGTTCATTTATAGCGTTTCAAACCTCAGCAGAAAGCTTGGCTCTGGTCTGGTCTGAGGGAGGAATTTTACCAAGACCCAATTTTTAAAGAGGTATCTAAGTGCTCAGTTCCCATTTTTATGGGCAGGAGAGGCCTAAAGACCTTTAAAAAAATCAATCTGCAAATAATGACATTGCTCTAAGCAGGTAAAGTATCCCTCATGCAAGCTCCCGGAGAAGCTGAGGAGAGCTAAAGCCACACTGAATCAAACCCTGCAAAGAAGCCAGCTCCCCAAAGAGTGTCCCCACCCCACAGAGACCTCTCCCCACCTAGGTATGCCCACAGATCAAAGCCACATCTGCTGCCGCCAGGAGACACCTGTCTTACTCAAGGCAACAGCCTGCCGGCTACCCCCACCCCAGGGTGGCCCTGGCAGCCTCCTCCCCAGGCTCATACCCTCCTCTCCTGGCCTGCCTGCCGACCTTTTTCCCTTTCAGGCTGGGTTCTTCTACCACTTTGTAGATCTTTTTGCAGCCGGGTTGCTTTCCACCTGCTCCCCGGGTTAACCCCTTCCTTGTCATTATAAACTTAATTGCAGATGCATGTAGATGCATGCAGATGAAATGCTGATCTACAGAAGCTGAAGTCAGCAGTGAGCAATGCAATGCGACCTTATTAAACACCCCTGGTGCCAGCGTGAGCAGAATAAGAAGTGAGATTTCTGACTTGTGGGCAACAATATATTTTTTTAATAGTTTGGGACAGTTTTAGGGTTCTGAGCTGGCTAGGAGAGTCCCCGCAAGGCAGGGGAAGGGCTCGTCCTCCTGGAGCTGATGCTCACACAACAACCCAGGGCTTGCAATCTAGTGACAGCCCAGACCTGCTCCAGTGCAGAGCCTGTCAGGCACTGTCCTGCTCTGTGCTTGCCAAACCCTGGGCATCCAGCATGGATCCAGGCAGGGCTGAGGGAAACCTATCCTGCCCTTAGCAAAGGCTTGTAGAGGTAGAGACTTTCCTAATGTACTCCTATTCAACGGAAACAGCAGAAGAGATTTTTTAGCCATTTCCATGTTAAAAGTTCATATAATGTGGTGGGGTTTTAAAATTATTGAAATGAAAAAAGAATAGTTTAAGTTTTGAATTAAGACTGTGAGCTAAAGGCTAAAGGCAGAGGTAATGGAGTAACCCTGGAGACTCCTTGTAAATGAATTCAGTAACAGTCTGTGTAGCTGTTTTTTGAAGGATTGTAACAAAATCACACTACCCATAGGGCAAGTACTCACACAGACTCCACAGTAGTCCCTTTCTGAAGCACTTCATACAAGGGAAAGTTGTTTAAGAGTGAGCTATGTTGCTCAGCAACACTATGTATTTAATTTTTTTCTTTTTTAACATTTCATAGCTCATGGGGTTTCAGGCACTAGAGCTAATTTATAAGAAGGCTCCACTGTAGTTTTCTGAAGTTTATTTAACTGCATGAAAACATTTCTAAATAAATTATGTAATCTACAAGATATGTATGTTATTTGTGTGCTGCATTGCTGGTATTTCTACTAAAGTACCGTTGGATAGGGCTTGAAGCTGAACTGAGATATCATCTGTTCATTCACTGATTGTAATTATTATTTGGGTCACTTTACCTCTCCCTGTGCTTCCCACTAAGGGATAAGGACAGCCCTTTTACAATGCAGCCCATTAATTGTCTTTATATGTTTTATACAGAACAAATAAACTAGTTGAAAAACACACAGGTGAAGGAGCTCTTTGTGTCTTTATGAGAAGATTACAGTTACAAGTATTCAACCTGATTATGAGTATACAGTTCATCCTCTCCCTCCCCCCCCCCCTTAAAATACATAAGATAGATCAATCCTAAATAATTTCCCACTCTCAATACCATATTTATGGAATTACAGGAGTTATATGGAAGTGTGCATGCCTGTGTTCACTTTTGAGCCACAGGAAAATTAATTCTCAAGGGAACGAGCCCTGGTAAATACTTTTTCTTGAGAGTGACCAGTAAGAAGCACGAATAAAGTCTGAGAAAGGTTTGTGGCTATATATTGGTAAGGCAAGTTTTTCTCCACCCAGCTGCCCCTGCTCCTGGAAATCTTCCACACCTTCTGGCCTCGTTACCCGTGTTCCTAGTTTCCTCATTACTTGTTCTCATCTACTGCTGGGCAAATCCTGCAAAACAGTATTCATAACATCTGTTCAAAGACAGCCCACACGCTAACTGACATGCCTCTTTAACACGCTTTCTGTGAACAGGGGGACAAGCAAATATTTGTTCACAAAAATACTGCTCAAAGAGAAACTTCCATGAGTAACCACTGATGTCTGTAATTGCAGAAGGATTTGGGATTGGGGGAGGGGGAGAGGTGGGGAAGGGAAGATGGGTTGGTATGGTCACTTTGAAAGCACTTTGTGGGTTTGACAGTTAGGAAGCAAGACCATTGTTAAATGATATCTTCTCCTGTTCATGCTGCTTAGTCAAATTTCAAATCCTCTTTATGAAGCAAATCCCATTGCAGATAAAAGTGTGAGAGCAATCTGTGGGTGGAAACAAGTATCAATAAACTATCTGATGAATAACTGAGAGTAACAATGACCCTGTGCCAACCCAGGTCTTTCCATGGATAAGTTACAAGTGGAGTTGAAGACTTGATGAGACACTATTTGACACAGAAAATTCATCCACTTCTGTTCCTATCACTTAGAGGAGTCCCAGCATCAGGTCAGCTGTATGTTGGTTGGTACCTCAGTCAAATGATCTCATAGCCCTCATCATGGGCTATGACTGGTGATAAACTAAAGGAAGCTGTGATAGTCGCAGAGAGAGTAATCTGGAGCAGGAGACAGCCATTGCAATGTGGGGAGAGCTTAAAATGTGCTGTTTTCCAGGCAGCTTAGGATATGGTTAGTATTTATAAAAAAGAAGTGTTAGCTGCTTGAAAACGAGAAGTTATCCTTAGTAACTGTGCATTTGCATTTCAAAGTGGTAATTACAGGTATGTGTACACACAATTAAATAGGCTGCACAGACTGAAAATAAACAAATAATCAGTGCTCTTAGCCAAGCCCTAATGAACATTTTTTGTTATAACATAAATTAATATGTTCTTTGAAAGAACAAAAAATATGAAATATTCCTGTTTGAGATTCTCAAAGATTACACAAACAACAAATGATTTAAAAAAATTAAAGCCGTGAAACCCTTTGACACCAACACGTCCCTTTAAGCATTTAGCAATTGGACCTGGCCAGCTTTCCTGATGCAAGCTTTTTCATTCCCGTTGGTAATACATTCAGCAAGTTCCTCTGAACTTCAGGCAATCAGACACATAGATGGCATACCTAAGGCTTGCTCCAGCAGGCTTCATTGACGTTTGCACTGTTGGAAGCCATTCTAACACAGCTATTTATGAATATGTAATATGCAAACTGGATCTTGCCCAAAAGCTGCTCCAGTTTTAATGACTCTGCTCCTGTTAGCACACACGCACTGCAAACTCTTTCTCTGTAGGTGAGCTAAACAGATCCAGGGAGTGTTAGCCATTTCAACTTTGGGATTTGGTGACAGGAATTGTACGCAAGCAAGCTGCTGTTTCTTGCAAACATTCCTCACATTTCTGGCACACAGTAGGGTGGATACATATTGTGTAACAGCATTTTAACCTTAGCATTAAACTGGTCAAGTGACAAAATGCTGAAAGAAAACTAGTGTGTTCAAATGATATTGGCCAATACTTATCTCACATACCAAATAACCACTCTGTTTACTGTGGCTAGTCCTAGAAAAAATGCTCTTTTTTTTTTTTTTTAAAAAAAAGGGCTTTGTAAAGTCCTGTCTTCACTGTGTCATACTGCCTGAGGACAGCAGCAACAGCAGTGACCTGCTCCAGCCACATGCCTTAAAGGATTGTCTCAAGAAAATTAGTGTAGCTGAGTCTCTGTGCCCATTCAGCTAGAGAAGAGTTTTCTGTGCAGAATGTACTCTCTTGAATAGCTGTCCTGATTTTAAGTTAAAGCCTAGTAACTAGACAATTTTACCCTCTCTCATAAAGTATTTTTCATGGCAGTTGCCGACACCCTCAATTCTCTTCTAATATTCCCATGACTTGGTTTGGGGTTTGATGTTGAGTTCAAATAATATTCCAAGCTTGTTTGCTAAACCTCATCATTCTCTAGCATTCTCAGCATGCTATTGTACTGCCTAATCCTTGGGGGTAATCTGTCTTTTCAGATCAGTGCTTTCCTGGTATTATCAGAGAGATCAAAAAGAGTTTTCAGCTGGCTGAAGGCATCACTTAATACGCTAGGGATATCGGGACCTGCATCTACCTATGTGTCTGCAGTTTTGAAAATGTGAAAATCCCTTGTAAACAAACCAACAAAAATAAATCGGAGTGGTAGCTAAGCTGAGCTTTTAGCAAAGGCAAAACAAAATAGAAGATGTGGAAAATAATTACTCAGTTATTATATTGCTTTCTAGACAGCACTATATTCTGGTCCACCAATTAGTATTTCCATTTCCAGGCCCCTATAGAACCTCAGGAAATGGGACCTTCACCAGATGGTTTAATGGACTAACTATGATTTTTCTGTCACCTTTGAAAGAAAATGATGTTGTAAACATGTCATTCCTCATCAAAATACTACTTAATTTGCTCCCCCCTGCTCTAATATACGTTTTACAACATGTAAGTCTGAAACATTTCCCTAGAAACTTTTGGGGTTTCATTTGTGGCGGAAAAACCCCCACCAGTTTTTACAAAACTTGCAGGTTTTTCTTCTGTTAAAAGACAGTTTCTGGAAAACAGGTCTTCCAGAACTTCTTTGACCAATGCTACCAGTTGTGAAGAAGATTTTCCTTTGTTTTGATGTTTTCATGATCTCTTTTCTTCACAGAGCCCTGAGTACATAAACTATCAAAAAATTATAGTAGCAGCTCGTTAGGATAGAAATCAAATGGTTTAACCTCCTCAGAAATCAGCTGTGGGATCATAGGATCTTGCATAGATTTTAATGTCATTTAGGATACCTTTCAAAATTATGTTTTCATATCTCTAACTTTAAGGTTGGCTGTGCAGATGCTCTGATTTTGCATACTACTGCATCAATCGGCATCAACCCCACTACCAGATAAAGGCTGAAGCTCCCTTGTGCAGGGAATAATAGATCATGCACATGAAAGGACGTAATGGACCACAAGCAGTTCCTGAGGAAGTTAGCTGCAGCTTCTGTCGAGGCAGCGAGGCGAGAGGCTGTTGACTACCCATGCTGTCAGGGAAGGCAGAGCTGTGGGTACATTTCACACTAGCAATATTGGGGTCCCTGGTGTCCATCAACATGCTTGGCCTGACTGGTGCAATAGTGAGAAGGGAAATGCCTGTAAAAACACTGACAGGTCACCTCTGCTGCTGCTCCTAACCCTTGGTGTTCTGATTGAGCTGTCATTTCTCCCTTGCACTCATATGCTGTATGATGCTCTTGGGAGGTAGCTCATACATTAAGAAGTATTGCCATGACTAATGAAGGAGAACAGCCTTTGCCTTAAAGGTTTTGTAGTCCAAAATTCCTAATGAAGTGGTGCTGTATAAAAATGGGACATACTGTGGGACAAAAACTGCTCACCAAACCTTCCCAAACTGGAATGAATTTGACACCATCAACATATGTTATGGCCCAAGCTCCTGCAATCAGAGTAGAAGTTCAGCCTGGCCTAACAGAAGCAATATATATGCTCAAATAGTACAGAAAATCTGGGGAAGGAAGGGCAAGCCGAATATAGCCCAAGTCTGATGTAGAACTTGATTATCTCTAAGACCACCACACTCCTCTCTGTCTTCAACAGCTGCTCTGGAAGGACCAAGCTAACAAAACCCAGCAAAACCAGTGTAGAACAGGGGGACAAATACAAGATGTAGCCTGTCCATGGGTGAGGTCCCATTGTCTTCAGGGGTCTGACAGGATGATATACTTTGCAGCCAGCACTTGCTTCTCCGCGTGGTGTGGTACAACCTGTTTGTGAGTTACATGTATATTCTTGTACAAGGTCTGTGAACGTGCACTGAACTCCTTTGCCTTCTCATCTCCTGTGCAGGGTACTTGCAATGTTGTTCTCATTTTCTAATCAATTGCACTTGTTGCTTGGGGGCCTTAAACTTCTTGTTGCTACACTACACTGGCTTTCATGTCTATTTCTAGACACCCAGCATTATTGTACTCGGTAGAAGACACCTTTCAGAAGTCCTTTCTCTTCCCTTCCCTTCTCAAGGGCTGATGTGCTGGGTCAGGATGAGCTGTCCTAGCATTCCTTCTTGCTGCAATAATGATCAATTACTAGAATGCTGCAATATATCTATAGAGAGAGTATGTTTTTATATATATATATGCACACACACACACTTATTCCTGAATTTGTTATGTACCTTAAAGCCTAGAAATGATTATAATTTGGATTGAAATATCACTCTGTTCTTTCCAATTTCTCCTTTTGATATAACATGTTTGAGTTAAAAAGAGGACAAACCAAAATGAAGTCTCCCCATAATCGTGATATTGCAGCAACAACGGAAAAAACCCATGGAATTGGCCGCTACTGTTGAGACTGTTAAAATAAGGGAGAGAAGACTCCATGCCTGAAGAAGTTAGTTATGGGATCTCTTTCAAAGTGAAGTATCTCTAGCCAAAAATTGCCTATGACCCTGTAGGCGGAAGTGTGAGTCTATTTCTTTCTCAGCAGAACTAGTTTGATTTTTTTGTCCGTATGTGAAGTTAAACATCACTGTTCCAGACAAAGATGTGAAAGTGACGGCTGAAATGTTTCTTTCAAGCGTTGTACTTGCTGTGTTAAGTGAATTTCTCTGTGTTAATAATTTTTTGTGGCAAGAGGATTACATCACAATTACAGGATACAGCTACCAGTATATTTCCTCAGTACCTCTGAGAAGAGCAAAACTGTTATTTGCTTTGGCCACTGGCTGGTTTTAAATGTTATTGAGCCCTTTAATGGACCTGCCCATCCATAGCTCTAAGATCGCTACAAAGGGATTGGGAAGGAAAATTTGTTTCTGTAGTTTGTAGAATGGAAGGGGGCAGAGGCACAGGGCAGTAGTAGTAAACTGTGCCCAAGAAATGTGTCTTTGTGGAAGCTGGGCATCATTTGACTGAGAAACAGACATTCTTGTAAGTTGGTGCTGCTGTCATGAGAGTTACCCAGGAGAAAGTTGTCCTGGATTGCTCTTGCATCTCCTATTTCAACAGTATTTTGCATATAGTCTAAATGTAAAGTAAAAATGATCTTGAATGCATCCAGGCAGCAAATAGTGAGCTGGGGACTGGGATCTATTTATTGAATTGAAGAGTTGTGTTCAAAAGTCTTTTGCAACCAAGCTAATTTCTTACCTGAAGTATCTTGCATTTATTAGACCTTACACTCCTGAAGTAAAACTAGATGTGTGGTGGTTCTGTTATTCCCTTAAAAATGTTTGCAACACATCCTTTATGCCATTTGCATGAACTTGAAACCCAGTCCTTAAAATTTCTGTACGCTACAGTCCTCCTCCAGGCTGGTTAAGAGTGAACAGAAAAGACACTGATGTAGGACACTCAGCTTTAAGTCTCTGTTTCAATGAAAACTGATTTTGTGCCCAGGATGAATCAGCTATTAGCACTCCAGAGAGTGCTTCTGTGTGCAGTTCACCTAGTGGGTATAACACTTACCTGAGGTGTAAGAAATCTAAGTCCAAGTCCCTATTCTGAAGCAGGTAGACCTGAAAGATGAACTCAAATTTTCCACACTCTGGTAGGTGACCTAACCATAAGGGCAGCCTGGGACAGTTTCCACAACAGTTCACAGCTATCTGTTTGTCTCTCTCCCTCTCTGATGTTCTACATCCCCACTCACCCCTCCTCCCCCTCGCCCCGCCCCCCCCCCGCCCCCCCCCCCCCCCCACTTTGACTAAAACTTGATCATCACTCTGAGAAACCTTTCCTAAAGGAAGTTTATCAAAAAACTCACACAAATAGTTTTGGTTTCAAGGAACCTGTGTTTTACTAAAGAAAAAAGACCCCCTAGAAAATTCCCGGACATTGAATCGAAAGGTTTCCAACAGGCTCTGCTTTGGTGTTCTGTGACTGGACTATTCAGAGGCAACATGAAACTGCAAACATAGTCTGCATGACTGCCATACCTGCATGATTTCCACTTTACTAAGTAATGGACAACATTTTATATGCCTGGAGATACTCTAAGACTCTCTAAAGTATTACTAAGTCTTCTGTATAGTGAAGCAGAATTCTGTTGTCATTTGCTTCTGTAGCAGTGCACTAAATAATATATTTGCATTTTATTTTAGGAAGCTGAGGGAGAAAAAGAAGCTGATAAAATGTCCAGAAAGTTTTCAAAGATGGATCTACTTTTGAGCAGATTACACAAGTATGAAAACCACATCAGTAATATGTTTGTAAACCATTTAGTTATTCTCATTGTGCTCCCAGAATGAGGTATTTTAACATGTAAGGAGATGGTGGCCTTTTAAGATATGAACATTTCTAAGAAATACTGATGGGTTTCTAAACTACAAACTCAGAGTGATATAGAAACTGTGGAAAACGAAGTGAAAAAATGAACTCTGACCTCTTCTAGTTGCATAAGATCACTATTAAATTATACCTTTGGGTTTATTAAGGTGTGTTAACAGACTCTGACAGAGTCATGAAACAGGCCAGTTTCACCTTTTGTGTTGCCAAGGAACAGGAGTTTGCTTCCCTGAAAACCTGAAGTAAAAATCAGATGAATGCCAGTGAAAAGGAGATGCTGGAAGCCCTAATGTTCTGAGTACCACGGAAGGTCCTGCGTGATGTTCCTACAGCTCTGCAGAGTGGGCTTGGCCAATCGCCACCCTGGGAAAAGCTGTTGGATTGGAATCTGAAGAAATACTTTTCCTGCCTGCACACTGTTATTGCTAACAGTCATGAGAACCAGAAGCCAGTCATGGGATTTCTGGTAGGCTTAGAGGAGAAAGGATGAAAAGGTATCCCATCATCCACCATTCATCGCTGCCAGATGTGTGTTGCTCCTGGTTAGAAGTGATTTCAGTGCATGACTCATGAGGTGCCGTTTTGTTCCGTACTTGGTGCAAGGTTCCCTTAGCCTGCCAGCTTTCCCTGTGACCAAAGTACAAGCGTGATTCCCACCTAAATTTTTTCCTAATTAACAGTTTTAATAGAGTGACGGCAGTTCCACCCATTTGTGAATGTCAGAGCAAATATCTTGACCCTCAGTCTTGTTAGCATTTCAACTAAATATAGAAAATTTCACTTTGCTCAGTTCTTGTAGGAGAGATTCAGCTTTACATCCAAACTACACAAGAAAAATAAATGAAACGTTAACAGAATCTGGCAGTACTACTAAGATTGTCATATGCCCCCAGTAGTGGTGGTCATACAAGAAGACAGAATGAATATTGTCAAAAAAGGAGTGTTTGCTTAAAATTAATTAAATAATAAACATAAATTTGTTATTCAACACTTCCAGCTAATTTCAAGCTCAGAGATTAAAAAAGTGTCAAACACAGGTGTCTGATATCAGGCCCTAAATGTATGGTTATTAAAGACAAGTGGCCGGGGTTCACAGATGTATATCTAACTTTGAAGACAGCAGTCTGTTTTAGGTTGGGGAAATATCTACAGCTAATTATGTTTCCTTTTACTGATTATTCCCCAGAGAACATTTCAAAACTTAATGACAATCTAAACAACTGAAAATTTTGGACTGAGAAGTAGAGAATTAATTTTAAGTGATGCATTGCAATATTTGTAGTTTGGGTGTGTTATGCCTGAGCTTTTTGGTATCCACCAGGTTTCTTCACTAGCATGCATCCCAGGAGTGGAATCATAGTATCTCTGCTTTCTTGCCTCATATAGTACGTTGTATGAGTCCTTGGCCAGGAGGCCTTGCAGCTAAAAACTGAAAATTATTCCAGGTTACTTTTGTTGATGAATGGTTCTTCTGTATGGTCACCTGAAAGCAGAGAAACTTCAGATGTAAAAACCTTGCTTAATCAAGAACTTTAGCTATCTGCCAGAATGTATTTTAGATGGAAAAGTTTCAACTAGCTTTAGCTAAATTCTATTTCTGTGCTGGCAAAACTCCTCATAAGAATGAAGAGAGTGTACACAAAGCAACAGGCCCAAGCACTAGATAAAAGGGTCTTTTAATGGGTTAAATTAACTGTAAAGTTAGCTTGCCAGTTGGAAGGTATAATAAAACATATCCCCAAACCAAGAGAGAGCCAGCGGGTCTAATTTTAGGGTTACCAGCTGTTTATATTTGGTGATGGCTGTCATTACAGAACAATTTCTGTGTCTGTGGCTAGGGACTCTAGTGTCAGACTGAAAAGTAACGGAGAGAGAGGAGCAGTGGAGATTGGTTAACCTTTTCTTTGTGGCAATTAGGTTATCTGCTCATTGGCATCACACTCTTCATGGGTATTGGCCATCATTATAGCTAGTTGGCTGAAGCCGATCCCCAAATCAGGTTTTCTGCATGTTTGAGCAAGACTGGCCCTTCTTGTTAAAATCTTACTGGGGCTCTGTGTGTAGCCTTATAAGATCAAAAAGGGAGACAGGCAGAAAGAAAAGAGGGGGAAAAATGAAATTTGGATGAACCAGATATATAATTGAGTAGCTCAGTATGTGAGTTGCTTTATGATTTTCATTGGCCTTTTTAATGCCTAAGTGGGCCATATATGTTGTCAGATACCATGTCATCTGGTATTTTTGTGGCATTCCCACAAGCTGGGAAACAAAGTCTCATGAGAAAGCCAAATGTCGTATTTTGTTAGTGCTATAAAACACCAGAATGCTGCAAAACTCTGAAGAAAACATAAAATCATAAGCTCTCCTGTCTTTTTATGGTTATTGTCCTCTTTGACAGGGCACATTTCTGAGAGGCTTTTGGTATAAGCCTTTCACGAAACAGTTATAAGAGCCCTCATATCAGTTCCCTCTGCCACAGTTTATACTAGGACTTTGCTAAGAAAGCATGTTGCTTCAGCCTCCTAATGATTTTTCAGAGATACTAAGATTTCAGTCTTTATGCCCCAGCAAAAGCCTTGTGAGATGCTTGCTGCTTGTGCAAAGAACCAGTTCAATCTAAACGTAGCTGAGTAAGAAGACCCAATCAGAGCTATCAGGGGAATTCCAGGGCAGACATTTAGCGTTTTTTGTAAAGCAAAAACCAGCAGCCTCTGTGTATCTTTAAGACTCTTTAGAAACATTTGAGGACTTGTTAGTGTTGTTGCTGTTACTGAAGCATGTGGATCTGTCAACCAATGTGAGTCCTAACATGCTAACAAGTATGGAAAAGGTATACATTCAAAAGAAACTGGAGTTTAAACAGACAACCATGCGCAAAACAGAGGAGCAAAGGAGATCCCTATTTCACAGCCAGAGACTGAATAACTTTCCTCAAAGCTTTCAGAATAAGCCGCCAGCAATATAAGAAAAATCCTGATGTTTGTCATGAGAAGTAGCTTTGTATAGATTTATGAGAATTTGGAAATAAGGATTTATCCTTAATTAACATTTTAATTATTCTTTCACCTATCCCAGAAATCCGTATTAAGCCTTGCCGAACATGTATTGAAAGCCTTGATGTTGTAAGCAAACACTGATTCACTCCAGTCAATGAAGCAAAATTCAGTGTGCTCGCAAAGAATCTGGTTATGATGAATTTTCTTTTGCAGTGAGAAGGGGAATAGGAAACTTGCAAATGTGGTTTTCATTGTTAGTAATTTAAGATATTTGAGCCAGGAAATCTCAGGCTTCTTTCAATGCAGCAAAATGTCAATGTTTCATTGATGTCCCCACAAACATGCAGAGATAAATATTGCTACCCTGTTCTCAGAAAACATAGCTGAAGTCTGTATTCTGTATGCTGTGCAGAGCAGCTAGGATTAGATAACCTGAGAGTCCTACTCAGCAATCAGCAACTTTTCATGAAGTGCTGTTGTGCTTTGGTAGGCGACTAACTTAGGCCTTTTAGGCCTCTGTCTTGCATGGGTGTATTGACACAGGAGCTCACTCATTCTGTGCTAATATAACGTTGATTTCTACTCATTCTCACAATGAACGAGGTAAAAGGTTGCTTTTAAAAACACAGAATGGAAAGCAATATATGCAAGTTGGTATGGAAATTCTATAGCAGACAACCAGGAACAGACTTATGCCTTAATTACAAAATCACGTTGCCTCATGTTGTAGGGTTAGAGTAGAGCAGGAGTCTCTATTCTGATGTGAAAATATGCCACAGCCAGCAATTTTAAGAGCTGTTTCTAGCAAAGGATTCATTACTATTCTATTTGTTGACAACTATGAATGTTGAAAAGTAATTAATTCACACTAGGCACACTTTTTTTTCTTTTCATAGTTCCTTTTTATTTTCTGCTAACTTTTGTGTTGGTTTCTCACACCCCTTACTCGCTTGAACTTACCTTGGGTGTTTCCAGTGACACTGAATTGGATCATCGTGGCAGCAAGACTTTGGGAGTTGTCAGCTGTGTAAAGAAAGGCAGACTAATAGGAAGCTTGCTGCCTTTGTAGTGGTTTGTATCTGAAGTGTGGCATGTCTGTCCAATTTTCAGGGAAAAGGCAGAGTATGGTATGGCAGGTGGGCATAATCACAACAGGTCACAGGGAGGTATGTCATTTCAGTGTATGCAATTTCCTCTTTGAGTCATTTTCAAGAAAGGATGAATCACTGCATCCCATACTGTAACTTTGGTTCTGCCTCTGCACATCAGTGTCATGACTGGATCTGAGGTGGATGCACATTTTTAATGCTAAGAGGAGGTGAATGCCACACACTACAGCAGAATGCCTGGCCCCTTTGCAAAGTTTGGGGAAGAAGGTGAAAGAACATGCAAAATACATTTGCAGCTTCCACAGCTGATCAAGCATGGGAATTACTAGGCAAAGAGTATGGGATCTTAGTAATGAATAAATAAATGAGAATAAAATTGCTTACCTGTTTTGTTTTGCTTTAAATTTTACATGCAAAGAGCTGAAGAATTTTGTCTCACACCATTGTTCAGGGAACCAGATTCAAACCATGTAACCTGCTCTATCAAAGGATGGATTCCCAAACATTAGCAACATGATTTGCTGTTTTCAAGTGTTTCTATTTCCCATTAAAAGCTCAAATAGTTAGCTCTTTTGCTTTGTGGGGTTCTTTTTTGTTTAGATTTTTAAGAATTTTCTGTGTCACTAAAACTCTCTGTGGGGCTGTCAGCTTTGACATCTGACATCGGTTTTTTTGCAGCATTTCCACAGAAAGGTAGCAGCAATTCCCAGTGGCAGCTTCCCAGAGCAGAGTCAATACCTCAGTGGATAGTTCATTTGTTATGCAGCATCTGGGATTCCTTTCAGCGTCTCCAATTACTGGCCTGATCCAATTCCCATTAACATCAAGTAAAAGATTCCTATGACTTCAGTGGGGACCCGAACTAGATCCTAAACTTCTGTTGACACCAAACATTGGAATAGGAAGTGAACAATGTTGCTGAGTTTTATACAGAACAAATCAGAACAGAAACTCTATGTTCATATGCTATAAAGGGTGTACAGAATGCAAATGCCTGATGTTGCTGAGGGCTTTTTTTGCTTTGTTTTTTACAATGTTTCATGCCTAATAGAGTAAAAAAAAAGCTTAATAGGTTCAGAATCATGAACTCTGCATTGTCATACTGTCTTCCTACACGTGAGACAGGACTGTATCTGTTAATGCTCTGATGCCTGTGTGCTAAATCAATGCCAACAGGAAAAGGCAGCTCCATTAGAAACAAATGGTTGTAACACAATATCTAATGACAGGTATTTGCAGTGCTTTGGAAACACCATTTTAATTCAAACTGTGATTATGCATGACATTTAGCCATGGTGACTTGTCACTTGTAAATATAGATACTAGTATTGAGCAAAAATTGGCATTAAAAAAGACATTTAGTTTAAGGGCAACCTCAAAGTTGAGGCTGGCTTTTAAGTACTGTCTTCTCACTGTATGCAGATACAGCCCTGCTCTGTATGCAGCTAAAACACTGCTGCCTATTTGCAATGTACAGAATTATAAGCAGTGGCAGAAATACCCCCTTTAAAATGTCCTTGGGACACAAGCAATGTGATCATTATAAAATGGTGCATACAAGCTTAACACATGCAATATAATTTTGGTTTGATGTACACTCTGTAGGAAAAGTTTATGTGCATAATGAGAGTGAAGTCATCTACTACTTGAGCAGAGAATGCCTTGCCAAGTGAGCTTGCACCCTCCCACAGGGATCCTCCAGAGTACATCTGGGTGAAACAGTTTGCCCAGAGCCTGCTCCTGAGAAAGGCAGAGAATTTTTGCTCATACAGATATTCAGGTTAATTTCAATACATTATTTTCCCCTGGGGCAAATACCCTACCCCAAAACAAAAACAAACAAACAAAAAAACAACAACAAATAAATAAATAAATAAAACAAAACATTAAACCCCTAAAACCTTTCTGGTTAAGACGTCTTCTTAATCTTTTCTTTTTTAAAACATGTAATAATCATAACAAAAATGTGGACTTAAAAGTACCAGCCCTCACCCCGGAAACAGAGGAGTGCAAGTGGGGATTGCTGGTGATCTGGTTGTTCTAAGTAAAATTTTGGTCTTGCCTGCTTGTAAGATAAATCAGGAGTTGGGTTGACTCAAGACATGTTGGGCTTCTTTTTAGCTATTAGGGTTTACTCATTGAACTGAGAAAATATTTTTGTGGCACAGTTCAGACCAGGAGACTTTTTATTTCAGGCAGCCTCTGAAAGCCTCCTGCTTTACACTATTTTCTGCAGACTGGCTTTGCTCCACAAGCCAGTCCAGGGAATGTCTCTCACTGTGCCCTTCAGAGCACTTCAGGAGCATCCTGGTTGTAAGAGTCCTTCCTCTCCCGAGCATGCAATGTGTACTTATGTGGGTCCTTTTGCAGGCTATGCAGCATAGGAGCAGGTTAGTGTGCTTTTGCTTCCATGTTATGTACTCAAAAATGCAATTAAAGGCTTACATTATGGTACAGAATTCTGTTGGGAAGGTTATAAAGACAGGGGCCATCTGCAAACTTCAGGTCCAGGCCTCGCTTCATATTTCAAATATGTGCTAAGTCCAAAGCTGTTTGGAGCAAAATTTTTTGCTCTGCTTTCTCACTGCTCTTTGCCTCTCACTGTATGTGTGCATGCACGAATGCATTGGACAGCCCATACAGTGTGTGGACATGCGAGTGCTTATTTATGCCACGTTCATGCATAAGCCCCTCTCTGTATGCGTAGTGAATGCCTTAAATGCAGAGACATAGCAGCATTTATTCTCCCTATTAGAGAAGCAATGGAGTCGTCTTTACTCTGTATGCTGCTCAGTAGAAGACAGCAGACAGAGAGGATGTCACGCATTGGTAAGACCTGATCCTCAGGCCATCTTCTGAGGAAATTGCTCCTGCAGGGAAACCAACAGGTAGAAAGTTTGTTCAGACAAAAGGGCTTTTCAGAGGCAGGCCGAATGGGTGCCCGTGAGGCGGAGGAGGTGGTGACATGGCAGGGGGGGCAAAGTGGGCCCCTCGGGGGCTCCTTCTCTGCAGAGGACCATGCTGCGTGGCATGGTGTGGCCGGCCAGTGTTTGTTGAAAGGGCAGGGTGGCTGCTGTTTGCCCCTTTTCTGTCTCTTGCTGGCCCTGTGGCTGAGAGGAGAGCAGGAGGGACGCAGTGCAGCTGCCTCCCCAAGTATCACCACTTTCAAATTCCACTTCTTATCTCAGCCCTTCTTCCTTGTTGCTAATTACCACCTACTCCAAGATGTCAAGAACATACTCCCAGGAATAAACTGCTAGATAAACAAACCCCAGACAAACATCAAAGCTTAAAACAAACTGATAAGTCCCTTTGATTGATTTTAAGGGTCGGTAGGGAGAGGTGTGTTTGGATTGGAAGGTGCAAATGTTGAGCGGAGCAGCACCTGCTGTCTTGTGATCTGACCAAACCATTTGGCTTGAAAAGGCCAAGAGATAGGGAATCAGAAATCCATTTGGAGTTACAAAAGCAGCAGGGGAGGCTTAGATGAACAAAGGGGCTCTCCAGGCAGGGCCCTGTGCTGCTTTTTGTCAGCTTGGTATCACATTCCCTGCCCCAGCGTGACAGACAAATGCCAGGCCAGATGATGTGATATGATCGGCCTCCTTCGGATGAGGTCTGTACCAATATTATATGATGGCAGCAGATGCTGATTCAAGCTTATCAAGATGGGCAAGCACAAAGTAAATCAGAGCTCGAATGTCTCAGCAAAAATTATTTACAGGTACCTGTGTCAGCGGGCGGGAAGGGTGTTGTTCAGAGGCAGAACAGGCTTGGGACGTGTCTGTGTATGGACTGAGCACTTGTGAAAGATGCTCTCAGTTGGAGAATTACAATGTGTATACAACAGCAGAGCTCCCCAACCCCTTCCCTGCGTCCCACAGGCTCTCAGTCCCGCTCTGCAGAGACTGTGCTTACCTTGGCTGACATAGGAATGAGAATCCAGCTCATGCCTATTAAACTGGAGATTAGTACAGAAAACCTACAAAGGCCTAAATATGCCTAAGATCAAAGTGATATAATTTACTGTGATAAAGTGGGATATCTTTTCCTCTCTTAAGTCCCGATGCTGCACAAATATTTCCGTGCCCTTAACTACGCATGCACAGTAATGCCACTGTTACTGAGGGGCTTTCCACATGCTCAGTTATGTGAGTAGGATCCAAGGACTCACACTCCTGTCAGCTAATTTATAGTGCTTATATCTGTGCCTGAGGGCACCTAGGGGTGTTTCAGATACTGCAGTGATGGCCTGAGCTTGCTTTGTACCATTCCGGCTTCAGTGTGTCCTCCAACAGTGGCTCTCCTTTGAGGAGAGCAATTGTAGTATAAAGGAAGAGAGCATGGCTGGGAATTCTGCTTTGATCGCACTGTGCAGCTTTACAAGTGAAAAAAATGCAGCCTACGAACAGTTATTTTACTTACTTGCTTTTATAAGTAATGCTCTGATCTTTTATTAGAGATTGATTATTTTGCCCTCGTTTTTGGGGGGGATTGGGTTTGGGGTTTTTTTCTTTGTTATGAGGACAAAAAAAGTGGGGTGGAGAAGAGAAGGTTGTGTCTTTTTGGTTATGAATTTGCTGTAATTGATGGACATTCTAATGCAAAGCTCATGTTTACCATGAAAACCTCTGAAAAACCTGTTATGTTTTCCCCCCTATTTCTTGAAGTGAAAGCAAAGGAAATGAGGCTAGGAAATAATGGGTGGGTGAAAAAAAGACAGTTCCTGTCACTGAACAATGTAAGTGGGTAGATGTGTCAGAAATGCTTGATCGATGTCTGCGAAAACCAGGAGCAATTTCTAGTTTACTCTCAGGAATAATAGCAGAAAAACAATTTTAAATAAACTACTGAAATTCTCAATTTGAGTTTTCATGGTAAAAATCCAATTCTTGGATTATCACTTATCCAGCTATAGATTGGGCAATTCTGTGTGCACTGAAAAAAAAGTAATGGAGGTTGAATTTCTGCAAATGAGTTTTCAAAACCATGTACAATTTAGGGCAGTGACTGGTCCAGTTCTATTACTGGCATTGCCTACAACGTTTAAATGATGTTTCGAGATGCACCTCTCCACACAAGACAATAATAGCTAAAATCCCCAGGCATGCTTCATTTCCCAGTGACTTTCCTTGAAACCACTTGGAGCATGTGCAATGACTTTAATATGACTGAAGAAATATTGATGTACATCGAAGAGATCAAGGTGGAACATGTTTTTCTGACTCTCTACCTAAAAAAAAAAATAAAGCAACATCACCCCTCTGTACATTAGACTTTCTGTCTACTGAACTGGCACAGAAGGAAGATCTCTGAGGGCTTTCCAGTGCCAATAGGGATGATTTACATGTTCAACACTATTTGTTTTAATCTTGAAGGGAGTGGAGGAGGGAGGGAATGAGTACAATGATACATAAAGAAACATTATTTCCCAAAGGCAGATTTTATTTCTTTAACAATTTATAAAGCTCCAGAAGTGAAATATCACTATTCTGGGACTGGTGTTATATATCAATGAGTTTAGCAGCTGCCAGCCTTATGCATGTATTTTGTACTGTGCATACAGTGCAAAGCCCATTGATTCAACACTAACAGGATCTTTATTGTCATTGTTGCAGTAGATCACTAAATTTGATCCTAAAAGACAGACTGTATGTTGCAAAATGTCAAAGGCAAACTTGTATAATAAGCAAAACCAACTCTACCTCCACTAACCAACCTATTAACTACCTTAGCTACTGCGTTTCACTTATTGTGCTCTTTATTAATAGATGTTACTATCACAGTTCTGTTCATTCTGCTAGCACCTTAACTATGTAGACATAAAAATGTGACCAAATAATGAATATATTGATTAAAATTGTCTTGGAGTCTATTGAGGGAAGGTGGATCTGTACCTTGGGAAAGGCAGAAAAAACCAAATCTTGTGATTCTTATTGTAGTCATAGTAGCTCTGTAGCCCCTTATAGACCACTTACAGTGAGTACCTGGATTTACAAGAAAGGTATAGACAGCCTAATTATAGGAAGAAAATTCAAAAACCAGCAATGATAGCTGCTTCAGTAGAAGATGGGTTCCTGAAGCTAAAGCCCAATTACTGAGAGGTCTCAAAATGGTAAAAAAGATTGCATGTGAACCACAGGTCACTCCATGACCTCAGACGGATACCATGGGCTCTTTCTGCCTGAATTCTACTAAATCTTAAAATTAAAAGAAGGAGAAAACTGAAGATTTCTTCTTGAGGTTTGAGGGAACCTGAAGTAATAAGGTAGATAAGAACTCTATTTCTTTTCTGGAAAGTAGAGATACATGCTTCATTTTTGGGTTTTACATATAGAGCAGGAAAAAAACTTTCAGAGGGGCTCTGAATCCCCCCTGTTAAAAGGATCTATAGTAATTGCCTGTGTTACCTCTGTTTAGATTTCTCAGAGTGCAGTTGTGGTGAGAAAGGATAGCTCTACTGAGATATACACACTGTTCCCCTGTGTGGTTTTTCTCCCTTTAAACTTAGTTTTGTTTGAGTTGGAGAAAAATTTAGTTTTCAGCTCCTCAGCTACAGAGCCTTTACTGTCAGCAGAATCACTGTATTTTCCTTAGGCAAAGACAAAAGAGACAATAGAAGGGCAGTATATACTATGTGCATTGTTACAGTCTCAGTGGGGACTTCTGGTATGGGATTGATTATGGGGATACAGAGTGAGGCAGGGCCACATCCTTCTCTGAGAATGTGTTGGAACTCCAGAAAGCTATTCCAGACACTGATGCCTTTTTCATTGCTTTTATTGGGTGCTAGGTCTTTGGGTTTAGCTTGTTATTTTACCATGTTTATGTATTTATTTGCTTAGAAATAATTTAGTCCAGAGTTTGCTGAAGATTCCATGTGTTCACTTGAGATGCAGCAAGATTCAAAAGATGAGAATCAAAAGTTTGCTTGATACTGATATCATTGTTGCTCCAGGGCTTTGAAAATGGCTGGTCATGGCAGTGAAATGGGGAGCGGTTCTGACTTCTGCTAGGAGCTTGCAAAGCAGAAGTCTGCTGATTTTTCAGTTCCGAAGAATGTCCGCATAGTTTTCTAATCCCTGGAAGTGGGGAGCCAGCTTTTAACAACAGCAGGAGGGACTAGACCTTTGGTGTTTGCTAGCTCTGAAACTGGGATTTAGCCAGATTATTCTTTATTTCTCACAAAAGGGGAGTTATAATGCTTGCTGGAGCCAAATGACAGTTGTGGGAGCTGGGGCTTCCATTTACTACATACAACAGCAAAGCTAAGAGGAAGCCATGGCTGCCAGATGTTTGTTTTACATAATCCAGATGATGCAGATGTCTTTCTTCAGCAACGGATGTTCTGTGATATTCTTTGAAGGCTGGTACCTAAGAACTTTCCCTACGTTGTGACCTGGACTATGCATGTCTGAGAGGAATGGAGCAAGGATCCCTTTCCTGAGGCAGTTTGGGTCCTGGGGTGAAAGAATAGCTAGGACTTTGTGCCTGTTTACTCCTACCCCAAAGGAAAGTGGGTGGGAGAACAGCTTAAGTGGTGGCTTCCTTCCTGCAACAACCTGAAGGAAGGAATAGAACAGAACAGAATACAATATATTACAATATTTCAGTTGGAAGGTGCCTACAATGGTCATCTAGTCCAACAATCTGGCCACTTCAGGGCTGATCAAAATGAAACATATTATTGAGGCTGTTGTCCAAATGCACATTAAACACTGACAGACTTGAGGCATCGACCACCTCTCTTGGAAGGCTGTTCCGGTGTTTGACCACACTCTCTGTAAAGAAATGCTTCCTAATACCAAGTCTGAGGGGTACAGGTTGTAAGGAGGAAGAGCTTGAAAGGAGCATGAGAAAGTCAGCCTCTGCATAGCTGGTGGACTGCAAGTGCAGCAACTCTGAAACTAGCTCTGTTAGAAAAGAGCCACTTCAAGAACATGGGCTTGTCTGTATTGTTTCCTACTGTGATGTCCTGAGGTTGGTAAGAAAGAAGACACTAGATCTTGAAGTCAAAGCAGCACCTACTTGCAGAAAAAAATATAAGAGGGACAGATGTTGGGACTGAAGGCTTTCCAAATACAACTGTCCTTTCTATCAGTGGAAGACTTCCTAGTCTCTGTAGAAGTCAAGGAGACGAGTTAGAAATTAAGCAGTGGAATAAAACAAGTCACCCTCAGGTGCCATAATGGACATCCTAAATTCAGAGGCACCTTAAGGTGGTAGCTGACAAGCCCTGTGCCCTCAAACATGATGAAGTGGAGAGAAACCTAGCTGCAACCTTAACAAAATAGATGGAATATGAATGCTGAAGAGAAATGCTTATTCTGCTGACAACAGGGTTGCATTGATGACAAAGTGAACAGATTTCTCCGAGTGCTGTAGGCGACATCTATACTGGTAAACAAAACAAGGTCAAGCCTTGAACAGTGGCTGATGATTGTTCAAACAGTACATTTGTTTGCATGGTCTCTGCTATTGCTCTAGGAATATCAACAAATGTTTTCCAGATAATCTCTGCATGTGAGATAGCACAAAGCAGGGATCTTTCTGAATAAGCAGTCTGGATGCAGCCACCCTGCTTTGTTGGTATCATGGTTTTGTCTGGGATAGAGTTAATTTTCTTCTTAGTAGCTAGCACTGTGCTGTGTTTTGGGTTTAGTATGAGAATAATGTTAATAACACACTGATGTTTTACTGGTTGCTAAGTAGCACTTACTCTAAATCAAGGACTTTTCAGTTTCCCATGCTCTGCCAGTGAGCAGGTGCACAAGGAGCAGGGAGGGAGCAGAGCCAGGACAGCTGACCCGAACTAGCCAAAGGGATATTCCGTACCACAGAACATCATGCTCAGTGTATAAACTGGGGGAGTTGGACAGGAGCCACAGATCACTGCTTGGGGACTGGCTGGGCAGCAGTCAGCAGGTGGTGAGCAATTGTATTGTGCATCACTTGTTTGTTTGTTTGCTTGTTTGTTTCCCTTGGGTTTTATTCCTCTCTTTCCCTCTCCTCTTCATTACAAATATTTTGTTATTAGTATTATTTGGTTTTAATTTCAATTATTAAAATGTTCTTATCTCAATCCATGGGTTTTACCTTTTTCCAATTCTCCCCATCACAACAGGGCAGGGAGGGGGAGCAAGCTAGTGCCTGAGTGATACTTAAATGTTGGCTGGAGTTAAACCATGACAGCTGGGAAAATGAATCTTGCAACTATGCCATTAGACTAACATCCAACTCAGACCACAGTCTGTGATCCCCTGAAAACTACAATTCATCCTGCTCAGAAATTTATTGATGCCTGCTCAAAAAATGTTTAGGTTATCTTCTCTTTCCTTTGATGGACAGAAGTCTTTTTGTTTCAACTACGTTATATAGCTGGGCAAAATATAATCCCAATGGCTCTGGTAAATGGCAGTATTAGACTGGGGAAATGTGACCAAGTGCAAGTGGCATACAATAAAAATGTCCTGATTCCATAGGCAAGCATGGGCATGAATAAGAAACTTGTGAAACAAGGGACCGGAGCTGTTAGGAGCACTGAGCTAGAGCAAGGACCCTGTGCTAGGAGAAATGATGGAACTCTGCTGACAATATATTCTCCAGTGCTTGCTGGATGATAACAACTGGAAGAAAGTCCTCTTGCTCCTACCTTTCCACTTGGGAACATTACTGTTAGGCTAGGTCTTCTCACCCTCCCGTGTGGCAAAGGAAAAAAAGAGACTTGTAAAATGTCACCAAATAATTGCAACTAGGCCAACGTTTGACTGGATTCAGCTCTGCACAGAGAGACTGTTAGGTTAAAAATGTTCTCTTCCCTTTTCTTCACTTTCTTCATCTGAGCTTCACAAGGATGGTCTTGCTCTATGCTCACCCACTCATCCCTTGTCTTTTCAGTCAGCACATCCACACTGAACAGCACTGTGGAATACCACTGTCAGGTGGTAAAGATGTGACTAAGTGGTGTGGATTTGTATTCTGAGAAACATAAAGGTCTGAAACTGCTAGTACTTTCTATTCTCTCTGCTGTTGTACTGAATGCCTTTGTCTTAACTCTCCCTAAGAACTAGGATTCCTGGGGCATGATCCTTTAGTAGTGTGTATGTGTGAATGCTTGTGGCTTGATCTTAAGCAATAACCATAATCAGAAAAATAGTTTCAATTAGCTGCCACACAAGAATGACATGTGTGACTTCCCATGTAGAAAGCTAGGAAACTTCAAATCTTTGTGATTTTGTTGGACTGTGCTCCAGTCCAACACCAAAATATCCTCAAAGTGAAAAGTGAAGGACAAGAGTCACCTTGGCTTTCACCCAACATGCAAAACCAAAGAAAGCATGCATTAGAGTAGGTAGAGGAGGATGCTTCGTGGTGAGCTGAAGATAGAAACACATTGAACATGTAGACAGTGAGAATAAAGAGAGTTTTCTTAGCTCCAGTGAAGACTGGGCAGAAGGAACTGTCAGTCCTGCAAAGAAGAGGTAACAATACACCTGTTGAAACAAGCACAGAGAACTGCTGAGAAAACTTGTGCTTCTTACCTAGACATCTGTTGACTTTTGAGAGACTCCAGCTGCACTCTGAAAAATGTAGAGTGTTTAGGAACTAAAGGGTGGGAAGAAGTTCAGTGATTTATAGGGATGCCTAACTTATCTTTCCAGATTCTGCACATGCTTATCAGAAGCCTGTGAACTCTTGAGACAGTTAGCACATAGTGGGCGTATGGTGAGACACCAAGAAACAGGCATTTGAAGGAGTAAAGAAAAATATAAATGATATATCAGGCTTTAAGTACTATCAAACAGAGCAGCCCTGGAACTATCGTGGCTATGTCTACGTAGACACACCTTTAAACAACTGAGTGTGTTCCTTGGGACCAAGCACCTCAGATTTATGCCCAAAGCAAACCCCATCCAAGTGATACTCAAGTGTCAAGTCTACTTCCCTCTCCCTTAAATGTCTGCATAAATTGCAAGTCTTCTGCATTTGAAATTTAGGGAAGGTCAAATATATAAGTCTGTAAGAGTAACAGGTCTTTAGGAAAAAAAAATAGAGTCAACAAGATTGTTTCAGCTAATGTGAAGTTGGGTTTTTTTTTGTTGTTTTCTGTGCCAACCCAGACTGGGGCTAAGGCAGACTGGGTGGGTGTAAGTGAAAAACAGATGTGTCTGTCTGACTGGCTTTCACATGAACAAAGCATGGTGACGTCCTTGTTCTTATTCAAGATTTGTATCTTGATTAACTTTTGAGTACACCTGGCACTAGAAGGAGGGAAGGCTTGGACACTAGTATTGAAGGTTGCCAGTGTTCCTGGAGGACTAGACTTTCAAATTCTTACCTCTAGCATTGCAGAAACAAGGATCTTTGTGCATGTGGCACAAGATGAATTTAGGCATCTTTTAGAATACAAAGTCCAGGTAAGGTGTTGTATGGACACAGCTCATGTGGGGTCTTGGAAGGTGGGCTATGAAAAGAAGGAAGCAGGGCGCAGCAATTGTCACTGGAACTCTGATACACACAGAAGTATGCTTTTACTAGAAAGGATGTAATGGCTGAGTTTTTGGAATACAGAAATCCAATTTGGATATGACATGAACATGTGATCTTACCACAATCTATTAGAAAGCAATATGGATTAGAAAGCAAGCCGATACTAAATACATCAAAACAACTATCCTATATAGTTGAAACTGCTTTGATCATGAAGGAAATAGTGATGCTTATGAGCATTTCTAGGGTTGACATACACATGTGCGTTATACCCTATTGTGAAGATAAAGCAGCTGGGACCTTGGAACAGGAGATACAATCCCTGAGTATGTTAGTGCCTTTCCATTCCTCATAAGACACTCCAGGCAGCTGAAACAAATGTGCTAGAAACAGAGAAATAACTCATACTCCAGCATTAATTGCTTCATAATAAAAGACCACAAAAAAAAAAAAAAAAAGTTACTTCTTAACTGTGTGGTGAGTAGTGACTGGTGTGCAACATGTTCTTGAGTGCAGGGGGCCAAGCAATCTTACTGTTGGATTTATGATAATCATGAAGGCTTAAATGAAAATGTAGGTCTTCCAGAGATGAGCCAGGAAACATACTCAGTGGTCAGTCATGAAAGGTTTATGTAAAACTGTAGACATAGCGCAAAGTGTTGGCAGCAGCTGGAGATTACTGTCTAATGACATCCCAGATGAATGCTGTGAAGTGCTCTGTTCATACTGAAAAGCAGGACTTGCATTGTTGGAATAAATTATAATCCAAATTCTAAGCACTGGATCCTCTTTTTACATGAAATCTTTGTCTTAAAGGGCTATTTTTTCCACTAGTTATAATGCAGTACTTTAAACCCCCAGGAGCCAATGACTGCTGGAAAGAGTGTAAGCCAGATGACTACTGGCTTTCAGCACAGGGAAAGCTGGGCAGAAACGTTGACTCACAGGTGTGTCACTAAATCACTCTGCCAGCCTGAATTGTTCCTCAGGTGATGCAGTCTGAGCACCACACCTGTCTAAGGGCTGTGCCTACACAGATGAAGTATGAATCCAATTAGTTCATAAAGAGAAAAAGATTGAGAGGGGAGATGAATTAATTTTTGTCAGTATATATACACTTGAAAGAAGGAAGTCCCAGGAAGACAGAAGAGCTAGTTAAGCTGAAGGACAATCCTGGCATATGGGTAATTGTAAACTGGACACAAATACATTAAGATTGGAAACTAGAATGAGTTTCTTATCAACAAGGAATAGCAGGGGTAAAAAAAGAGGCCTAGTGTAGTTCAGTAAGAGGCTCAATCAGCTCAGTAGGGGACTACATTGTCTAAGATTGCAGGAGATAGATTCACAGCTTCAGGAGTTCCCTTCTCATCCTGCATTCCTCTATTTTCAAAAAGAGAAGATCATAATCTGCATTCAAATATACTAGCTGTAACTGTCTACAGCTGTAGGTAATCCTGCCAAGACTGGTCTGTAATTGGGATATTTATATGTACAAATGACCACTTGCCCAGCTATTTTCTGGTTTGTGCAACCGTGTGGCTTGCATGTACAGAAGTGGTTGTGCACTCAAATAAACATGCACAGTGCTGCATGTATGGAGTCTATGCAAGTTGTTAGCTACTCAAAAATGTATTGGAGTGAATAGATTAAAAAGCTGTGCTGCTTTTCATTGCTGAATCCACCATCTCTAAGCATTAACACATGAGATATGGGCATTAATGAACCTATCTGTAACATACTGGCACCACAGAAATAGGTATTTTAGTGGGTTGGTTTTTTTGGTTTGTTTGTTTAATTTTTCTTTTAAAGGACCGTAGGGAAGTTCTTTCCTAAGACTGACTGCATGACTTTCTAAAAGAAAACATTTTCTAAGATACCATTATTTTTTTTTACCAAAACAGCAGGAGAAAATCTTGATGTTATCCTTTGGGGAAATACAGGCTTAACATGCTACTTCAGCTAACCTCAAAGTCTTTGGGAGCGAAGACCTCAGAAATCTCATGGGCTCCAGTTCAGCAAAAGACTTTAGCACATCCTTAACATTAAACATGTGGGCTGTGCCTTTGAAGTCAGTAAGTGTACTCACATGCTTTCGTCTGCTGCTGGATTGGGCTTTGGCCACCTGTTTTTTATCTCAGCAGGACAGAGAATCCAGTCATTTCTGATATCCCCTTACTCATGCTAGTGGTTCCTGAGCAGTCAATAGGACCACTGTGCATATAAAGCTTGCTCAATTCAGACCGTGTTAAGCCCACCAGTAACACTGGAAGTTTCATACTGTTTAGCATGCTGCTTGGCCATTTTGCCTGGGTTTGGGTTTTTTATATATTTTTCCTTTTGACTGATAATTCTGTTTGAGTTTGGTTGCTCCAGGGATTCTTGCACTCTTCCCTTCCAAAAGCCAGACAGACTGGTTAATAAACATTCATAATTGCAGGCAGTCCAAGACACAAATTAGATTATCCCTTGTAAATTCATTTATTCACTTGCTCGATTCAAGCTTCCATTATTTTGTTTTTCTTATATCTACAGAAGGGAACAGGAATCAAACCCCTGAGCCATTCCAGGCTGCATATTCACTACTTTTTCTTCTAAAGTGCCAAAATACTCAATTTGTATTTTCTTCCTCAGCCTGCAAGGAAAATAAGGTAATGGAAAATTAACTCTAGTGAAAAATCAAGTGCATATAAGTACAATCTAATGAAGACGATTTATACTGAGTGTCCAGAGATATGACTGCTAATTTCCTCTTCTGGGGCCCAGACTCTGCAAGTACCTTTCTTTTGTGGAATGGCTGTATGCCACTGGCTGGTATCACTGGCTGGTTGTGCCCATTTGCTGCTTATGGCCTACCAGCTCTAACATTTTCCTGCATTTACAAACAGAGTCCTTGACCTACTTTTGGAGGCTAAGGTATAATTCTCCTCTGAGATTGGTTTTGACACAAATATTGTTTCATTACATTTGTTGGAGTAACTATTGCTTCAAAGTGATGTGTCAAGCAGAAAGGAGAGAAAACAAGACTAACAACTGGGATTTTGCTAATAGTGGGTTTGGGTATGGACACAGTTCCTGGTTCTCTGTAGTGCTGCTGCTATCGAGTTCCACACTCTTTTCTGCTGACTGTTCTGGATGTTCACATTGCCTTATAATGCCATTGACAGATGCAATGATACCTCCTGACATTGGCAGTGAGGTCTAATTCCCGGTACCTAGAAAACATCAGTGAAAAAGCGAATTTTCACAGAAGAACAGATTCAGGATATTGACATTTCTTCTATGTTTATGAGAGGAAATGATCATTTTGCTCTGGATCAAATTTGCAGGCGCTCCCTGGAACGTTGTTCTTGATACATTTGTAATGACAATGTCTCATTTTCCAAGCCTACATTTTCTTGGAAGAAGTAATGTAATTCTGGGCCATGGAAAGTAATCTGCCTGGGTGGGAAAAGTAAAAATCCTACTAAAATTAAAAAAAAAAAAAGAATAAGCATGTTTACAGAGAGAATTCACTTACGAAAAAAGGAACAGGTCCTGTGGGTTTTCTCATGTCAAAATTCTACTCTATGAGATTTTGTTGTTTCTTGTGGGTAAAATGATAGCCGTCAGACATCATCTCATAAACAAATTGTAATATAAAGATTAAACCTTAGACTATTCTTAGGATTACTGGGTTAAGAAAAACAACTGTAATGGAGAAACAGTAGTGAAAAAAAAAATCAGGCTCTGGGAGCTCATCTGGTTCTTCTTCCATTTTAAAGCTTTTATTAGGGAAATGTACCTTTGGAGAAGCTCAGAAGTCAGTAGGTCCAGGATTTTACGAAATAACTCTGAGCGTTAATTTTTATTTAGTTTTAGAAACTAAATGGAAGCATGTTGTATTGATTTAAACACTCACCCATAATCCACTATGCTGACTATGTAAGCAGACTTCATCATCATATCTCAAAACTAGCTCAAAACTAGCAACCATCTCATCTCTTCACTCCTCTGTCAATTGCAGTCCTGCTGATTTACATCACCAATACATGAAATACTCTCATCTCATGACAGTCATCTTAATTGAGAAAGCAGAAGCACAGGGATGGTATTGGGTCAGGAAGATGGAGACAGACAAGTATGAACTTTCCATTATTCTGGATGCTGGTTATGAATGTTTTTCCTCTTCTGAACTTTGACTTGTCAAAGTTGGAAAATCATTACAGCAAGTACCTGCAGATGCCATTCAGTGCATATTACATGACTGCAGGGCTTCTTTTCTATATCCTTTGTTAGAATTTCAGCCAATCTGTGTGATCATTTCTAGTCAGTCTTATAACTTTTGTCTGCAAAAGATGGACTTCAGTGTCCATCCACTACAGCTTCCCTACAGTGTAATTGTGATGTGCCAAACCAAAATATAATACTAGATTCCTTCCAATTTTCCTGCCACTTTATAGAAAGTGTATTTGCTCTCTAAATAGTTTACTCTTTCTGAAAACTACTGGAGTGACAGACCTCCTGATTCAAGTCTTCAACCCCATAGCAGAAAAAGCATGATTAACTGCAACACAGCTACATCACATCTTCCCTCCATCCTAAATGTGTCTGTAATAAACTTCTAGGGATGAGAGGGAATTCAGTTTCCATGCCCATTTAATTTTCACCTTCTCTATTAGGACAGATGAGAAAGATGCTAGTTTTGGACTTTCCAGCCTCTCTTTGAGCCTGACCTCTGAAGTCTCATGACCTTAGGCTTATTGAATGAGCCTGACAATGAATGACATGAAAAAGCTCAGGGCAGAACTGCAGTACACTTGATTCAGTGGAGATTTGTAGAGGTCAAAGGAGACTTGCAGGCTTGTTATGAGAAAAAAATATGGTATGTTTTATTTTGCACACCAGTATCCATCATTTGACCAGGCCCATCCACATGTTACTAGATGGTATGGCAGGACTGGAAAAGGTCTATAAAACATGGACTTTTGCTTTAACACTTTTTCTTAGCTCCCCCAAAACATTCCTTTTCCAATCACTTTAATCCTTCTACATAGCACTTCCTTCCACAGCTGGTCATTTGACCAGAGTTACAAATATTAAAAGAAAATCTCCAAATGATTGCACTTTTTTGTTGTTGCAATTTGTTTTAGTCTTCCTGGATCACATGGGCAGACAGAAAGTGAAGGCAATGACAGGAGAGGAAGAAATGATTCTCTGATCAGGGATCCTCTTCTAGCCATGTACTTTTAGGGAGGAGAGAGGACAGGAGAGACTAACAAAAGATTGCAAAAGCAATAACGGGCAACTGGTTTGTCACCATAAGAAGCCGCACAATGGGAGGAAGTTATCTTCTGGTCTGATATCAGATGGAGATCTGTGAAAAATGGTGTCTGCTTGGTCATACCGCAATGTATCCATTTTCCCTGGCAGTAGTTACCAAGAACGAGACAGGTACAGGACCCAAAGGACACAAAATACTGTGTGATGGTGCTGTTTGGGTTTTTTTTTAAGTCTGCTTTCACTGATTGACCAAATGAGGTCACTTCTGCAATGGAGAGTAAGAGAATAATTAACAGGCTGTTCTTAATGCAAAACATGATAAATCAGAAGGAACACCTGGAATATACCAGAGTTAACACAGACCACACAAGTTTTCCATACAAAGAAAGGTAGTAGCAAATTGGATGCTAAGGGGGCAGCTCATGCACAAGGGCAACAGCTCAGACACTCAAGGACATGGCAGTTAAAATAGAAGTTCATTTGCTTCATGAGTGGGACATCACTTGAACCAGGTCTTCTGCCCCAATTTGGCAGTACTTCATGTGAGACCAAAGCTGACACCTTTTTATTATTCTTGAAATTAAACCTTTAGCTAAATGCTCTCTTACATTGGTAGATATTAGTAAAGTTAAAAACACTAAATTGAGATCACAATACTCATGTGGAAATGGCAGGAAATTGATACATATTTTTTTAAATTCACATTTTTGATTTTGTAATATTTATTTTCTGAAGGCTATTTTGATTACTAAAGTCCTTCAGAAAACAGGGATTACCTCCCTGGTGTTATAAGACAAAAAAATTGAATTCTTAAAAGTGTCAGAGCTGACAATCAGAAAAAAATTTGCATCAAAGAAGCATTTCATTTTAGTATTTTAAATCTTTTTTAGTAACAATTCAACTTAATTTCAAAATTTTCCAACTAAACTTTTAGGTAAAAAAAAAATCATCCTAAAATTCCTTTTTCTAAAACCAGCTTCACTGTCAAGTTATTTTCATTTTCCTTGTCACAATTCCCTCATAGTTGAACTGCAGTGATTCTTTACTGTTTACCATTATGTCTGTGTCATCAGTGCTTTTCTATCACAAGTCTCCCCGAGAACTGACAGTAGAGGTTAGTGAAATATTTTCCTCTTGTTGGATAATTCTTGGTTTTGTAAATTGTCATACCTTATACCAGGGGTCCTCCAACTTTTTAACCAGGGGGCTGGCTCGCAGATGAAGTGGCAGGCAGTCACCTGCGGCTGCTTGGTTTCCCCCCCAACCCCCGGCAGGGGGGGGGGGGGGGGAGGGGCAGGGGGGTCTGTAAATACCGGGGGCCGGATTGAAGGGCCCTGGGGGGCTGTATCCAGCCCGCAGGCCGTAGTTTGAGGACCCTTGTCTTATACAAAGCCTATTCCTATATTTCTAGAATTTCTGATTACTTTCTCTGTTTTATAAATAGACCAAAATGCTGATGCCAAGTCTGCACAATACATTTCAAAAGGGTCAGTCAATATCTGTTAGAATAAACGGAAGTGAAATTGTGTTAAAACTTCTAAAAGGAAAAGATTTCTAATGAGAATATTCTTATTTATGGAGTAGAAACTCTGAAGATTGTAAGACTGAGTGAAGTTAAAGCCAAAATATATCCAGAACAGCGTACTGAAGAATCTGAAATATGTTTGGAAAATTACATGCAATCGTGTGTTAGGATTTAGTTGGCCAGAGTTGCCTGGCTGCTTCCTGGGGATTATTGACTGCAAGTCTCCAGTATCTCACAGTGACATGATTGCCACTTCTCTGTTTAGTTAATTGAAGATTTGAGTAAGTCATGGTAAAGAGAGGCAAACACAAAGAGCAATTGTCTTGTGGTTGTTTTGCAGTGTGAAGCTGAAGGGCCATACCCTTCGAACGAGTTAACACCGTGTCCCCAGAGTAAGAAGGATAAAAATAAAGATCTGAACAGTATTGTTCCAGTTAAGTAAAATTAGAAGCTGTTTTTAACAGCTCTTGCTCTGCAGTGCTATTGTTAGAACTTGTTCACTCACTGAAGTGTGCTGCATAACGCTACAGTATGTGCTCCCTCCTCAGTGTAAGAGCTCTTTTCTGATAGCTTTCTGGAGCCAAGAATGTGCCACATAAAATGAAGCAGCTATTAAAATGTGCATGAAAAAACAATTTGCTTTGTGCCTAGTTATACCTTCAAGGGTGATGGTTATCAATGTATTTAATCTGAGTCTCTGTGTCTAATCAAGCACTAGAACACAAAATGGTTGTAAGCATAATAAAACCGTGGCAGTAGGAAAGCCAGTGGAGACAATTCAGTGATTTGCTGAAAAGTGTGTGGGGACTAGAACAGGAGAGGAGAGGCAGAGAGGAGGAGTAAAGAAAAAAATGGGAAAAAAAGTGCTATCCTGCTATTCATTTAGTCTGCGTGTGGCTTTTGCATAATTTATGTTAGTCAGTTGAGTGATCATCCCAAACGTTTTACAAGGAGGCAGGATTTTTGTACAATATTTGCATGAACGGTAACACAGACACTGTATTTACAGCAAACAGCCAGGACCCTGAAACAAGAGCCCAGCAAAGACCTGTTTACTCTTGTAAACGGTGGAATGGAGACATTTCTTCCTCCACATTTTTTTTTTTTTAAACCATGATTTATATCTCTTAATAAACTACCTGTGGTAGAATGAGTCCAAAAGCAGAAATTTCATCCCTGTACTCTTACTCTTCTGGACCTCAGTTCAACAATTACTAGCATATTTACGTCATTAGTAGACATTATTAGACATTATTTTTTTCTTAATAGTAGTACTCCACATATATTTTGTCCCTCTTCCTTGCAAAAGGGTAGACTTTGGCATGTGTTAGTAAGCTACAAAGTGTAAGAGAAAGATAGGAAGGTAAAAGAGATCATGCACTCTTGGAAACACAGACAAAAATTCTAGGCATGGAAAAAATGTACATCCTTGCAGGAATTTATTCTCATTTCAGCGTGAGTGGGATTTTCATATCAGTAATTCCATATTGCTGTGTGCACTGAGAGAAACCTGTGGATTTAAATAGGCCTCTAGAATCTCATGACAAGAAAGAGCAAATCTTTGGTGGGTTCCTGGGGAGATAAACTTCACAGTGACATCTGAAAGGAGAAGGAAAGCATTCAAACAACACCAACCCTTCCTTTCTCTGATCCTTTCCCTTTCTTTGAATGCTCCAAGTGATTGTCTGTGGCAGTATGAAGAACTACAAGGAACACAAGCTACCTGAAAATTTCACAGACACTTAAATCTACAGACTTCAAAGATGTATTTAGACTTACTGACATGCCTAAATGTACTAAATGTCCATTCTGGCATCTGGTTTCAAGACCGCAATCAGTCTTGCAGATACTCAAGAGTCCCGAACCAAGGTGGGATAGATATGTGCACCAACAAAATTATATGTCTCTGCAACACAGCCTGAAAACAACCTTCCTTTCAGATCCCTTGATCTGCAGGCCCTAGTAGGTGGCCTGAATAAGTTTTTGTTTTCTGAAATCCAGGCACATGAGTCTACCGAAGGGCCCACTATATCATGGTTGCCTCAGAAGTCAAGCCAGGCCTTGATCCTCTCAGCTGTTGAAAAGTCAGTGGAGAAGATGCAAGTTGACAGTCATAGCTCATTGATTCACACAGTTCTCACTGAAGGACTGGGACCTAATAATATGTGTTTCTTACATCAATAATGTATCTCCTTCTGCTTCATAAGACCCTTTAGTTTACTTTGAACTTGCATTATATCAGATATTTTTGCAAGTGATAATTAAAACAGTAAGTACCTGTGTCTGGATTTAACTTTAGTAGAATTATTTTCAGAGAGATACAAATTACATTCCCCTTTTCTAAAAATAGCATTGGTAGAGGGAGATCTGATATAGTCTCTGTCTACTATTATAAGGTCTATACAAACAAGCTTTGATTTCCTCTGCATAGAGGAATAACCTGGCAAAATTCAAGGGAAATGCGGCCACTGACTGGAGGAATTTCTAAGGCATTTGCCTCTCACTTACTGAAATGTGTTAGTCCTTGGACGTGGTTCCTTCTTTGAATGTGGTAATACTTAGAACCTTGTGTTGCCTTTGATCACATACTTTAATCATAGAAATTAGAGATGGAACAGACATATTCATTCATCTAGTCCATTTCCTGCTGCTGCAGAATCGGTCTGCAGTTTATTTTTGAGGGCTTTCTAGTGCTCACATTTCTCCCTGAGATCAATGAGAGTTCCTCACCCAGATCAAGGGCAGTGAATGGCTCATAACTTGTGAAACTCATACTGAATTGTACTTTGTACAGTGTTGGGTTAGTGAAAATAACAGAGTATTCTTCTCATACAGCCCAGAGCAAAGCATCTGCTAGAGGACTAGGCATGGATCATTTGTGCAGGTATTAGCTGTGTAGAAAGGAAAGGGTATCACGATTATTTTTCTGTGCATTCAGCTTTCCAAACACAAGTGGCTTCCTGTGTGTATCATCTGTCTTCTCTGTGCAACATTTTCAGGCAGCTCTTCATTCTTCATTGATGGTTTTCTCTACACAGAGCTGATCAAGTTTTTCCTCACTGATTTTTTAAAATAAAAATACAAGACTAGTGTTTTGTTAAGTGAAAAAAATATCAGTTTTTAACCAGTCTGGCTGCATTGTATTCCTGACATGTTACAAAAGGACATACATGAAGTTTTGCATCTCCTATGGTGAATTATAAAGTTTTGGTTTTTGAAGAAATTCTGAATAACTTGCCTACTATCTGTATTAGGGAAATTAAGAATTAAGTTCTGTCTTTGGGTTTCTGGTAAAGCAATATTGTCCAAGGCATGATCATGCAGTAGGTGCTGTTTACACTTTTTTTATTACTGAATTTGTTATAATCCCTGAATCTTTCCTCCACCCAACATTCTCCGCATTAATTGTTGTTTCACCTCAGAAGGTTCTGATGATTTGCAATATTCCCCTGGCTTCCATGATACAGTCCATCTGGCATTTCCTTTTTAGTACAGTACTCTTCAAAGTAATTAAAATATAAGCCACAACATGAAAAAGCCTGAATTCAGCTGTCAGGCATGTCTGCATATCATGGCACTGGTCCGACCGTAAGCTCCTTAAACGACGCCCTGCCACAGAGTTCCACAAAATGGAAGATTGCCAAACAGTTCTTAATTCATATAATTTAAACTCGGTGGCATGAATGACTAACTGCGAAATGCAGAAAACGGTCGAAAGAAGACCAAATACTTGCTAAACTACAAAATCAAATGTGACTTTTCAGCTTCCTCTGTGGCTTGTAGTTAGCGTTCATTATCGTGTAACAAAACATAGCATCTCTAGTTCCTGCTGCTTATTTAATACAGGTAGAAATCAGGCCCTTGCCCTGATCCAGAACAGTGGCAAGACTGCATTTTCTTTAACAGATGAAGAAAACCCCCATAATATGTAGTAGCAAACATGGAACTTCCCTTGCCCTAAATATATTTTAAGTGGGCATCTAATAAGCAGGACCAAAAGAATTCCATGGAGGAGGAAGTCTTAAAATAGTATGGTTGTGAGCTGAGCTGTACGAGGTATTTGGCTGGCTCTCAACCCGCAGAAGGCAAAGTGTCACACAACAGCCTAGTGTTGCTGGGCGCAGGTCATTGTTAGTCCCTGCAGGAAAGGGATTAGCTAGACAATTGCCTTTCTGCAGAGCAGAAACAAACTTCCCCCATTAATTGCAACCAGCCTTTTCCTGCTCCAGTAGGTTACTCTGGCTTCTTTCAGTGCAAAGCCTTTGCCGTCAGAGCACACAGTACCTGTGGGCACAGGAGGTGCTTCCCAATTAACTCTTCTGGTCTTTGCTCTTCTGCATTACAACCTGATGCAACAACACTTGCCTTTTAGAGATAACAACACTGTCTTAAAATTCACCAAGGAAAGTCAGTTGTTACTATCATTATGCACAGCACATCACTATATTGCTGTAATATAGCATAAACTTATATTCATCTCCAGTGTAAGGAAAGAACTGTGTTTTATCATGCCATTTTCAAGAAAAAAAGTAATTTGTGTGATATTTGGTTTATTTCCCATCCACCCACCCCCACCCCCCACCCCCCACCCCCTTAGCCTGAATTGCAATTGCAGAAATTGCCATCCTGGAGTAGACCAGTAAACCAGCTGAAGTATATTATCCTTTCTCCCTCCAGCTATAGTCCAGGCTAGATGCCTCTCAGGACAGTGAGGCTGCATGCCTGCAGAAGTGCATATTTTCTACCTCTTAGCTCACTTACCACTTACAGACAGAAGTCTGTGTTTTACTTATGTGCCAAGGCACAAGAATCTTGTAGTTTATGTTACTACTACATTATCACTGTTCCAGCTGGCATCTGGGCACGGAGAGTTTTCCTCTTGTTCCTGTGTTAAAATAATATTGCACTTTTATCTACATGTGAAGTTGGGAGAGAAGCATGGTTCAGTCTAATCTTGTTTCAGTTCTTGATTTTTCTCTGTATTCACTTTGGTATGGCTGAGGATGTCTGAAAACAATCTTACGATTGAAAACTTTTCTCTTACTGTAATTTCTAGCAAAACCTCCAGATACTCATAGTGGTACATGGAGTATTTAAATATTTACCTTTTCTATCTACTCTCCTGCCTCCTTCATATAGCTTTTTGCAAATATATAGATTTCTTCCTATGTAGAGGTGTAAAAATATTAAACTTCCCCATCATCCTGCTATTAAAATTTGTTCTTTTGTGGGTCCAGGCATTTCCTGCATTTTCTGGATTCTTGCAGTCACTTCAAGCCCATTTTTCCTGACAATATTACTCTCCTTTCTGGCAATGCCACACTTCTTGACTCTCTCCTGTCATACCTTCAGAGATTCTCATAGTCTTTTTCATCCTTCAGTCTTTTTCATTAATACTTACAATTTTACTAATGCTTATGCCCCTTCCTCAGTCTCTATCAGACCTCACTCCTTACTTTCATACTGTTCTGCACATTTGCAAGTGTTTCCTGAAACATGTACTCTGAACCTGATACTTTAGAGGAGGAAAAATATCCCATTTGGGCACATGATCAGCTATACAGTGCTGCAAACATGAGGATATATTTCTTGTTACACTATCATTGATCATTACAACGCAGTTCCCACTGGTAGCAGTGTATATCCCATTTTTAAACCAGTTAGAAAATATATGACAATCACAATTTAGAAAATGGAATTAAAGACTGAAAATATGAATGTTTAGATGTGTGATAAAGCTTTGACTTTGCTGTGATTTTTTTTTGCTCTGAAACTGAAGCCTGAATAAATTAATCTTTTTCTTTTCCTGCACAAACATCTAGCATTTTTAGGTCTTTAATTACTTGTGATCACATGATGTTCTGTATGCTCTATTTTCTAAGCAAAAATTAATTCTTTACATGTATGATAGCATGAAGCATGAGTTCCTATGCAGAAGGAGTCTAAACCAATGACTTAAGAAATAATGAGTTCAGTTTCTGTATCATAACAGCTTTGTCAGTTTAGGGAACATTATTAGTGAAGCACAAAACCATGCACAATTAGGAATCTGTTTTTCTTAGTCTTATAACTGCTTTACAGGACCACATATAAAATAATCAAAAAGCCCTAATAATTTATTTCCAGTGATATTTTCTCTTGAAAGGTGGAATTGTTCCCAGGACTACCTCTAAACAACAATATCGTTATTTAATTAAAATAGATCTTTGGCTGCTGATATGATTTCCCCCTAGGGCACGGATTCATTGATTTATTGATTTTAAGCATTATATTTACAAAGAAAAAGCACATGAATACAGTGCTGCAGTTTCTCGTAGGATCTTCAGTGCCAGACTCAGCTACAAATCTTTTCATTCTTAGGTCAAAGTTCAAGCATATGATGATAATGTAGATGTGTCAAGTGGCTGCCAGTGGCCCCAAACATAGACTTAATTTCTGGCCTGTCCTAGGGAACTATCAGTCTCATTCCTAGTACCACAGTCAAAACTCTGTGATGCCCTTTTGTTTATTGACTAGGATATCCTAGTGTTGAAGTTTACATAGGTATATGTGCATATGTATACATACATTCACATACATCCATATATCTATACATATGTGTCTGTGTGTGTGTATATATATATATTGCTGTTGCTGCTGGAGCAGTAGAAACATGGAATAACACGCACTCCTGAAATGCTCTTTAGAAAATGGCTTTGGATGAGCAACTGGGAAGAGCCAAACACCTTGTGTAGTTGAAAAGGAGGAGAAAGTGTACTTTGCAAAACTGAATGTAGTAGGCCCTTTTCCTTCTCCCCAGAGCACCAGCTGCCATCAGTGGGACTGTGGGAGAGACCAAGACTATGTTTAAGTGGCTTATTTGCAGGCCATAATTAGTCCTTGGACACACATGCAACTGTAGAGGAGCCAGTATCTCCTCAGCACTTTGTCCTGCCCGTTCCAGATGCTATACATGAGGGAGATTTTTGGGGGTTTGTTTCTTTTTTTTCTTTCTTGGATCTCAAGAAATCCCTGTGGTCAGGTCTCGATAACCTTCAACTTGGCCACAGACACCAAATGAATGCTTTCCACTGAAGGGAACCCTGCAGCAGAAACCAATTGCCTGCCCCTTCCTTCTGAGTTCTCACAAGAGAGAACTGATACATCTGTATGTAAATGGAAAGACCATAGGAGTTATAAGTGATCTTTTGATAAAGCATTTGATACAGTAGGTCATGAGACTTTTCTGTAAAGATTAATCATATTAGCTTGTATAAGGAAATTATCACATGCATAATAAACCAGTGGAAACCAAAATGTGGCAGAGTTTCTAGTTCTGGTACAGAACGTTTTAAAGTCTGGTTTTCATTTTCAGCTTTATTAACAGATTAGTGGAGAGGTCAAAGAGAAACCCATTCAATTGAATGCATTAGAGCGAACTGTGTGAATGCTATTGAAGGCAGAGATAAAAAAACCCAAAAACATAAACAAGCAATGTTAAAAACCTTCGTTGAAAGAAAATTGATGATTGGGCTATTTAAATTGACTGCCAAGATGAAGTCAGGAAGTGTTTTTGGGTTTATTTTTTTTTTAATTGTTAATTATGCATCAGATTAAGGCAAAGCTGAGGGGATAAACTTCTGGTTTTTCTTGTTGCTTTCTGCTGAATGTTGGGTGTGGTCCACCAGCTCCTAAGAGCTTTCTCTACCAAAATCACTGCTCTTGCAGGGGCCCTGGTCAGCAGGAAACATTCTAGACATTGTTTTTCAGGTTTGTTAGAGGGCATTTAAGTTATTTTATGGCCTGAAGAGTAAGAGGAATGGGATATAGTATCAGCGCTCTGTGGACTTTCCTAAATGAAACACCTTGGACTACAGCAGGCAGAATTCAGTGCCCCCTGTGACCCTCACAAGTCTTGTGTTCTGTTGCCCAGCCAAGGGTTATCAGTAAGAAGGTCTATTTGCACTGGCTTAAAGTAAAAGTGACTTCTTTACTGAAGTAAGCCTTTCCAGCATTAATTAATCTAACAAATTGAATATATGTTTTATCAAAGTTTGAAGTATGTCACAACCTCCTGATGTTTTAAGAAACGAGTTTCAAAATGAAATAATCTTTTGTTCTAATCAAGTCTTGCGGAGAATGAGCAGCAGGCAGACTTGATGTGTTTTGCTGAGAGCAAAAAAACACCAGAACTGAGCCTGCATTACCACAGTCCTAGAACCAAAATGTGCCACATGTTACCTCTGATGCTGCAGGGCAGAGTGGGGAAGGAGGAGGCAGGGATCTGGCAGAAAGAGCCTGTGGGTACCAGCCCAGACGCTTGCCACCTGGTTCTGTTGCTGCCTTGGGAGCTGGAAGGTAGAAATTCTCATCTGAATCTGAATTTGTCCCAAGAATGAGCACATTCATATAGCACCAAGAAATCACTAACCTGAGAGAAGATGCTGTCAGTTCCTACCTACATCTCTTATATGGCCCGGAAGGCTGCTAACAAGAGCATTCTTCTGGACTCTCTGAGCTCCACTGGATAGCCTGAGAATCAGTAGATACCTGGTACTTATTGCTGACCATCATTTGAACAACCATAGTGATCTATTACCTCTGAGTACCTCATGTTTTTTGATATTTTGGTTTCTGAGAGCTTATCTAATTAGCAACAGTTATCATGGCCATTCCACCGATGAAAAACTTCCATTACATTGAGGGTAGTTGCAGTCTGTTACACCTCACTAAATTTTGTAAACATTAAGTAAGATTAAAATGTTCTTTTTTGTAATGATATCTGAGTTCAAACTAATCCACTCTAGGTATTGCTAAAATTTCTCCATGTAGATTACACAGATTACTACTTAATAATCTGAGGCACAGGCATTGGCTCTTGGAACAAAATGAGTACTTTTACTGAGGTCCTGACTGTTACAGAGCCTATAACGAGCACAGCCTCAGACGAATTTGTGCTGAGTTACTGAATTTAAGTACCTAACATCAGAACGTTAGCTCTGAGTACACTTCAGTGTTACGCTCAAGGCTAACTAAAGTTGATTGCTTAATATAGGTCCTTTATACATGTCTCTGTAAGGAGAAAAGTTTTAGGATCTTATAAGACATAATTTAAAATGCCTAGAGGAATTTGAAATTGTAACAAGTACACCACATTATATAAATGCTAGCATTTTGACAGGACTGATCTTCTAAAGAAACAATAAAAGGATTTGATATAGTAATTTGAAATTATTATTCCTATGCATTCAAAAGTGCTGCCTTTGCCAAGATGTACTGATTTTTTCTTTTTTTTCTAGATAATAGTAAAAATTTACCTAGATTTTTCTCCCATAGTCTCCCGAAATTCACCCTTTGATTTTTTTCCCTGAGAAGTCCTGACATAACGCTTACGTGAAGAGCGAGATTACAATGTCCTTACTCATAATAAGTGATTCACAATTTGTTACTTCCAAATTGTAGCCTTAATCTACATCCTGTAGGTGTGCGTAAAAGGGAGCTATTAAGTATGAATTAGGAGTTTCCAAAGTGACTGGGGCTTTACAGTAAATATGCCAATTTGGGTTATCGAAATTCATCAGCTTGGAACACTTACCATTTCAATTGTAGTAGAGAATACTAAAATAAATAGCAAGACACAACAGCATGCAAATTACTATTCAATACTTCAAAGGTAGTAAGCTGTGAGGCATCATGCCAAAGATCAAGGAAGAGTGGGTTTTCTGGGTGTAGATTATTGCACCATAATTCATGCTCTATTATACAATGCAGAACTTGTAAGCTCATTAGGCAAACAAGCTTTTAAATACTGCTAAATCAAATGCTAGGTTGATAATGTAGGCTGGTAGATTGGGGGTCCTTCTCCCTTTCAATTTATAGCAAAAATAGAAGATAAATTATCTTTACCAACAGTACAGCATGATTTTTTTGTGTCTGGAATTGCATGGTTTAACAGGAGATGAGTTTAGGTGAAACCATCAGACTGTAGACATTGCTGGAGGACAGAAACTTTGGAAATCAAATCTCAGTTTAGTAATTTGACATTGTCAACATACACATCCTATAGGCCTTCAGTGTTATGTGTAAACAAAAGCTTTGGCAGTGGACAGCTGTCACAGAATCTTTATAATTTAATTATCTGGCCTACCTTTAAAGGATCCTTTTGGTCTTAGGCTCAAAAGTTTTGATGTTGATGCCTGAGTTCTGTGGCTTTTATGAATAAAAACATAACCAAATAGTACCAAACCTACAACTGCAGTCACTTCTTCTTTGTACTCTGATGAAGCAAATTCAGACTATTGTCCTACATACTTCCAACCTGAAGAGAGAAATTTGGTAATGATTTTCCCAGATAACCAGACAAAACCTCCACTGAATACACATTAGATCTGTTTAGACTGAATATTTTATCTGTGCTTGGACATAGAGGCCTATGTCTTTAAAGGTGTCTATGAGCTTAATTTCTGCATGGGTACCTAATTTCTCATAAAATTAGACACTGGTATTTTAGAACTTACAGTGTTAATCATCTAACTGCTAAAAAGTACTGCACCAGTAGCAACATAAATCTGTCTTAGCATTTGCTTCTCTGTAACAGAACTCTGTAACTCTTCAACTGCAGCCTTTTCATTGTGGAGACTATTTGGGAAGTATGTTAAAGAAGAACTTCCTTTGAAAGCATGGTTCTTAAAGAGGTGGTTATGTAAAAAAGTCATTTTCACCTGAAAAGATCCTTGTCTTCTAGCAGATCATGCTGGTAAGATTTTGTCCAGGTTTCTTTGTGTTAACTTTTTTTCATTAGAGGATCCAGCAAGGGGTTCCTCTCTACAATGCAACTAGCAACAAATTGACCACACTTGTTTGAAAGGCAATATGCCAGATCACTGATGGCATTGTTTCTTAGGTCTTGTATGTCCCTGCCCAACTGAATGGTGTTGAACAGAGTTTTGCATGCTTGCAGAGGAATGGGACAGTTCTCAGAGCTGAGGTGCCTCTGCTTGATTGAATTTAAACTTGCATGTGGAGAATAAATAGGTATATGAAACAATATCTTTTATTGTCTCATTCACCTTCCAATTAATCTTCTTTTAGAGTTTAACAGACTGGCAGAAACATCCCTTTCCCCCTCCTTTTCGGAGGGTTTGTGTTTGCCAGAAAAAACAGAATTTGACATTTTACCAATGTAACTGAGGGAGAAAATGGCAAAATTAAAACAAGGCTAGGTTCACTCAGAGGCTACACTGATACTCAAGGGCAAAGAAAAGTTATTCAACAGGAACCTCAAGTACATAAAACAATAAGCCTGACGTCCCTAATAAGGCTTCTGGTACTGACAGAATGTAAATAGTGAAGATTAATAAATGTGATTAATTAAATCGGACCATATTTTTCTATAGGACACTGAAGTGTTCAGAAACTTTCCAGTGTCCCCTTTCACAAACTTTAATTGTAGAAACTGAAACAGCTGTAGTATTTCAGTAACTGGAATATTAATATAGTCAAGAAGGATAATCTGCTAATTAAGTTACCTTTTAGGGAACTGGGAGACTGGATGTTTAGTCATCATAGCCCAACTGTTAGTGAGAAGAAAGTGTAAAGGTAGGAGTGATTTAGACTGCTAAATCATAGTTTTCTTATGAAAATTGTTGCCTATAGAGACTGTTGCTTACAGTCTTGCGAGACAATCTGTGCTTTGTCATCTCAACAAGACAGTTTTTTCCTTGTTATACTCAGTATTATTATTCATAAATAGATTAAAAGTGGTATACCTACATCTTATTTGTTGAAAGTATAATTTGAAATACCTTAATGTAATATCTCTGTTCCATTTTTTCTTCATCCATAAGGAATGGGTAATTGAACAAGCAAAGCAGCCACTGTAACATTGTTGAGTATATTTCAGGGGTACTAAGAGATAAACGATGCCCCGGAGGAGCAGAGGAGAAAGAAATATAGCATCTGTCTTTAAGCAGAGAGAGAAAGATGACTTGAAAAATGAAGTCCAGCTGGCCTCATATCAATACTTGGAAAGATACTGAAACAATTTACTAAAACAGTCAATTAATAAGTACTGAGGGGTGATAAGGAAAAGCCAATATGGATTTATCAGGAAAAAGAATGTCAAGTCATTCTAATTACTTTCTTTGACGAGGTAGCTGTCCTTGTGAATAAAAGGATGCAGTAGATACAATATATATATAAATCTTGCATTTTGACCCATCTTCATACAACTTTCTCACAAGCAAATTAGAGAAAAATGACATAAATGAAAGTACTACAAAGTGGCTGAAAAATGAGTGTTTGGGAACAGGTGTGAGTAGTTCACTATGAAAATGGCTAGTTGGTAAATCCATTCTGGCCAGTGTTTTAGATGACTGTATATACTGTCATTACAAAATCTTGTTTGTCTTGAGAGTGAGGGAGATTGTAAGTGCTTTCTAAGGCATAACTGCATTTAAAAATCATTGTGAAGAACTGGAAAAATGACCTGAAACCACTGAAATGAAATTCAGTAAAGGTTAGTGTGAAGCAGTTTCCAGGGAGGGACAATCACACACATGGATACAAAGCCAGGAGCAACTGCGAGTTGAGGGTGATAGTGAGGTACAGACCAAGTATGACTCAAGAACACAGTGTCTTTTTTTGAACAGCAACATTATTCCGTGGTGAATTAAAAGAAATGGTATGTGTAAGACAGAGGTAGTAATTCCATCTACCTGACACTTTGAGCTCTCAGCTGGTGAACTTGACCCAGCTTTGGGCACCACTTTTTTAAAGAGATGGAGACAAATTGGCCAGTGTCCAGAAGAGAACAACAGGAATGATAAGCGGTTTAGAAAACATGACCTGTGAGGAAAGATTGAAGGAATTGGGTTTGTTTAGTCTACAAGAGAAGAGCCTGAGAAGGACATGATAACAGTCTTCAAGTATGTAGAAGGTTGTTGCAAAGAAGACGGTGATCAATTATACTCCAAGTCCAGTGACAAAGCACAGAAAAAAGTGATTGCTTTAATTTGAAATAAAGAAGGTTTAGATTAAATATTAAAATCCCCCACAGACCACAAAAAAATCAAAATCCTTTTACCACTCTGAGGATAACTAAACACTTGAACAAGGTTCCTAGGAAGTTTCAAGAGCTTTTAAAGAATAGATGAATATAAAAAAATATGGGCCAGAGAAAATGCAGGAATTTTCAAAGCACAGGGATGAACTAGGTAAAGTGCTGGGGCTTCTTTTATGTCCTGTATTCTCTGATTTCTATGAAATATTAAATAATCTGCTCTGCAAGAGTTACCTGACCCTGAGCTTCAGCAATTTCAGAATTAATGAGTTTCCTAATCAATGCCAGGATCATTTACTTTATTTGCATATCTGAATTTGTCTTCTGGTTTTGTTTCTGAAAAAGGGAGTACAGTGGTTTAAAAGAATTGCAAGTACTTATTTAAAAAAACAGCTGTGTGTGTAGTAAGCCATTATTATCATTGTTCTGAAAAGTTTTTATGAAGTTAAGTAAATGAGACATTTAAAGTCTTAAATTTATCTCTTAAAGCACAAAGGGCAACAGTGACCTAGGAGGTGCATTTATTTCCCAGAGAACATTAACTTATTTTTCTGTTTCTGATATATTTGTAACTACGGAATTGTCCCAATAGAATAGCAAATATGAAAAAATCTTTATCACCATCCAATCTTCCCAGCACCTTAGCAGGGAAGATACCAGTGAAGGTGAGCTAAACCTAGACTGTGTATTGCAGAGACTGATAGGCAGATATTCCTTTGTGATGAATCTGCATTGAGAGTGCTAAGTTCCAGCAAAGACCTGGCAGGACAGATGAGAAAAGATATCATCTGAAACCACCATAGGAAGATCTGCCAGGGCTAAGCTGCTAAAAGCTTATGGCTGAGTTCTTGCCATATGTCCAGGCAGCATAAACCCAAGGTATCTAATTCTCCTCTGTTGCTAGTTTTATACTGTTCCATACAGTCATTTGTGACTTATAATACTGAGCTTAATTTCAACTCAGGTTAGCTAAGGAAAAGGAGAGATTGAATTTGTTACAGGGTAATACCTACAGATGGGACTGAAAGAGACCTCCTGGGTCACAGAATCCCGCCCCGTGTTACTGCAAATTGTTAGGTCTTACAGTCCATTAAAGTCCTTAAAACTCATTATGAATAGCTGTAAGAAGCTAAGCCAAGTGCATGTCAAGTATTTCCCAACTGGGATTGCTAGTGAAAAGCAGGGAAGGAAGTGACAGACACTTAAATGAATGTTTTTTATCTCTAGGTTTTGCATTAAACTGGTGAAACTATTGGAGAAAGCCAAGTAAAGATGTTAGGAAAGCATCTCAATAAACAACAAATAAGGGGCATGAGAAGGAAAGTTTTGTTTATAGCTAAGAAGTGGCTGACATCATTTGGTATGGTCAATCCATTTCTATTTGTGATTGCATGCATGTGGATAAAATTACAATTAGAGTGAGTACAATTTTGGTTAAAAATGCTTTTCACATTTTTCATGTCTGCATAATTTTCCCATCTGATCTGGACAGAGTCCTCTATTTTACCTTATTTCATGTTTTACCTGCTTAAAATGCTGTATCATGACTTCCTCTCTCTCTGAGCATTATGAAATCCCCAGTAGATATAGTGTCTATATAGGGTATCACTGACAAAAGTCGGTAATGACAAGTGGTTTCCAAGCTTGAGCTAGTATAAGGCCTTCCTCCTTTCAATGCCCTCCTAAACATCTGCTTTAGCCTAGCAATGAGAAATCAGCCATTTAAAAATGATTAGTTGGCAGTTACAATTTATACATAGCAAAAGAGCACAATAATATTGTATCCTCAATTCAGAACCACAGCCTTAAACTTTGCCTGTTTTAACCTGCAAACTCCACAGAAACTGTCTTCTTTTACCTAGTGTATTACAGAGTATTGCAAAACTGCTAGACATGACATTGCTGGAAGAGCTGTTTTTTCAGTGATATATAAATCATTGCATTTACCCACCATGATCCTGAAAGCATCCCTCAAATACTGCACTGGAGTGGGTGTCCTGGTGGACTTTCAGCTCTCGCCTTCCTGATCCTGCTTGAACCCCCTAACTGGCTCATGTATTTCATCTCCTTTCATTGTCTGTTCCTTGGTCACTATTCTTGGGCCACCTTTCTCTATGGTGATGTCTTTATCCATTTTTTCCCCTGAAGGTACCCTGGAATGTACTTCATTCTCCCTCCCAGTTTAGCTGGCTATTTCTTCCCTCCACATGGACTGCAAAACATCTCTCCTTTGTAAAAAGACAGCACCATATCCCATAGCCAGATCTGCAAGACCTCATCTAGACCTCATCAAATGACATGGCAAAGGTACAGGCATCAGTGTTATCATGACATTTTCCTTTTACATGTTGTTTGGCATAATTTTCTCTCCCAGAAGCCATACCCAGAAGATATTAAGGCTATGTTTACGCTGATAAATACCTCCTGGACAGGGACTGTTTTCTCATCCCTGTCACACAGCATGTGGTGCTACATCTCCTCTGAGCATATGGTTTCCCAGTTGATCTAAGATATAACTATTACTTTAAGTGTATTCTTTTCAGATATGCTCAGTAAGGTGAGGGCTATGCTTCCGCCCATCAGAATTAGGGTTTCATAGTGCAGAAACTGTGGGCTTGTATTGCATGGCTTGGTCCAAAGGTGTGTAGAGATCTCTGAATGCACAAAGCCCGTGCAGCTAGTATTAGAGGACAATACAGACGAATCTATTGTCTCACCCATATTACCTGTTGGGAGTGCTCCCTGCCACATGTGGTCTATTATCAGTCATGACTGGATATTATTATTGAAAACTGGTAGCTAGCACAGGCCAAAAGTGTGGCAGAAGAAGGTACTAATAAATAAGTAAAAAGAATTATCATAGGCCGGTAATTAAGTTCACTCCCTGGCCCTGGTTTGTTTGGCGCTGTAGATACAGTCTATGATTTGCACATGCTGTACAAAGCATTATCTGTTTTATTTTTGCTGTAATGTACTAAGGCAATGTGTAACATATCAGACACTAACATTTTTTAAGATATTTTCAGCCTCCAGACTATTTTTTTATGAGAATAATAACAGTAACTAAGAATTGAGTGCCAAAATGTAGCTCATGTTTTGCATGTTATAGCTGTTCTCCAAATCAGGCAAATGTCCTTTGCTAGGAAATAAGAAATAAAGGGTGGCAGAGTTCATGGACAGTAACTCTGGCTTTGAGCTGGAGACCTCTCTAGACATGTTTATTATCATTTTGTACTGATTCAGCTGCAGGTTTAGCAGCAAAATAAAAAGCTGTCTTATGTAAAGGAAGATGTAACTCATTTTATGAACAAGAACCGCAAACAGCTGCTTCCATATGTTGCTACTATCAGGACAAATTCTTTATTAAATGGCATCTTTAAGATTAAAATTTGTGCTGAAAATAAACACAACTAAAGCGTGAGATGATTGAGGAGAACAGTGACCCACTCCAGGAGAAAATACACTTTGTTTCATTTGGTGATGAATCTACATGACCCAGACAGAGTGTTCTAACATTGACTATTGCTGCATTCTGCATTATTTTGACATATAATATAAATGTCTGTGATAAGGGGTAAAAGGCACATTAGGCCATCTGTGCTAGTTTTAAACCTGTTTGTCCAACTTTACTTTGGGATGTTTTAACTTCTTTTTTCTTTTCTTTTCTTTTTTCTTTTTTTTTTTTAAAGTGAGTTTTTAACATAGTTTGGACCTGCTTCTGCTTTCTGTAGTATTTCTATTAGAAAATCTTTTAAGTGCAACCCTCTGTTAGCCAGATTGAAACACAGTTCTTGAAGGTGTCATCATGCTGTCTTTGAAGTTGAAAAGGGACGCATCTACCTTGAATGAGAGCAGGATCAAACCAACAGCAAATGGTTGACTGTTCAGATAGTCCCAAGGAAGCTAAGTATGGTTTGAGACCTTCTGTAAAGGAGAAAAATCTCTGGCTTCAGTTTTAATGAAGAAGTATTTTCCTTTCATAACAGCTAGAGTGTGAGTCTCCTGCTATCATTCTCATGCCCCTAGATTTACTCTTAGTGTTATGGATCTTTCTTCTCTAACAAATCTGTAGGGAAAAGTAAGATCTGCAAGCCCATTTAGGGCTGTCTAGTTTTCTCAGTCTGCTCCTAGTAACCTCTGATCACCTGCTCCTTGTATACATTCATATTGTCTCTATGAGTTTCCTTGCCTTGCTTCAAAGGGTTTTGCAACACAGCCTAAGGAATCATATACATTTGGCATCTAACGTGCTATCACTTATCGGTCATTAAATGTCTTTTATACACACATCTTTTACACAGGGAAAATTTTGTTTTGAAACTGTTACTTGAAAATGATTTGAAGAAGGTGTGGGAAGGCTGGTGTATGATTATGGATGCTTGTCCAAAAGCATACACAAGCCAGTTAAATAAGTTCCATGATTTATTTTTCCAGACCTTTTCAAAAGAGAACTAAGTTTTCTTTTGCATTATTGGTTTGCAATATTTTCATGATATACAGAACTTTTTTTTTTTTACTTTGGCAGGAATATATTGACTTTTTGTTATGGGCGGACGGGAAATCTTGAAAAGATGAGCCACCTACTGACAGTGCAGAGAGCCTGAAATAATGGCTTTCATAGATTTGAGTTCCCATTTCAGCATCACACTGATTCCTGATGCGGTGCCCATCTCAGCATAGCACCCTGGATGGTTTCTTCAGGTCCCTCCCAACCCTGCATGACCATACATGACTACAGTCACACTATGTTGTTGGGTTATAGGAAACCCCTCCTTGGGTGTGTTAAAGGCACTGCTCTGCAGCCATCTAGCCTTAGCCACAGTATTCAATCGTTTTTAAGATGATCACAAATGGCATATTTATTACTGTGGGTTATATCATCTGCTGTCTTCTGTTTTGCCAGATTTTTTTTCTTAATCATGTGGGTCTTTCTGTGTGTTGTATCTGTGCAATCAAATGCATGTCATTTACACTTCTCCTGTCTGAATTGAGAACATACATTTCAGGCTTGTATGTATCCAAGCAAAGTGAGCAAAGGAGAAACCAAATGTTAGTAACTACTGCTTTCTGTGTCTCATATGGAAGATTTATCTTGATATACAGTTTTGTGCTGGTTTAAACAGGGAAATGACATTTAAAAAAAAAATCCACTTTGGGGGATGTTATTGAAAGAACTTAAATGCATGTTATGATTAACTTGCCAGAGCTACTAGAAGTAAACACATCCTTAATGCAGACTAGAACATCTTCACATAAAACTCTTTCCCACATCCCTCTCCCTCCCCTTCACCTCCCAAGTTTCATCCCAGCCTAAGGCAGTAAAATCCATAGGGTGGGGGGTTCCTTAAACACATTGTATATGAGAGTATGTGACTTATCATCTCTGTGCCTCATTTACAGTGAGACTTAGCAGCTGCTTTGCAACCATGTGATACACTGAGCTTTGTATAATAGTTCACTTGAAGGTCTTTGCACAGTTCAGGCATGTCAGCTGAGTACCTTCAAGCAGTGCAGGGACTTGTAATTAGAGTGGCCTGAGGCTGCTCGCTTTTCTGAGGGGCTTTGTCTTCCCCACAGATCCCAGTGGCATCCTGTTTCCAGAGGCTCGCCATGCAAGCACTCCAGTGCGGGCTCGGCGGGTGGTGGGGGGATCCGAGGTATGTCAGGAACTGAAAACAGGTATGAGAGTTCAAGCCTAGACAAAGGTCTTGTTAGTCATTTGAACGCAAAGCATGCAGCACCTTGCCTCTTTGCTGGATCCCGCAGCAGGTAAAGAAAGAACCGCCCTGTGCTTTACCTCAAAGGAGTTATGCCCCAGTCCCTTTCCAAAATAAACAATCCACTGTGTTTATCTGTAATGACTTTTGTCACTTTAAGCAAGTTGGCTGATGCAGACATTCTTGGGAGGATGTCAAAGGAGAAACATACTGGTTTCTAAGTTGGCCTTTTAAATGTCTGCATCACTTCTGTAACACGCTGAGCATTTTATACCCTGCTTGCAAGTTCCCATCCATTTTTCCCTGAGCATTTTTGGAAGCACAGACTGAGCAATTTGGAAGAGATAGGCCTGAACTTCCTATTTCTGCCTTTCTCTTTCTGTCATGCCCTAAGACAGAGGGAAAAAGAATAAAGAAAAAGAATGAACGTGAGATTTTTAATACAGAAGAGCACACTTTTGGCCACCCAAATTTGCCAAGGCATGTTGAAGTCCAGAGGATTTTAAACAGCAAAACAAGACGTTACTAAAACATCTGCTCTAAGAAACAGATAATTTGGCTTTACTTCATAAATGGGTTAATTTTGATGTTGGGGGTAGGAGGAAAGGTTCCTTACAAGAATAAAGTGGCACACTGTTTTCATCTGTTACTGTCCTGTACTGGCTCTGTAGAAAGTCTAAATCAATATATGAGAAATGACAGACAGGTCTGATCGTAAGGAAGCATGTTTACCTGCTCTTGTACCTCTCTCTCATGGCTCACTGAGGAAGAAAGGTGTCGAGTGCCCACACTCACTGCTACAGGAGAAAACGGGATTTTTCTACAGAGGTGTAAAGAATCACTATTGTGTTGGGCTGGCACTCACAAGGCACAACAGCCCAGCCCTTCCCACCGCCTCTTACACCCACTGCCTGCTTTGCCTGGCAGTGCTGTCCCATCACCTTTGGAGGGGTGGGAGTGTGGTGAGTGCTCACCGAAGTGACAGAGGAAATATAATCTTAAATAAATCTGAAGACCTGTCATTTTTTATGAATGAAGAAACAGATCCCCTGTCAGTGCTGCCAGGAGTTATATGGCTCTCCTTCTCCCTCCCTGGAACAGCAGGGCTGAGGACACCATGTGCTTATATCCACCACAGCCCTTGTGGCTATATTTATCCTTCTGAAAAAAAAAAAGAGTCATGGACCACCCTCTGGCCCTAAGCCTGCTCAGGCTCAGCTGCCCACCGAGCAGGAGGTGCTGGTGGTTTATAACTCTACTAGTAAATGAGATGGTTGGATTAAAGAGAAGTTGACTGGCTGCACTGCTGCTACGTGAGGCTGGTCCTTGGCTCTGGGCAGTGCCCACCAGCACTGTCACACAATTGCCAGAGATGGTCCAGAGGTCGTCATGGCCCTGAGACTGTTCTCAGTAGGCCAGCTGGGCACGGCTGGGGTGGGAGTGTGATGGGGTGCTCTTCCTTGCCAGTTGGCCTCAGAGCCAGAGACCAGAGTCCCAGGAACACTTAATTACCGGTATGCATAGATGGACTTTGCACCCCTGCATCTCAGAGAGCAACCTTAGGTTTCCTCTGGGCTGTGGGGTGTCCCTGCAACCCTAAGACGTAATTATCATGTCACTCTTGGTTATTCAGTTCAAAGTATCTGAAACAGACGAGGGCTATGTTGCAAGCAAAAAGTAGTGTTTTTGTAGCACAGATTAAATGTATAAGCTGCATACCCAGAGGTGTGCCAGGAGGGCATGGGGAGCACTTCAAACTACAGTGTCTGCTGGGATAGCATTAGAGGCATGGAGAAGGTGGAGGGAGACAAATGTGGTGCCATCTTAGCCACGCTGCCCTGTGGAAGTGGTCCCTGGGGGGAACTAACCCCTTATTTCCTCCAACACATGCTCCGTCATCTGCTGCTGCCTTTGCTGCACCAGCTTGCTACTCTCTTTGCTTTTCCTGACGTTGCCTCTGCCACTGCTGCCGTGGCTGTGCTGCAGCTTGCAGTGCAGCAGGCAGCAGCAGGCACGCTGACACACTGCATACATGCAGGGAACCCTCTACCTTTCCTTGCAGTTGTGGAAGCTCAGCCCATGGAGCTGGGCTTGCTGGGCAATAGAAACCTGACATCAGGTTTATGTTGCTGGCACTCTGAGTAACAGCTGGGTTTGCTTCCAGCCCTCAGCTCCTTGCAGCCGTGAGTGAATTGCTTGTTAGAATAAAGCTGGCTCATTTAGTACTAATTTTGGAGTGTCTACATTGTGTTTTTTGTCATAGCAGTCTAAACAGACCTGAGAAACATTCAGCAAGCTTGCTTGGGCTATTCTTCTGCCTCTAGAAACAGCAAACCAGAAACAGCCCAAACCATCTGGGGTTTGGACACTGTAATTCACTCATGCTAATGTTGTTATTTATATCCTCCAACAATATTCAGTAATATTCAATAAATTTTGGCCCAGTAAATCCCTTGTATATACAAAAATAGAGAAGCCTGATGAAAAGAATTCCCTGCCTCTGAGTTTGTAACTAACAATTTTGACTTCGGGTTTTGCATTCTCTTTAGCATTTTGAAATCAGTATCTCCTTCTATCAACCTGAATGTTCTGGAGCTTACCTAATTACCTATGACATAAGAATATAATCTCTTGCCAATTTTTCTCTTAGAGATAATATTTTATAACGTTCTACATATGAATTGCTGAATTGCTTCTTGTTTTTCATTGGTCTTGGAAATAAGCATTGTAACAAACTCATCACAGAATTAAACTTGCAGGTTCCCAGGCACAGGAAGCATCCGGCAAGCTTGCATCCAGCTCATGTTATGTTAAGACTGAACATGTCTGTGATTGTGCTCTGGCTGGTGTTAGTGACAAAATCCTATTGATTTAACAGAAAGTAGGATGGGCCCCAAAATGCTAATTTTGTTGACTTTCTTAATGGGCTTGAGTTTAACCCTACAGTACTGAAGACTGTTTCGTTTCCTATGGCCCAACTTTATCTCTTCATCTCAATACTCCAAGTTTACATGACTCCCTTTTTCATCCCATCAACAAAGAATTATGCTGAATTACAGCTTTGTTACTGAAGGGGAATTGTGCGTTTGAGGTATATTTTTCATGAGGCATTTTGGCCAAGTGGAAGAGGTATTAATATGAGAAACTATAAACAAATCTTGGTTTTCTAAACTGCGGATAGAGTGATTGGCTTAATTTGTTTCTATACACTGCCATCCTGAAAACTAAACTGAAGCATCCAAATTAAACAGGAGATGTAAATATTATCCAGATGTTCCCTGGTGTCAGAACTCTTTTTTTGTTTCTTTTTTTCTATCAAATGGGTATGCTTTTTTCATCTAACATAATGACCTATGTTTTAGATTTTGGTCCTGGCCTAATGGCTTTTTATCATATGATTATGATATCATCCAATCATGTAAGCGTCATGAGATGCTGTTCAGCTTTGCTGAAGCACATGAGTGTCAAACTGCTTAGTTTAGGCTGAACCATTTGTCTGACTGTCTTAATGTGGGGAGTGAATGTGCTGTTAATTTAGGAAATGCCAGCTGAGGCTGAGGGTTTAGTGAGCCAAGCAAAACAGAGCACTGACCACAGATTGAAACATTACAGAGTTCCTTAATGGTTCTGTCAAAAAGAAATATAACACTTTTTTTCCCCCCTATAAAAATTGCAATAGTCTTCTGGTGCAAGTAGCAACCAGTAGGGTTTTAGCATTGATAAACATGGATGGAAAAGACAGGCACTTGACTTAGCTTTTGGTTAATGCTTTTTCCTGAAGACATTTGTTTGAATTTGATGATAGTGAAGCTTTCGCTTCCATTCCTCTCTTTTAATATTACCCGGAAAAAGGTTACAACCACCTGTAAATCAGGATTTAGCAGATACAGACAGAAGATTTTCAGTATAATTAAATTTTTAGCACTGACTTTATAAGTTAATGCAAATGAGAAAAGCAAAATGACAGCTCTCAATTTTTTTCTGTTTCTAAAACCTCAATAGCTTTGCTCAGAAACATGGTCTTTTTAAATTTCCCACAGTGCAGGTCTGGATTTGTGAGATACTGAGAATGCTTGAAAAGCCTTGAATCTCCTGCTAAGCACTGACAATGAAACCTCCATGAATTCGGTCCTAGAGTTTGAACACTTATGGGTTCTGCTGAGAGGGTTTGCTGCAACAATCTTTACTGTAAGTCTCCTTTGCTCCCGAGCTGCACATCTGCTAGAGCCCTTGTCCTCCCCTGTCTTTAGTGTCGGTTTTTGTTTACTGATCTCTTAGAAACATTGCTGAACTTGGTTGGGACAAGAAATTGTTTTATGATATCTACTTGGCATCCTAAGGACCTTGGTGAGTGAAGAGAGAAAACCTGAAAAATAAAATTATTATTATTATTATTTATCTGTCCAAAGCTTTGTTAGAGGAAAGAGGCTTGCCTGTGAACGCTCCTCTGCAGAAATTCTCATTACTTAGGCCACTTAAAAATAGACTGCACAAAGCACCAGGGAAAATGCTGCAGAGGGCAAGTCTGCACTGTTAGCAAGAGGGACTAGATGACTTTCCCATATCCGTGTTCTTTTATTGTAGCAAGGTAATATGCTACCACTGTGTCCTCTAAGGCAACAAAACAGAATAAATTAATCTCAAATGCACATCTGCCCTGAGTTTTCTACCATAGTCAAGCAACTACACTGAAAATTTCATCTGGAAATGACCAAGAATATTGCTATTAGTGAATTGCAAAATATCCCTCACAGTAAGGAACACCAGTGTTTGAAAGTAAGGCTTTGAAAGTCCTTCTGACTTATGGGAAAGCATATTCCAAATAAGCCTTGTGAAAATGACTAAATGGTCTCTTTTCCCCTTCTCTGAAAAAAGGTGTGAATTGCCTCCAGTGACAGTCTCTGTGCATCTTGCTGCTATATGGACTACCCAGCCATATAAGACAAAGGAGGTGGAGACCACTTCCACTCCCAGAAGGCTCTCATCACATTGCAGTATCAGGCTTTATTTCAGTTTATTACTTTATTTTCTGGAGAATGTGAAAGAGATCAAGTTGTATTTCTCATAGAGGAAAGGATATATCTGTTGAAACAAGTGGACCACAAGGAATGGATCAAAATCTAAAGAAGCCTTTCATTTCAGTTACTGAAGCCACTTTGTAAAGCATGTTTTATAGCATTAAATAAGCAGAGCAAGCCTTTAAAATCTTCATGTTTGTTTGGCCTCATACATTAGGTAAAAGGTCACCAGTGGGTCTGCATTTTGAGAGGCTCCTAGTATGACTTTCTGAAAATACAGGACTTCAGTTCACACAGACAATTTAACTACTCCGAACAATCCCAAACACGCAAACCACCACAGCTGAATTAGCAAGATGGGCTGGTGTTACAGATGAGTAACTGGTCAGACTTCTCACCACCTCCCTCTCTCCCTTCACATAATATCTCTTTATTTCATGTCTAAAATGATGTTTCAAGATCTTAATGGCTGGGGCCACCTCTTTATATGTCCAGCAAGATTTGTGTTCCATTACTGGGCACTATTTAGTAGCAGCCAGTTCCTCAGTACTCTTAAGGCAAAAGCACCGTCATTCATTGGCTGACCAGAAGTGTGTTTAATTCATATTTAATCTTTGTTTATAGTATCAACAGAACGTTTTCTGAGATACCACATTGCATCTTCTAGACCTGGAGTCCCCTGCAACCCAAAATATAGCCCTCAGTCAAAATGTGTTTTGTCCTGGTCTTGTTAAAAAAGTTACAAAGGGAATGAAATGCTTTATTTCACCTTGCGTATTTGTTTTCCATTTCATATTTTGCAATGTCTATGTAATAAAATTATTTTTGTTAAATATTTTATGGTTCTTTAGTAATTTGCAAATACTTCAAGGAACTCTGTGATTAACGCGTGGTGAGACTGTCCCTTTAACAGCCTTTCTATACTACCATTATTTCTGCAATGGTAATTTTTTAAATGATAGCACTTCTATTCCAGGTTTGCAATCACAGCAGCTGTATATCAGTGTTTCACTCAAGTGTTATTAGTCAAGAATTGCTGCTATCACCCAAACCTTATGATAACAGAAGCTCTGTTACAGTATCACTAGTTCCACATTAAAGCATTTACAAATCAAAGATAAATCACTGGGTGGAAAAATAAACAAACAAACAAACCAGACAAAAAAAAAATCCCCAAAAAGCACACCAAAACCAAAATGCATGAGGAATAAAGGTCCTGTGAGAAGAATTGCATAGATATGAGATGGACATAACACCGACCCTCATAACTGACATAACCCTTGTGCGTATCACCTTGGGTGGTTTCACAACTGCCCAGAGTGGAAGATTGAAAGCAGTCTCACTTACCTATCTCCCATGAGTGCGCTGAAGCTGAACTGAGTAATGTCTGGACTATTTTCTGAACCTATCCAAGATAGGAGTTGAAATTTATCCAGGTCCAAAAGGCCATAACCACTTCAATAAAGGTTTTTGCATTCCCCTGGCAGCACCTTTCCCATGCACTTAGAGTGGTTCTGGGGATGAATGCTGCAAAGGAGCCAAAGGCCATGGGGAGGACTGTGAGCTCTGAACTTACCTATGCCTTCTAGTTTCAACATACTGGACAAACAGTATGAATTATCTACAGGCTTTATTCTAGCCATAAGCTGCATTGCTGTCCAGTGTAGCAGCCATAGCTTGGAGAGTGGATTTCAGAGTTTTCTAAGTATTTTGGGGGTAATATCCTGGAATGACCTTCCAAACAGGTGATTAACAGAAAAGACTACAACATTGCTAAGAGAAGAATTCTTCGTGTTTAAGGAAAAGACAATTCAGGATTTAAAAGTGAAAGCTAAGTAGTGATTTATTGGTATTCCCAAGGGGATGTGTGATTTCTGTTTGTTGATCATTTGTTTTATACCATATTTATACTGGCCAGGAAGGAATTCCCACTTCCTCTTCTCCCTTGATGTATACCTTGGCCTCTAGTTTGTTTATTTGTTTGCATTCCTTTGAAGCATTTAGAGACTGGCCATGGCTAGAGATTGGTGAATGTCTGCGCTAATCGCAGCTTCCAGGTGCTTGCATGGCTTGTGGTCCTCACACAGCATCAAACCCATGTGCTGATTTGGCATCAAAATCCATTTTTCTCTTCCCCCAGGTTGCACTGGCAGGGAATTTTCAATGTTTCTGTTTTGCTTTCGTCTGTAGTGGGTTTAACCCTACAAATCACCTGCTGTGACAAGGACTGTGGACAATGGCAATGCCTTTAGTGACCTTCTCATTCTCCTGTCACATTAATCATCATGACTTTTAGTCCTTGCTGTTGGTCTTAAGTTTGCTATAGAATTATAAGGACTATTCAGAGTAGATCAAAATATAGAAAGGCCTTTTGTTTTGGCTGCATTTTCTGAAACCACTTTATGTTTTATGACCATGAAATCTGCACAAGAAATCCTTCTCATTTGACAGCTTTGCTTTCTTACAACATACATCATAGTATCCCCAAAGAAAGTATAAACCTCTTCCATTTTTAATAAAGGAGACTTAACTATGTTGGAAAAAAAAATAAAAATCTGAGAATCTGGACTAGTCAAATAAGGCAGAATTAATGTATTTGTTATTACTACTGCTTTGGCTGTCTTACAAAAATATAACAAACACCACTGACCTTAACAAAGCCAACAGGAGTTCAATATGAGATACAGAAAATGATGAAAACCAGAATATGTTTTATTACGTTTTGCAATGTAAAATATCATTAGAAGCTTGTCCTGCTGTATGATTTTGATCATGGTTTCCTAACATCCTTTACCTGGAACTGCAATAAACTCTTCCCTTCTTCATGACTGGAGGCTGAAATTCCTCTTTAGAAAAGGTGGGGGGAGTATAAATACCGTCACCATCTCACAGAAGGGGATATATAGGCTCAGAAAGTTTACATTTGCCAAATTCACAAAGACCTCTGTAGCAAGGCCACAAAAAGATCCCCAGAGCTTCCCGACGGCATTTGACTGCTACACACACAAACCTACACTTCTTATGACTTAAGCCAATAGTTACATCAAGGATATGTTTATCAGCCAGAGTTAGTCAAGGCTTTTGTGCGTTTATGTCTTTGTTGCTACTACCATTTAGAGAATTTCTGTGGTCAGTTGCCATTAGAATGTCGCTGAAAAACACAACAAAGACTTTAAAAAACATGTACAAATAGGCACATGTATGCACATTAAAGTAAAACAAAAAATCTTGTTGCAAGAGGGAAGTGAGGAGTTTTAATTTATGATAACTGAAGGAATTTGAGATTACTACTGACAGGATTTCCTTCTTTAATAAGATCACAGTAGTATAAATAGAGGTGACATACTGCTTCACTGAGAACTATAAAGTCCAGATCTGTCTTATGCAGTCATTTGCAGATGGGAAAATGTAAAAGTAAAGCTAGGAGATGCAGACAAATTTTAATGTCTGCACAAGGTTCCAGGCCTTAAGGTTTAGGAAGCCTATTTTTAAACTTAGTTTCTTTGAAAAACTGAGACCTGCGACTAATGCTTGTCATTATGGTATAATGATCTATCTTCTTCCCAGAGTACTTGGGGATTATGTTTCAGAGAGAAGTAGAGTTATCTGCCAGAGATTATTCGTCATGTTTGTGATCTGTTTCCTCTCTCTTCCTAGTAAAGCCTACAGTCTTCCATAGTTCCTAAGGCATTAAAACCAACTGTACAAATGTCTGCTCTCCCAGACTCTAACAAACCTGTCTCTTTCCAAGCTAACTGCTCCTGACAGCCTGCTCAGGGAGCTCAGCGTGGCAGAAGCCAATGTCCTGCTGGTGCTGCTCAAACATCTTCTTGCTGTGCACCTTGCTTAAGACTGGCCAAATGGTCCTGGGATCAGCAAAGCTCATTGAAAGACTGAACTAATGCAACAACTTCAAGAGAAAACTGTAGGAAAAAATGAAAAATGCCCTCTGTTCAAGGATACTTAATTAGGTACCACTTCCCAAACACTGCCACTGGCCTCTGAGCAAAGGAAATGGATCTTCTTTGCTCTGGTTTCATGATCAGCTTCCAGTTTCACCCAGGGCTGGGTGGGGAGGAGGTGTTAGTGCATTTGTATACATTAAATTTGTATATGCAATCATATGCTATGCTTCTGGGGTAGGTGACAGCCCTTCAAACCCTCTGGAGCAAAGAGCTAAAGAAGCTTTGTGAGTGAAAAAAGACCTGTGTGCATAGCATATCATCTACGTATTGAAGGTATGTTATGGGAAATCTGCCTACTGACTATGAAAATACCTGGAAATTTGGGGGTGGGGGGTGGGCCTTAGGCTTATAGATGGTCTCATAATATGGCAAGTTACAGATGCCTGGGCACTGAACAACTTTGCTTGCGATACTCAGGTGGATAGTAGCCCTGAGGTCTCACTTTCTATGAGGCAATGTATCCCTCAAATCCCAGAGTCCTCCACTGTGAATGAAATGCATCACAATGATGAAGATCAGTTTTCTGTGGGTTTATTTATGAAAAGGAATTCTTCTGTCTCATGACCGAGAAGGATGCTTCATGTATAAGACACGGAGATCCACCAGTCAGTGCTTGTCATTCCCTTACAGCAGAGATGTAGAGAAATGTGCTTTATAAGATGTGGCTATAAACCATTTTAGAGGAGGATCTGAAACAGCCAGAAGTAATGTGACAAAATATAAATGAGAGAAGCAGGCTGGTAAAAAGCACAACTATGGTGTCCTTCCCATTTTGATACTGTTAGGATCCAAATAGCAGTTTCTCTGTTCTTATTCTATCCCTTGCTTGACATACAAAGATTTGCAGCAGTGAAAGGGGGGAGCTAGGGAGAAAAACGCTTTATGTAGATAAAGAGAAGACTTGTATATGATCGAAGCATTGTAGGTCTGATCTACTCCTTATATGCTGGGAAATAAAATGAACAGAAGGATGCATGCTAGATTTGAAACAGGGGTCAGACTATTTCTAATTTACAAGAACTGTTCCAGATTAAATGGTCTGTTCAGGCTAAGTGATTATTTTGGATGGTAGGAACAACACTCTTGCTGTTTCTTTAAATACTCTTACTATTGGTTTCCAAACTCAGAAAGAAAACTGAAAATGTGTTTAAATACCCCTCAAAATACCTTAACAAGCTAACTGAAGTGGATCTAGCAGTGATATGAAGTAATCACGCATAGCAACTGAAAAAACTGAAGGGAAAAGAAAGCATTTAGTTTCCTTGGCTTTTCAAGACCTTGTCTTAACAATGTGCTTAATAGTCTGCCTACATTTAAGCATGTGATTTAAGTGAGTTGTGCCTAAATGAAATAGTTGGCAACAAACAGCAAACTGTTTTCGGAAATACATGGACAGCTGTTTAGAATGGTTATTGTTAGTCACGGCAAGGTAGCTCACTGTACTTCTCAGTCTCATCAATTTATTCTTTATCACGATATGATTCTGCAAAAGTCATTTGGCTTCTCTACCTGCTTTCCTAAAAAACAGTTTACGTACATCTTTATTCTCCAAGTTTTGCTCTTGTTCAAATGAAGGCTGAATACTCAAAACAACTGCAATTTCACACAGTCAGTGTTAGCACAAAACTTTATGGGATTGGGACTAAATCTGCACTTCTGCAGTCAATTGTGGCCACATTAGGGCCATTATCAGCTCAGGCAGTTACTGAAAACACTAAAATAAAGTTTCACACTACTTGTCCTGCTGATGTGTTTACCAGGCCGTATTATCTCCTCTGCATGAATCCAGATATTGGGGGTGCTGTTATCTGGTCATAAAGAAGGAAAACTAAGAGAACAAGAACTACGTCCTTCCCCTCTACTCCTAGCTCTCTCCTCTGATCTTTAGTGAGTTTCTTTTAGACAGGGGTAGAAAGCTGAAATTAGTTCTCAGTTACAGTGGTGTCTATCTGAATAAAACCACTGCCATCATGGGAGATATTCTGGTTCTACAGTGTTATAGGAGATAGTAAATTTTGGCAACAACCTTTGTATAGCCATGTCCCATAGTGTAAACAGCTTGCTTTTATGCAAACAAATTACAAAATTGTGTATAGAGTAAGAGAATCCCTGCTTTTAAAGCTGTCTTCCTCAGGAAAAGTACTTAAGTCATCCAACTTGGGTATGTGTAATCCTCTTGAATTCTTTAAATTTGTAACTTTCTACTGCTGTGTAAACTTGAGCTTCCTTGTAGAGATGCTATTCTCTCTAATTGTTTGCTTCTTGAGGATATAGCTTTTAAAGATCATACTGTATCTAGTCATCTGCACTGTCTGATGCAATTTAAGGGGGGGGGGCGGGGAGACCACTAAATATAGTTAACACAGCTTGGTTCTGTCTTCTTGTAACTCCCCTACAGGCAATGGAAAAGGAGCCCAGAAAACAATTTGTTTATTATAAGCAGGTCAGTCCTCCGGGGGATTCATGGAATCATGCAGTGGGAGAGGACAATCACGGCACTGAAATGGTGGGTAATTTTATTTGTTCCAGTTGATGGTCACAGTGGCATCATGCTGGCCAATTACTCTTGAGTCAGCAGGTTTCAGAGGTTAAGACCCCCTTGTGTGTTGCAGCACTGCAGGCAAAGTATTCAGGCCAGATTGAAACCGTTTCAACGGCAGACGCCAGCCTTCCTCTCCCTTGGAGATCTCCTTTTTCAACTGTGTACGAGACATACATGTGATAAAATAGGCATGTCTCTAAGATGGAGACAGCTTAATTATCGAGAGTGGAAAAAATGCCAGCTTCAGATAAAGAAAGGAAGAAAATCAGCCAGAGAGACAGGCTACGCTGAGGAGGCATGAAGCGAACAAATATTGCAAACTTTGACTGCAGGTTCCAAAGGAAAGATCATGTCTGGGAATAATCCTCATGCCAATAGCCTACTAGTGTTTCAAGGCTGCTGAACCTTTAACAATTTCATCACATTTTTCTCCAGTGGAAATGTTTTAAGCTACTTCTTCAGTGATCTGTAATTCTAAGGGGAAAAACAGCAACAAGGCGTTTGCTTTACCACTAGAGCCTGCCACAAGTGATTGGGCAGAGGCGGATGTGAAATCCAAGCTAGCAGAAATAACGTGTGCGAGTGCGTGTGTGAGGGAATTGGGCAGGAGGGTTGTCCAGGACAGGCTGAAATTGTTCCATTAGACTTAGAAGAAATTCATGAAGTGACTCACATTTCATTTGGAGAGGGGTATGGGAAGCAAGGAAGTGGTATTTTATCCTCTTAATTGTACTACTAGTGTTATGATCTCAGAAACAGGGGAGGCTATTCTCAGGCTTAAGCTCCGTTGTGTATGTGACATTTCAGGCTTAAAACATCTCAAGTGTATATTTCCTGTCAGAAATATTATTCTGTGAGAGCTATTCAGTTTCTGAAGGATTCACTGGAGAGTTAAGATCTATGCTTTAATTTTTTTTGGCTAGTACCATGCCAGTTTGCAGTTTCTGGAAAACATCTCAAGAATCTCAGAACCAAGACATAGATGTATTATTATGATTAATAGTGGTGCTAATTCATCCAGATCCTGTTCTTAAGAGACAGAAATGATCAGTGGGACTCTAAACTCTGATGTCTTGCTTTGCAGAATTGGATCCAAGGATTTCTTAAGTTTAATATAAATGTCAGACTATTTGAATTTGCAAAACACATTGGGATGAATTGGAATGAAAGAAAATGTATATATCAGGGATTTATTTTTAAATCATTTTATTATTAGAAGTAATTTTTACTCTTCAGCAATAGGAGGTTATAAGAAAACTTTGAATATGAAAAACCCTGTAATCAACTTTTTTCAGATCAAAAAGCATTTTGATCCAAAAAAAATGCTGGAGCATTGCTTTTTTGGAATTGATGTCCCAGGGAAAGGAGGAATGAAAGGTGGGAAGTTTTTCTCATCCTCCTTATCCCTCTAGCACTACTTTATATGACACAAACACTGGAAAAGTCTCACAATGGAAAGTCCTCACTATGGTCAGCATCAACTACTGACACTGTGGCTGTATCTAGCCCAGTGTCTGGGCAAAAAAAGTGGAGCAAAGCTCGACTCACAGCCTATGGTAAATCAGGTACCTTTTACATTGCAGTGATTTGAACGGTAGCAGAAAGTTAAGCACATATTTGCCTAAACAGGTTTGCTAAGCTGTAGCCACTGTGAATGTGCATTCATTGTTACAGATGTCTAACGAATAAAGGGCATGCAAGACTTAATTTAAAAAAAAATAATTAAGAAAATAATTTTAAAAACTTAGTAAAACTAATTTTAAGAGCCTGGAAATCTCTTTATTTGAGATTATATTTTATATTATTTTATTTGAGATAAATGAGGAGAAAGATAAGAACTAGTCTTTGTCAGTTAGGTTTAACTGCTTGATCTAGATTTTTGGTTCTTCTGCACAAACAGTTGACAGTTAACCCCTGCATGACATATGCAGAAGCAGTGAGTGTGTACTGTCCAGAGGTACTCCTACACTGAGGTTTTGCTGCAGTCTATTTTCCAGCCTTGGAGTTCATACCAGGAAAGATGGTAAAGAACAAACTGGCCTGCAGAAATTGCTCCAGGAGGAGGGAAACTATGAGGAAATATATAGCTTCTCTTTCCACTGCCGTCAATAAAATGCTAAATAAGAATACATACTTTTCATGCTTCAGACAAGCACGATAAGTGATATTGATAAGAACAATATAGTTTTATTGGTTTAACTGAATACACTGTTCAATTAAATATGTATGGTTGGCATCTCACGTTTTAGAGATGATAGGCAATGACAGTACAGATCTTGCTGTGCTTTGGATGCCCTGGGGAAAATAAGGTATAATTAATTGTAAATACTCAAATTCCTTTTGATGGCAAATAATTTCCACTTTGGTTAACGAAGGTCTCTTTATGAGAGAAAAAGCCTGATGCAACAAATGATATATGCGGCAAATTTGTAAATCAATAAATGAAGGAACTGGGATTTCTTGCTGCTTGGAAACATAAATGCTGCTCCACTGCAACAGGTTTAAATAGATTGTGTACCAAATTAAAAAAAGAAAATGAACTTCAAATTTGCCTAGTTTAACCAAATCAGGATAAGAAACTTAATTCACCTCTTTTAAAGGTTTTTGTCATAAACACAGTCCTAAATAAATAAGACATGGGAATATATATTTTAATGATAGAAGCCTGTATTTCCACATCCAATTTGCTGTTTATTTCCAAATTTATTTAGCAATTTGTCTTAATATTATGATTTTTCCAGGATCTAGAGGTTCTGGCATTAAGAAACATGGTAATGATCAATAGAAATATGAAAATACAAGTTTGTGGTATTTCCAATCTTCTCATAGACACTTCTCATGAAAGATTCTCTAAGATTTTATCATTTGCATCACCAAAACAAAATAGCATCTGTTGTAATTAAATACACCAAGAAAACTTCAGGCAACCATGAAAATACATTTGAGAAACTTCAGAAATGCCTGTCCAGAAGTAGTTACTATTTTTGAATGATATACTGTACAAATTATTAGGGCAAAATCTGTCATGCAGAAAAGATATTTCAGCCCTTAGGTGTACTCATGAATATGCAGAAACAACCTCAGATGTGGAGAGTCTCAGCAATTTGTTGTAAACATGTGTCCTTGCCTATGGATCTTCATGTATGTACAGGTATAGGTTGATAAAGATCTACTGAACTAAATGCTTCAAGGGAAAAAAAATCAGGACTTTAAGAAATGTCAATAAATCTCAGCTGAAAGACTTGTATTTCTGAGATTTCTTGAAGCCAGGTTGATAGTACATAGAATTAGCCCATCTCCTATACATCTCAGACAAATCTGCACCTAGCTCCCTCAGTAAATGTCAGTTATTAGGGACTTCACCACGATGACAATAAAAAGAAAAAGAAATCATGCCTTGCAAATGAAAACCTCTGTGAATAGCTGCCAAAGGAGAAAATACATGATTAATCATTGCTGGAATGCCTCTTCATGTGAGGGGAAAGCACATGATTTCACATCCCAGTCACACTGGTGCCACACACATCCATCAATGCTGTTGTACCTCAACGGAGTGAAAACAAGGCCAGAATTTAGGGGGGTTCAGTAAATGGAATTAAGACCATAACTGAATTTGCAGTTCTGTGGCTAAAACAATAAATACATTTCATCGATCTGATTCAAAACAATCTCATTTTTCTCTAGGCCTTTTTACTCACATGAAAATAATAAAAAAAAAACCTTAAAATCTTACTTCCCCCCTCCCCCTTTTTTTTATAATCACAGAATTGCAGAATTCTTGTGGTTGGAAGACATATCTGGAGATTGTCTCATTCAACTCCCCTGTTCAAGCACGGTCAGCTAGAGTAGGTTTCCCCAGCCTGTATTTGGTTGGGTTTTTAATATCTCCAAGGACGGAGACTCCACAGCCTCTCTAAGCAACCTGTTCCAGTGCCTTTGTTTGACTACTCTCACAGGTTTATGTTTAATATATATGTATAACATAAGCTAATCTGTTTAATGCAGTTAAAATATATCTTTGGAGCTGCCTGCAATACAAACTAAGAAGGTGTAAGACAACATTCACAGGACTTCAGGAAATAATTATCCTCTTGTACTGATCCATGCACTGCTGCGAGTGCATGTGCTTGGTTAGCCCCGGGAACTTCCTGGTTTAGGCATCACCCCACCTGGTAGAATTTGAACCAGCTTTTCACCTCCAAGTGGTCTAACTACCAGTCTGCGAGGTATCCAGGTGTAAAAAGGAAAGAGAGGAGGTTGGACTATGAGTCATAGCACAGTAGTCCGGGTGCATGGACTTAAATGCAGGAGATGGATTTAAGCCTGTGTTCTACCTGATAGGGGTATAAATCTGAATTTATAGCATGACCTCCTTGATGGGACTTTCCAAACCTGCTGTTCAACTCAGCATGCGCAAGGCCAGATTTTAAATAGGGCAGCATCTAAGTGTGTGTTTTTTTCCTAAAAGCTTCTGAAATGCTGCCCCTTTTTCAAATAGCAGTACAGGGGTGGAAAGCTTTTGCTGTTGAGCTACCGACTGTGATTCTGTTTAGCTCTTCTGTCCTGTGAGGTTTCCATGTAAGCTTTGCAACACAACACCTACCTGTGGAATGGAGCGGCCTTGAAGGGGCAAGCCACAGGGACACATGCAGATCTCCTATGGTCTTTTCCTTTCTCTGACACCCACATGACATGATGCAAACCACACCATTTCTATGCTGCAGTCGGAAAACACTTTCTTGACCTTTGGCCTGTGGAAAATATATATAATGTTAACAAAAATTGGGATATAATGGATTCAACTAGACTCTGGAGCAAATTCACACATTACAGTGTTGGTTGTTCCCTACCGTAGGACATGAGACCTATTGAAATGTACCTTGCCTGTATGCCCAAGCTTCCCTGCATGGGAAAGTGAGGCTGCTCACCAATGTTTTGCCTTGACATGCAGTGAGAATGTAACCAGATGTGCACCAAGAGACCAGGACTGTACGACACCAGGACGATATTGTGGATAGAGCCATGAGAACCAGCTTTCCTGTCAGCCATTGCCCCCTGACCTTTCCAGCATTTGTCTGACATATTCTGCAGGCATTACTTAGTGGGGAGCCAAAAAAGGGAAGACTGTGTCTATTCACTGGAGCCAGGCACTTTGAAAACTCCAGCGTAAAACTAGCTCTGCACTTGGGAGCTGAACACTCACTGTGTGCAGTACAGGGTGAAAGGTTATAATCTGCAGCTCCTGGGCTGAGGCATAGATGAAGGAGGATTGGATTTGTGCTCTATATCCCTTGCGTATGTAGGCAGTCTTATCTCCCATCCTCATCTCTATTAAAAACTGAAATTCTCTCCTGTGTTGCTTGGTGCATATTGATTCCCTTTTTTTCAGAACATCTATGTAGAAGTAGGATTGCTATGTTCTCCTTGATATTCCAGAAGGTTTCTGAATGTATAGAAAATGTGACACTTTGGAGTTGCATGTGACTTCTCACTTAGGTGCAGATCAAGAGTTTGCATTTATGCAGTAGGTCTGATGTGATGCTCTGAGTACTCTTCACAGCTGTGTTGCTTACAACTAGTAAGACCAGTGTTTCCTGAATGCATCAGAATTCCTAAGCAAACGTAAGTGATGTATGTTCATGGGCACAGGAAGATACCTGGCTCTATTTTGCTCTGATGAGATTGCTGAATACACAGAGGAAATCCAAACCCAAACCCTCAGTTGTGTCCCAGCTTAATTTGTGCTAGGGAAAAAGGATAACACAGGTGAATGGTAAACCTACACAGGAGCATTACACTTCAGTGCTGCCATTAAAGAGTCAGGGAAAAGCCCAAATAAAGAAAACAAACTGACTATATTCCATAAGCATAAAGGTTTCTTGACTAGTATGGGAACTATGTGCTTGACTCTTCTTTATAGATGTTGAAAACTGTAGGATAAGATGTTTGAATAAAATAATACAGTGTATTCCCTTTGGGTCTGTTAGCCAGCCTGCAGCATATCGGCTACTTGGCTCTGGAAACCAGTCCATGCACTGGTTCATTGTGCCATGCAATTTATGTGGCTCGAAAGTGAGAACTGAATGGAAAAGAAGGTGGAAACAATAATATTTTTCCAGTGTTGAAAATCCCAGAAATCTTCTTAGGAGATGACACTCCCAGTAGAGTTTTTCTATGTTTTTACAAAAGTAATCCAGTAGGATCCAAGAAGCTTCATGTATCCATTGATTTCACATATACCCATTAGCTTTGAAAGGCCTCTGGGATGCAGTGGAACTCCTGCGCTTTATTTTTACCTGCTAAGCAGTTTGTTTTCTCTTCTTCTTGCTTAACTCCTCCTGTTTGCAACAGCAAAGTAAAATATCGCTCAATAAATAGTGAAGATCTGCTCTATGGTGTTCTCCCACGCTCTCCTTCCATGCTTTGGTCAGCCAGAGAACTGGTTCCTTTGCTAACATTTATCATCTCCTTGAGCACTGTCCCCATTGAAACTTTTCTGAGTGAAGTGGTGCCAATATATCTCTTTAAGACTTGTCTGCAGCGTGTTGTTTAGCTTCTTGAAGGTGACTACAAGTGTACTGGTTACACCTGATTTCTGTCAGAGCTCTGTTTTTTCTAGGTAACCATAGGAACAAGAGACTCACTGTAGTGTTTTTAATGAAATTAACATTTTGGAATACAGAGGAGAATGGGAATGTGCCACATACTAATGGCACTGCTCAAACCCCCCTGAAGTATCATTTAGAGTGTCATTTCCCTCTTCTATCTTTGCTTAAGTGCAGAAAATGTTTCCATGTATATACATACCTACATTTGTATGTATACATACATATATATGTTTAGAAGGGCTTGTTTTAATTAAAAAAAAAAAAAAAAGGAAATGTAATGTAGCTGGAACAGATTAAAACAGAAGAGTTTTAGTGGGCCAGAAAACATATTGCACTGATAAGGATTTTTTTGTTTTAAATTCAATCCTACCATAAAGTCATTTATTACCCATTGTTTGTTTTTCTAGAAAGGCTAGTGCAGCACCATTTGCTGGCTGATTGACAATGTAACTCTCTTTTTACAACTTGGAATTCAAAGCAGGAAGGCTGCCATTCACATCAGTTAAGAAGTCTACATTTTAGATCACCTGGAAAGGTTCATCTTTGGCATAAGCAGATGGGAGATTCAAATGGCTAAAACCAAAATGCAACATTCCCAGCTCAGCACATCCACGTATGTGTAGTTATCTGCAAAAACTAAATCAGGAGTAATTAAGGAAATGCATTTCACTTCAACTCTCCATTTCCGCCAGCTTATTAGTTTCTCCCTCAAAGAGCAACAGAAATGACAATTTTACACTGCTCAACAGAAACTGCAACAATACAGACTCTGCAAGCCTGGCTTGTCAGCTGGGTTTCATACATCAAAATCTGCAGCTAATCAGTCCTGGTCCAACCAGGAAGGGTCACAGCAATCCTGCTGAACTATTACCGAGGTGTTACAAGACATGGACATTATTCATCCTCACTAAAAGCAGGCAAGGAGAAAATAAAATGCAAGCAAAAAGATCAACTCTGGCATTTTTGCTGTAGTCCCACTGTGAGAAGGACTGTTTCTGGCTCTTCTTCTGACATCAAGCATACATTTTTGCACCCTAACTCCCATCACAAGTCACCTCAAACCCCTGTAATTTAAGCATTAGTGTCAGGACTATACTTTAGGCACAATCCTGGGAGCAAGAAAGTGTGTAAACTGTACTGGCCTGCGATTGAAATCAGGTCTGTGTCAGGAACTTTTGCCAAGAGTGTAGCACTGTTGGGCTTTTTCTTGTGGTTATTTTTTTTTCTTTTTCGCTCTTGTTTTTTTCCTTGCAGCAATTCTGTAGTGACAAAAGCTAGTTGTAGTTATATTGGCTTATGAGTTGTTCTTGTGCTTGGGCAAACAGGAGAAGCACTGTTAGCAAAGCACATTTTGTCAATATGAATTGTGCATATGCTAAGAGACTTTGCTTCACCGTTACATCAGCAAAATCTCCTGGAAAGAAGGCTCATCCTTGGATACCCGAGTTAAATATTGGCCTGCATTCTTCCAGCTTCACCAGGTCGGAATGTGGTGGCTCCTGGCTGCATGTTAGGTGCTGCTACCAGGGCATTAAAGACCATGAAAACAAGGCTAAACAACAATCTCATCCAACATAGTGAGCATTAACATTCACAAAAGTGGCTCTGTTTCAAGGGAGAAGACAGACTGTCCTGCTCCTAGATAGTTTGACTTGGTCATCAGTGAAGGAGCAATAAATATGCATGATTTGACTTTACATGGCACCTCTTCAAAATATTACTTCCTCCTTTCAAAATGAGGGATTGCATGGATACTGAGCTATAATGTTCATCTGTGTAGGTAATATATGTTGCAATTTTAGTTATGGGCCCCTAAAAAAAAGTTCTATGCCAAATTCTAAGATCTTTCTGAGAAAACAACTTCCTTTATGTTTAGGAACAAAGTACTGTGAGCAAGACAAGATTAACTGGACTAAAAGACCTAAGAGCTATTTCCTGTTTAAAGTTGGGAACCAAAATGACACACATCATGGCAACACGTTTTTGGTTTTGCAAATGCTGCAGAACAGATCCTTCCTCTTCATTTGTGACCAAAGATGCAAATAGGCATTTATTTCCTTTGAGAGCTGTAACACTCCTTCTAACAGTGTCAGCATGCAGCAGCGAGCATGGTGTGTGCAGTGTTTACCCTCTCAAGCTCATCGTCTAAAAGTGCAAAGAGAAGATCCATAATTTCAGGCTGTGTTCAAGAGACTTCTTGTGAAATTTTTACTTTTTGTTTTAAACATGGAGATAAATGAGGTGGTAAGGCATTTACTGAAGATGAATAAAACAAGCTTCTCATATATATGGAAGCTCAGATTTAACATCAAGTCCGCAGTTATCATAAAATCTGTGAGGAATCATACTTTCAAAAATCACTTGAACTTGGCCTAAATGATAAGTCCATATCGTGCATTCTTTCCACAGGTACATAACAAAAAGCATGGAGGAAGATGCTGAAAACCCCTATAAACTTGCCACAGAAACTCAGATTTACCCCCTCATCGTTGCTAGCACTGCAACCTGACATACAAACTGCAGCAATGCAGGAAAAGGCAAGAGCTCATCACAGATAATTCTGATCCCTCTCCAGCCTGTGTGATCATACAGCAAGAAAAAAGTTTTATTAGAAGAAAGGACCCATAGAGCTCCAAATAGGTCAGTGTTTAAGGAAGAACAAGATGCCTAGGTTTACAGACTTCTGGCTCTACTTCCTTCTTAACACTACAAACCTAAACAAATAATCCATATGGTGTATGTAGTACATGGGATCACACTACAGCAAAGGATTTTCAAAAATTGCCATTTCTGTTCGCAAATGTCTATACAGATTTGAAATACAGCTTCTGGCAGTGGCAAGTGCAAAGTTCACTCGGAGAAAATCACTGTATGGGACAGTCCCAGAATACCCTGTACATAGGAGAATTTTCAACACCAGAATGCCAGATAGACATAAAACCAATAGGAGCATAGTATCAGGATTTTCAGAATAACTCAGTTCCCTTCAGTGCCTTCTGGGATCTAAGTAAGTTGGTGGAAAGGAAGAATACTCTCGAGTTTTGTGGTTTTTTTTTTTTTCTTGTTTGTTTGGGTTTTGTTTTGGGTTTGGTTTTGATTTTTTTATACAAAACTGGAAAAGACTGCTTTATCTGAGAGAAAATATGAATATTCTTGTTTTTAAAAGCTGAAAAACAATGGAAGCGTGTTTTTAGTTAAAAGCTTACATTTAAATAAAAATTAACCAGCATTGTAGCAGAGCTGTTTCTTAAAGTATGTTCCAAAATTTAATTCTGTATGTTTCATTTTAAATGTTTTTAATATATATATATATATGTATATTTATATATTATATATTTGGATGTTCCTGTTATTCATAGTTTATGTATGTGTAGTGAGAAAAGATTTACTAGTCCTTAGTACCTCCTATATTTTATGGCAATAAGAACAGTAATCAGACATACCTGATTTATCAGCTGCAGTCTTTGCTGGAGTCAAAATTTCTTCTCAAAGTTAAACAGTGCTGAACTTCTGAGTTTCTCCTGTTACAGAAGCCTGACCTGGAAGGTAATTCGTAATTGATATTTACTGCTTGTAAATATCTATTAACTACCATGCCCTCCTATGAAGGCTGTTGTGTCAACAGTCCTGAAGACCTCTCTTTTTCTTCTCTTTGTTCCCAGAACCCATGTTGTCCTGCCACTGTGGCATACTGACGTACTCTGTGGACATACAGAGCATTTGGAAGCAGCCCCCGCTCATGGCTCTCTGCCGTGACCGCCAAACCAGAACCTACAGTAACGATTTTGTAACCTGTGAAGAGTGGTTGCTGGGAATTAAAAATATCAGCAATAGCAACTTTTTTTTCTGCAATAGTGGGAAAAGTGGGGAAAGAGAAACAGAGTGGAGCAATTTCTTGCAACTACCTAGAAGCTCAAAGCCGTTTTCCACAAAAAGTGATTTTCTGTCAGAAGTCAGGGCTGTCAGAAATCCTGACTGTTTTTAAGGATAGGCCTTGTCTGGTCAGAACTAGTTAGGATCTGGGCTGGGATGCCAAGCTGTTTCACAAACATCACCAAAATGTCCATCACAAGTCACAAGATTCTTTTTTAAATTTCCCCAGGACATAGCAGCCTGGCCCGGTTTCACGTATTATGGATGAATAGTGAATACTTTGCTACAAATCTTGGTGAACTGTCTTCCAAGATACCTTTTTATAACATACAAAAATGTGAAAAATTAATGATTCAATGCTAAATATGATGCAGCTTTTACAGAGGTGAGGGCGGTTATTAGTCTTTTATGTATAATATTATTACTTTAGCTTGCTGATTGTTATTAATTCAGTTTTTGCTGGAGTTATTTAATAACTGTCATTTTTCATTCTTCTAACTCTTTATTCATTGTCAGCTGTGGACGATCTGCCAGCCCACATGAGAGGGCAGGTTACACTCAAAGGAATTTACTCTGGTTTAGGGACATGTGAAAAATCTGAGCTAATTGCGGTGCAACTTTATACTTTAACTGCTGCTTATTAGCGACTTAGCAGATGTCTGTGACTTGGTACTCTGTTGTTCAGTGCTCGTACTGGGAACCCACAGGACTCAGCGAGACGTAGGCACTTCTCTGTGAGGGATGTGTTAGACCAAGCTCCTGTGTTCCCAGGTCATGCCTTTGAAGAAGATATGAAAAGGTGACGGTTGGGGGCTGCTGCCATTTGATGGCCCAGCATGCAACATGTATTTGTTGTTCGAACCCACATCTAGAGACGGTTAGAGGACATAGCAATGCCCACATCTCTCTAGTATTAAAAGATCCGTGATGCCCTGACTCTGATCCCCTGTCAGACACATCTGGGAAGATGATTCTTATATAAGGCAGAGAAAGCACTGGCAGAGTGGGCTTAAATATGAGAAGTAAGGAGAATGAAGAGGCTTAACAAGGTGAGGAATGGTTTTCTGTAGTCTTCTTTGGCTAGGCAAAAAGCACTGTTTTATAATGTAAGTAAAGCTAAACCTCTAGGAAAGTATTCTGCTCCAGAATGTGTAGCACTCTCAGTCCTTCCTATGCTGAGTGGATGTGTAAACAATCTGAAGAACACCCTCCTTTAACTTTTTGCTGCTAGAAAGCACCCTTGTGCATGCATTTAAACCCCACTTTTTTTAATTGAGGAATAGCTCTAGCAACAAAGTGAGTGATCTTTGTGGGTTTTTCTGAAGCAGATACCCCAAATTAAAGTTGCAGCGAAATGATTTGTGTGTTTGAATGTGCAGGCTGCTCAGCTGTATGTCTACCTGTGTGAAGAGACCATGTGAATGCACCTCAGTTGCTCTTTCAAGTAACAGGGTGAAAGCTATGTCGAAAATGTTGGAAGCCATGTGAATTTGAGCTGGCATTCATGTGACTGTTGTTTTCTATGTCTTCTTTTGACAAAATGATGTAAAAATATGTTTTCATAAAAGACATATAAAAGGGCATTTATTCCCCCTTGGCAAGGGCTGCCAAATGGTGATCTCCATCCATCTTGCAGCTGCTTAGCGTACACACTGGACAAACTTCTGGTGGTACATATAAAGCAGAGATGAACAAAGGTAAGAGATGGGTATATTCAATACCCAGGTAACAGGGAGAGAGAAGAGGGATGTCACAAAAAACAGCTGTTGCATTTTGCAATAACTTTTGTCTTACAGAGGCATAGGGAAAACAAAAGAGGGAGGGCCATGAAGGAGCGCTTACTTATGTTTTTGTACCCAAAATGGTGAGTGACCTGGAAAGAAAACCACAAAAAAGCATCAGTTTAGATGCCATTCCTGAAGTATTGAAAAGGTAAGTGAAGAGGAACCAGGTGACAAAAGTGTCAAACAAGTGAAAACAACACAACTTTTGTGTATTAAAAAACCCCCACCTCTAGCATGGCTTGGCTATGTGTCCCTCAGAAAAGACAGTGATGCAAATATTGCTGCACCACAGCCTCAAGGACTTTGCTAAGCCATGTTTCATACAGTATCTCAAAAAAGATATGCCTCTGCAGCAAGATGTGCACCCCTTTAAGAAACCCATTTCACATACTCACACACTCACCTGTGTGGTAATCTGTCCATCTGACCAATGCTGTCCTCTGCAACAGGACAGGGCACTCTTGCTCTCCCAGGAAAGCACAGTCCCATACCCTTCAAAGTTCCTGATGACTTTGTATAGATTTGGAATGAATTAAAGTTTTTGGGAAGAAGGGACAGAGAGTAATTTTTGTTTGTACTCTACTGTTAAGGCTCATATGATTTCCACAAGCTTTATACATCCTATCAGCATCCCATCAGAAACCGAGCTGTATTTCCACCTCTACTCACCAATTGCAAAGTCCATCTTCAGTGCTGGGTCCAGTTCGGGTCTCACCAGTACAAGGTGGACATGGGAATACTGGAGTCCAATGAAGGACCACAAAGGTAATTGAGAGTTGCGTACCTATCATATGGGAGGGACTGAGACAGCTTGAGAAGAAAAACCTCAAGGAAGAACTTACCATTGTCTATAAATACTTGATGAGAGGCAGTAAAGATGACAGCCAGCCTCTTAGTGTTGTCCAGTGACAGGACAAGAAGCAGTGCATGCCATCTGAAATACAGAAAATTCCTTTTAAACTTAAGAAAGAAACTTTTATACTGTAAAGATGACTGAGCACTGCCACCGGCTGCCCAGAGAGGTTGTGGAGTCTCCATTCTTGCAGATATTCAAAACCCAACTGGACACAGCCTTGGGTAAACTACTCTATAGACCTTGCTTTGAGCTGAGGGGTTGAACCAGGCAATCTCCAGAGGTGCCTTCCCACCTCAGCTGTTCCATGACTCTGTGCTTTCACTTGCACGGTCTGTTCTTACTTCTTGCATCTGTCATTTGATATTACAACATATGCAGGTTGGAGTGTGCTTCTCACATTCCGCTCTTTATATTTCTGTGAACCAGGATTACAATTGTCCTGGTTTATGTATTTTACCTGTTAAAACACCTACTTTAAAGAGACAAAAACAAAAGTCCAGGAAAGCTAGTAAAAATTATTATTTCTAAAGCAGTAATGTTATATCATTGAAGATGTCTTGTTCAAAAAAAAAAACCAAAAAACAAAAGAAGATATATTTGAAGGTGAAATATTGACTTGTTTTTGTGGCAGGGGAAATCAGCTGTAGCACAAGACATCAGAATTAAATTACCAGGTTTTCCATTGCCCTTCCTTTTTTAATTGAAATTATGGCATCTTTAGGGTGCTGCTTTTTTATGCAATTTTATGGAGCTTAGGGTAATAAGCCCTGAGCTTGTTTAATGGTAACAGGAACTATAATAATCAAAATAATAGAGTAAAATACAGGAGACAGATTTCATGGTCCCTTACTCTGAGAGGCACTTATTTTAACCCTTTGGTGAATGCGTAAGATGATTTTCTGAACTTCACATTGGGTGGTAGGATAATTGTGGTGCTTTGAGCACAAATGTGTACTTTGTCTTAATTCCATGCACATATTTCTTCATTCTACTGCCTCTGAAGTGAAAATCATGTCCAAATGGAAGCAAGGGAAAAGAGGAAACCAAAGTGAATCAATGAGGCCTTCAGCCTTGGGAAACTCATACATTTGACTTGTAACTGCACATGTGCTGTGGTGGTTTGGCTTGTCTCTGCACACTGAATGTACGATCAGGAGGTGAAAGTAAATTGCCAGAACATCCTAAAGAAAGTATCTAGCTCTTATTCCCTATACTGGGCAATCATATAATCCAAAAGGTGTATATTTAGGGATTCAGAATAACCTCTGGGCAAGAGTCCCTTCCCCAGGTCTACTGATTTTAAACAACTAATTGGTGAAGAGTTAAATAAGCTATGAATCATGGTGTATATCGGTAGCTGTCATTCAGGTGCCTTTAGAGGAGGGACTGGTCTTTTGATAACTTTTTATTTAAAAGAATTACATTTAGCACTGGTGTCAAAAATTAAAAGTAAAAAAGAAAAAAAGTGACTGATTTTGGAAAATATTCAGAGTGAAGGGAGGATGTTTTCCTAAGAAAGATTTTTAAAATTGATTATTTGGATGTAGAATGAGAGCTGTCTTGTAAGAAATATAGCAATGGCCAAAGAGATTCAACAGGTAGATTCACCATGGAGGGAGATTTTCCATCACGTTTTGAGAAAGTCAAAGGAGTCATTGACCAGCATTCAATTTACATTGATAAGAAGCTTGTGCAGGTACAGAAGGGCATTTCTAAGTAATGAGGTAAAAATATTAATGGAAAATGTTTTGGAGAAACATCCTGACAGCAAATAGAAGGCAGTCTCACAGGAAAAAACAGAGAAATTCAGCCGCCTGGGAAGTTTATGCTGCAACTGGACAGAGAGCTAGGGATCTGTGATAGAGCATTCTATTTCAATTAAAGAGATGAGCCAGAAGAGCTTCTAGCCTTTCCCATCTTTGTGTTTTATGAGTACAGGTGTTACAGGCATGCAAAGTAGCATATCTTAATTGTCATCTCCAAATCAGACCAGTTCCACTTGTGTTTGGTTTAGCATACTGTATTTTGATGAAGTTTTCATCTGATTTCCCTTAAGGACAACAGTAGCATTACCATTCATTCAAGAAGTCAAGCTCTTATGTTATTTCATTTACTATGGGCGTAGAGAATTTGAAGTGTGAATTAAAACAATGGGAAAGCCCTTGTGACATGACACAGGAGAGCAAACCTAGAACTTTGACAGTACAAATAGCTGTTGACTGCCAGAGCTTTACTCATACTCCAGTAAACTTTGCTCTGGGAAGAGAAAGCTGCAAAAAGAGCTGCTGGAGCCTAAGCACTTCAAAGTAGATGACATGGAAGTGCAAATCAATAGAGTAACCACATGAAACTTTTCAAGGGTATTTGATGCCTTCATGTGTTCATTTCAAAATGTTACCTCACGAATTCCCACTAACCCTATCTTTCTTGAACTCTCTAGTTATTTCCTGGAAAAAAAAAACCAACAAAAAAACCCAACTAGCAGGTACTAGGGAATTGTTGTTATAACCTTGAGATTTTGTCAGAAGATGCTTGGAGAATATGAAAAGCTTCATTTGAGCCGATCTTTTTCCAGTATTGTGCTTTCTGTGAAGAAAAGGTACAAAACTTCTGTCATGTACCTATTCCCCATGTTACTCCAGTGCAGTCCTGCTGAAGCACTCCTCAGCAGAGCTCAGCTGGAGGAGTCAAAAGGCATGCATGGTCTGTTGCCTTATTTTGCTGAATTGTACTCTTTTTCAAAAAATGTGCACTTTGTGTTTACCCATCTGTAACATTCTTGTTAAATTGTTGGAATTTTGCTGTTGCTATTACTCGCTCTTGCTGGTACCCTAATGGAGATGTGGTGTGTTTAGGCTGAATGCCAGCTAGTGCTTATCTGTTGTCTAGCTTTGTACTTTGTTAAAAGTTGAAAATAGTGTTGTTTTGCACTAGTCAGTAATGATGAGACATGATTTGTTGATATTGTAATGCTTTTCTATAGTTTGGATCTCAGAGTCCTTAGTCAAATAACTTGAAGAAAAATATTTCTACTTTTTATTAGTGAACAATTCTTTCTTCCGATGTATTAGCTGTTACAGTCATAACACATTCCTGTGATAGTTCTGACATGTAAGATACTTTAATAAAAATATCTTTAAGCTTTCTGAAATGGCCATATAAAGTATATCGTACTGTGACTTGGCTACTGCTTTAAAAGATCACCATGCAAATCTTACTGAACTCCTGTAAGGCTCCACTGACTTTAATGAACTTTGGATCACACCCAGGTTTCCTAATGTCAGAGTCTCAGGAAAAGTGCTATAATAAGGTGGCTCTAATAGCATCCTTTCAACTGCTAAAATGCAAGAAAGAAGTTTCTTTTAAATGTTTTTGATAAAATGTATTTCACAGTGTTGCCATACGACAAGTAGCAGAAAAGGAATACTGTTTTAAAGTAGTGACTCTAGAAAAATGCTCTGCATGGCTTTAAATGTTTGAAAATACAATGGGTATATTTCTTTCTGATGTTCAATACTTGTGAACTTGGGATGTGCATCTGAAATTCATCTGAAATTTTATCTTAATTTTGTCATGTAGAGACAGTTGCACTTTTCTGTCTTCTAAAGCCTTCATAAACCAAATATGGTTGTTTTCTTTAATTAGAACAAACAACAAAACTCTTACTTAAAAATGTTTATTGTAAAAAAGTGGCTAGAAAACAACATAAATTTCACTTCACACTTTCTTCAAGTTATCTATAGATGCTGCTATAGGCAACAATTTACTTTCATTCATAACACATTCAATCATATAAAAATAAAAATATTTACATTATGTCCACATACTTTACAAAATCATCAATAAAAAAGGCACTTGGAGGGGTAATGCTGAAAATATTGCATTTCCTTTGTGCATTTAAAAAAAAAAATAATTGTCAAACTCCCATGAATCCCCTCTCTTGCACTTATTCCCGTTTTTTAAAAAAGATAAAAGTTTAGAGGAACTATTCCATATTAAAAGATGGTCAAGCATGCACCAGGAATGTTTGAAGCTACAGTCTTTTTTTTTTTTTTTTATTAAAAGGCACATGCGGTTAATTTGTAGCTTTCAATTTTTCGTACATTCTGTTACATTTTTTTTCTCTTAATTATGTAGTTTTAAAGCATTTCAGTTCATTAATGAAGGCCTTGGCTTCTAATAAAATAAAATAAAAAACACAGCAATGAATAATATTAAACATTTACTAAGGTAAACTTGGAATACTTTTTAAGGCACCTGAGATAAATGGTGTCTAGTAAAATTCACTTGGGTAGTATTTTAATTAAGAGTTCCACTTAAAATACTGTTTCTTTGGTTGAAATGGCTTGGCAGGAATGTATTGTTAACTTTGCGGCCTTTTCTAAGCAAGAAAAGGCAACCTACGTTTGGCTTCATCTACAAAGAAAGCTGATAATGCTTCTTCCTTTAGATCTACTTGAAATGTCATGCATGGTCTTTCCCCATATTTCAGAATTCACACTTAAGAATGCGAATGTGTGACTGAACAGAAACTACTTAAAGCTCATTTCTACTGACATTTTAAGTTCTTCCACTATTTTGTTTGTTTGCTTGCTTGGTGGTGTTTGGGTTTTTTTGGCTGGAAAGTAGACTAGAAAACGCCTTTGGATTTCCACTTATCGTTTGGAACAGGAGTGGAGAAATGCATTGAGTCCAGGTAAACATTGACTGCATGACTCAGTGTGCTACACAGCAGCCAGATTCCTCATGTTTGTGCAGAAGAGACATTCTGGAGAATGTTTTGGAGCAATTTTTGCACTGGTATTTCTTCACATCTGAGTGGGTCTGCAGGTGAGCCCTCAGATTGGATCTGTCTGCAAAAGCCCTGTTGCAGTGAGGACAGGAAAACGGCTTCTCTCCTAAAAAGGAAACATCAAAGGAAAGTAGGATAAAGTTTTAAAAAAGTACATGTTTAGGACAGGTAAAACCTGCTTTTATCTTAAGAAATGAACAAACAGAAAGGATTTGTTATAATAATGTGTAACAAAAAATTAACCAGGCTACAGATCCATCAACTTTCAGCACTGCTGACTGCACTTCAGAACTCAGTTTTTTCAGAATATGCTGCTAGGTGCAGTCTCCAAAGACAAGCTGCTGACACCTTCTGCATTTACAGATGCAGGCAATACTTTTAGGCTGGGCTCCTCCCAGGATTTTCAAATATTTTAATAGAACTTTTTCTGCTTAGCACTGCTTTAGTTACTGGGGTTGAGGGCTTTGAATGACAAGCAGTAAACAGCTGTTCAGATGTTACGTTGTACACAGTGCCATACTCAGAATCAAATCTTGCCTCAACAGAAAACAAAACTCACTTTGGTGATGATGTGTTTCTAATTCTTAATGACTTGAGATAGCGCATGGAAAACTTGCGAGCTGCTTAAGGAGTCAGAAAGCAGCCCCTCATGCACTGCCTTTCTGGTTTTGCTGCTTGAATTCAGAGTCAGCTGGAGCCTTCTCAAAGTTAGCAATTTCCAAAGCCTGAAAGTTAACATAAAATCCTTAAAGCAAAACCTTTGGCTAGTGGAAGTGGGAGAAACCATCCTAAAACTCTCAAGGGAGCAACGCTGATTTATGCCAGTATCTGGCTCACAGCTATGACACCATGCTATCTCTATCCTCCTGCCCACCCCCAAAGAGGAAGGATTTGGTCTTTTAACAGTAAGTTTGAAATTCAGCAGACTTATTTCAAGGTTAGTAAAGAAACACTGCTGGTTTTTTCCACCTGTGGAGAAAAATAGCAGAAAGGCATCCTGATGTTATAGCAACAAGAAACTGCAATTGCAATGGTTGTTCTTACCAGTGTGAGTTCTAATGTGTCCTTGAAGTAGCCAGGGTCTAGAGAAAGCCTTGCCGCAGATCTTGCAGACACAAGGTAGCGTGTGGGTCCTGATGTGCATCTTAAGCGCTCCCAGGCTGACATACTCCTTGTCACAGTACTTGCAGCTGAACGATTTCCTAGACTGGGCATCACAGTGCAGCTGCTTGTGTTTGGCCAACCCAGAGAAAGTGGAATAGGTCTTGTTGCATAAACTGCACTGAAACTTTTCGGCTTCAATTGCATGGGGGTCTGAAAGCTTGGACTGGATTCTCTCTTCTTCATCACTAATGGGACTTTCTGAACCACTGTGATCTTTGGAGGAGGTGTCAGAAGGTGGAGGTGGGCTGACTCTTCCCAAAGATGAGGGGTATCCAGAAAGCGGAGAGAGGTCGTTGGGTAGCGGAGATGGTAGCAGCCCAGTTGTAGTCCACACAGTAATGGGGTTGTAAGCTACTGAGCTCAGGATCTCTGGCTGTGGTATGATAGGGACCGGATAGCTTTCATATAGGTATGGGGATATAATCACTGGAGAAAGAAGAAAATTTTAAAGTAAGAGAACAAAAAAAGTATTTCAAAAGGCAGCAAAATTAACATTTAGGGGATTAAAAGGTGCATAAATTAAACACACAGTACGGTCATCTGAATATAAGGAGGATTAAGGAAATGCTCTTTCATACATAAATATTCTGAGGGGTAGAGACAGTGTCCTGGAACAGACAAACTACAGTCGGAGCGTCTCTTCACGGCAGCGTGCTGTTTCCAGATCTATGCAGCCTGACACAATGAAGCAGTGAAACTTCCTGCAGGATTTGTATAAAAGTCGCAATTCCACCACCGGCAGACACGGAGCAGGAAAACTCCAAATGCTCTCCAAGTGACTGGAGCTCGCGTGGACGAGCAAACTCTTGTGATTCATTCTGGGCAGCACTGACAGATTTGATTCTCACAACTCCCTCCTTGTAAAGCGAAAGAAAAAAAGGGCTAGCGAGGAACTCGCCCGTTCCTCCGAGCCTGGCGAGCGCTCCCACCCCTCCTCACCGCCGCGCCACCACCGCCACCTCCCCAGCGACGCGGCGGCGGCGGCACGTTCCGTCCTGTTACCTGTGTGAGTGTCCAGCTCGCTGTAATTCGGCTTCTTGGACGAATTGAAATGTTTCTTGACCAGGAAGGAGCGTGGCATTTTGGACGCAGGGCTTCTCCCTCCTCCCGGCTCTGCTCGTGGCGGGCGCGGCGGTGCGGAGGCGCAGGGTCAGTGCGAGCGCATCGGCCCGTTCCGCGCTGCTGGCCCGGCGCGCCCCACGCACCGCGGCCGCGCAGAGGCAGTGCCGGGCGCCCTGACAAGTGCCGTAAATACCCGCCCGTCAGGTGCAGGGGGGAAGGGTTTCCCGCTCCGCCAATCACCTCGGGGGGCTCCGCAGCCCCTTCCGAGCGGGCGGCTGCCCTGGGAGGGCGCCCCGGCGGCGCGGGCAGGATCCAATCCCGCTGCAGGGGCCGGCTCGGGCTCGGCCCCGGCCCCGCCCCCCGGGGGCCGCGCGCGCGGGGGCGCGGGCTGCGGGCGGCGCGCGCTGTCCTGCAGGGCGGGTGGATGGTGCGCTGCGGAGCTTCGGTCCAGAAAAACGTGTCGGTCAGAGTGGTTTGGAAAAAAAAAAAAAAAAAAGTCTGTTTACTGATTCAGCTGAATTATTTTTTCTTTCTGACGGAGATAAGTCATAGGCACTGATTTATTTTTTTTTTTTTTTTGTAAAACAAGTCTGGTTTCCAGATGTTTGCTATAAGAATTACAATGGAACAAACTGTTCATTAAGGGCAGAAGGAGGGGGACGCGCACACACACACGACATTACAAGATAACAAGTTAGCCGGCAGAGCTAATGGAAGCCTTTGAACTGATGGTGTGCCTGCTGTGTTTGGGAACTGCCTTTGAACGGTTGTGTTTAGGAAAGGCCAGAGACGAGCAGCCTGCCTCCCTAACCTGCCTCCTTCCAGGCAGAAGGGCCAGGGAGATACTGCAAGTGAGTTCAAGGAGAGGGAGAAAAGGTTACAGCCCTGGGAAAGATTACATTTCAGAGCGGGGTGAGAGGTTTTACATAATGTGCACACTGCTTCAGACTGTTCATGTGAAGAATACTTTCTTTTTTACTTTAAAATTCTGCAGAATGCAAAACCTCGATCTTTCCTTCCTTGGGAGTAGTTATGTCACTCTTTTGCCTATCCTCTTAAAGCACTGCCAAGGAAATTTTCCTAATTATCCAAAGCAGTTAAAAGATGCACAGATAAGCAATCCCCCACCAAATTATAGACTAGGTAATTTAAATGTCTCTAAAACATTCTTCTCCATTAGCATATTTAGGACCTCTTGATTTCCTATGAAGGTACAATCTGTATTATGTATTTCATTTAGGATGAAAGTCACCTAAATGTGCCACAGAATTTTCTGGTTATCTAGATTGATTTAGAGGAGACATCTAGATAGGTTTTTTAATTTGAAAATATTTGCATTTTTAAAATCTGGACAGCTGAATGCTGGTAATTTTCTAACACAAATTACACTCTGATTGACTCTTGGTCTATCCTCCCCCCCAGCCTTGTGTATTAACTACACCTGCCTGGGCACATACCAGTATGCCGTGCTGGTGTGTTGCTGGGGCTCTGTCCTGTCGGGAGGGGGTGCAGGTGGGTGTTCTAGAGAGACCACCCCAGCCCTTTTTTTGTAGCAGGTGTTGGAATAGATGTGAAGAAAAAAAAAATTCCCTCTGGTTCTGTTAAGACATGTAAGAGTAAAGTGCTTTGTCAAGCTGCCTGACTTCTTAATCTTGGGGATGCCAAAACAAGTGCAGAGAAAGTTCGCCATTTTCAAGAACTGATTAAAAAGATTCAGCTGTTCAGCATCTCACTCTGGTGTCTTGTCAGTGAAAGGTATCACATGGATTTCCGAGCTGCAGGGAGCACACCCAGGCTATGGGAGGAAAGGGAAAGTGGCAAGGAAAGGGACTTCCCAGGTACCTGAGTTGCAGCTGGGGTGAAGGAACAGACAGCTCTTCCCAGGAGAGCAGTGCTTGCAGAGACACAAGCTGTTGCTTTCCTCAACTTCACAGAAATGAAGAAATCCACAAACCGTTTTTAAAAGGTTGCATTTGTGGTTCCTGCACCCTCTCAGCTCTGCTCCATCTGAGAAGTCCCCCATCCCCTGCCAACTCTGGGAAAGCATTGCATTTCAGGATGTGAGGCATTAGTCTGTATCTAAATAGTCTGTTACATGAGCTGTGATTCAGACCTTGAGCTGGTTTAAGTTTGTGTGTTGAAATGAATGGAGCCATGCAGATTTTCACTGGCTCGGGATCTGTTCTTTTGTATGTTTGTTAAAAGTAAAGGGTCTGATTCACCAGTGAGGTACTCCCTCTCGGGGCATTTTCACCAGCATAACACTGGAGTGATGCAGTTTAAATTAATTGCACTTATATAAATCACAGGAACGTAAGCAGTTAGCCCACTGGCTGAGCTGATTGAAGGATGTTAGGAATTGGGTATAAGGCATGTTATTACATGGTCCTGAAAGGATATTAGCAGCACATACTACCTGAGTGAGGTCTGCTGTCAAAAAAAGGGAGAGTCTGTGTGAGGAGTAGGTGAGTCAGAGTAAACAGGTGTTCTGGGTGTTTACCGCAAATGTGGATGAGAGGGCACTTGGAGATGTGCAGCATCCATCCTCGTGCAAGAAAAGCAACACAAAGGTCGAGTGCGGAAGGCAGGAGGTTTCCCCCTTGGGGGAGCAGGGCAGTGGGGGGATTGCAGAGGGTAGAGGATGGCTCCGATGGTCATGCTGCCTGTGGGCAAAGCCTTGCACCCACCTCTGAAAAATCAGTCCTGAAGCTTCTCTTTCACATTTTTAAAGTAGTTGGTCTTTTACAGATTCTTTAAATTTTTACTTCAAAAGCTCATGTAAAGCTGTCTTGTTAATGCCACTGTGTTGCTAATTGCTGCCCTGCAAAGCAAGTCAGAAATGATCCGAGCAATTCTGTTGCCTGAAATATTGGCTCCAACTAAATGATTAGGTCCAAAGTTTCAACCAAGCAGCAGTAATGGATTATTTTTTATTTTCTATTTTTAATTTTTTTTTTTACATCAGGCCACTTGTTCAAGTGCCTAAGTAACAACCTGTGAGCCTCACTTCAGTCTCCCCATATCTGACAGCTCCACCAAATCTCTTTCCTTGTGAGGCTTTCTGAGAAAGGCAGTAACTTTTGTTAATCAGCTTTCTGGAAATGGAAGGGTGCCAGAACTGTATTTGTTATCAAAGAGGGAAGAAGGAACCAAGCTAAGCCATCATCAGCTTAGTTCTTCTCATGACAGCCTGTATGTCCTTACGAAGCATCAATTACCAGCAAGATTGTTGATCAGAATGTGTTAAATATCTGGATAAACCACAGCAGATTCAAGAAAAATAGTTTCAGAATATTAAATAAGTTATGCTGGATCACTCTTCCCAGACCACAATGTATTTCTCAGGCAGCGCTATTAAACACATTTTCCCTGGACGCGCCACGGAGCCCATGGAAGGCAGCGCAGCACAGCGAGGTTCAGAGGAACCCCAGGAGGCCCCAAGCCCAGCAGAGCATACTAAAAATAGCTCTGGAGGTTCATTGAGGCAGATGACGACACCATCCCAGAAGGGGTAAAAGTACAAGCAACTCACACATACAGTGTAGCTCTTGCAATTCATAAACCTTCTACATTTCAAAGGAAAGTGTGAAATTGTTAATATGAAAAAAGAAAAAGTGAATCAGCTTTCAATAACCAGTTGGATGTAAAACATATCAACTCAGCTTCAGTGTTACCCGTACTTTTTGTATTTCCCCCTTAGTGCCAGCTGGTGTATCCTGGAAAGTAAGAAAGTGATGTAACTTTTGGAAGCAGGAAAGGTTTAGTAGAGCTAGAAGGCAAAAAGTACCTCAGTTGTGATTAGGTTGGATGTTGGAGAGGAACAAGCCCAAAATTAACTTAGTAGAAGAAAACTAGTAGGGAATGCTATTCCTTCCTATTGCCCCAATGTATATGCCTTAAGAAATTTTTTGAAACAAGTCTTTAGAGTACCTCTTCTTTCGTATTTTCCTCATCCTTCAGAATGCTGACCTGAACCATCAGCAGAAATGGCAGCAAACTTAAAGAAGGACCGTTATGAAACCACGTCAAGCTCCAGTCTTGTAGGCTTAAAGTTCAATGAGTCAGAATAAATTTGTGCATCTTGGAAAGTTTTTCCAATTCAAGTAAAAAGCCTCCACATTTTGAAGGTTTTGCACCAATAAATACAGCTTTTTTAAAATCAGTAACTTTAAGTCAGAGTTATCAATACAGTTCTGTAATAGGATCTAAGCTTCTGAGACTCCGAAAGATTATAAAACAGGTTGGCTTTTAGGACATGTTATAAAACTAAGTGTTCCTCCGTGTTTTGGTTCACTCAGGTTTGTAATTCCAGGTTAAGCCTATTTAAGAGATGATGATTGAACCACAAGAGTCTGATTCACTCTGAACTTTCCAGTAAGTCAAAGAGCTTTGAAGTGGGTCTCTTAGAGCTCTAAGCCCATCTCTATTTTTGATATGTATCTATAAAAATAATATTAATAGCAGATAAACTCGCCTTTACTAATAGGATGCAAAATGGTTCTGTTCGGATCAAGCAGCTCGAACAAGCCCGGCTTCTGTGTGCTCTCTCCCCCACACCTCTGTAACTTCGCCGATTTAAGAGGGTTCAACTTAGAGTCAACGTAGCCTGTCATGAAGGAACTTGGTCATAGTTCCTGCATTGTTTCTACATGAAGATATTTTAACAATGGGCCAAATACCCCTGTCGTTCCCATCTGCAGTATCTCCGGTGGCTACAGCTGAGGTATTTCAGCTTTACTCAGGCAGAACTGAGATGCGATTCTAGTCCAATAAATATAATTCTGTTTACGTGCATAGCACGGTGACAAGTATCCATTAAACAGAAGTGTGTTACATCCCAGCTAAAGCTATTGCGCTCCGTTTCCCCGACGTTCCAGCACCCGCTGGCACCCTGCGAGCGGGGCCGGGAAGATGCGAAGGCGCTGGCCCCGCGCTGCGGGCGGCGCGCGCCCGGCCTCGCGCTGTTGGAGAGCGCCATCTGCCGGCGGCGCCGCGCTGCGCGCAGCCCGGCTGCGGGGCCTGCGGGGGAGCGGGAGCGGGGTGCTGCCGGCGGCCACCCCAGCGGCCAGGCGGCACTTTGTAGTGCAGCCGAGGTCTGTGGCTTCGGGGTTTTTGTCGTCACTACTCCTTGTCGCCTGCAGCGAAGCGAGACATGAAGGCACCGTTCGAGATTTCCTGCTCTGGGGAATGCACGCCTGCGTGCGCACAGCAGAGATGCGCGCTCACATGTCATGTGTTGTACATCTGTAGCTACAACGTGTTTATGTATCTATATATACTTACACGTGTACATATTCTGACATGTACTTCTGGCCTTATTTCAAACACTCAAAACTCACTCATATGACAAATATTTATGGGAGAAAAAGTGCCATTATCCCTATTCTATAAATTAGTAGCTGAAGCATGAAGAGATAAGGACCGAGATTTTTCAAAATCTTAGTTCTTAAATGTATCTTTAATTAAGTCTTGTGGTGCCCTTCTCTCCCACAGCCTACACTCCTGTCTCCAAATGCCACATAAACTGCTATATCATTTCCTATGTAGCAACTGTTACTGTATTTATTTACAGTCTTCTGACAATAAAGGATTATACAGTGTATAATTTTTATTATTAAATTATTGTTTATATTGACATGACCTTTATCCACAGTCTGATACAGCTTTATAGTTTTTCACCTGTCACAGGTTTTTTCAAATACAAGAAAAAGTAATTTGATACCTTTTTAAAAATGATCTGCTTGTCCCTTTATTCTGGTAGGTGGGCTAGAGTACTTGGATTTGGCCATCTGTGTTTTGCTTAGGTTTTACTTCTGATGTTCTCATACCAAATACTTCAGAAACCCATGGCCAACTCTCAAGCATGTCCTACCTTGCGAAACGTACCTTCAGGTTCCCCACCACCTTGTTTTTGGAGTAAGTGTCCTTGAAGTAGTGACTGCCTGCCAGAAACTGCAAATGCAAATCTCACCATCATCATACACACTTTGGTATTAGATTGAAATTAGATTATTTAGATTAAAATCTTTGTGAATGTTTTCAGAAATGAATAGATAATAGTACTAAACCGAAGTCTCTGAAGTTATGTATTCATAATACTGCACAGTAGTATGCTCAGGCTTTACTATGTACTAGCCTTTGGTGGATTTGTGTATGTATTTTACCTATGGGTTTTAATGATAAAGTTTATGAATGCTTTGCATATAAGTCCTTATGACTTTAAGATTGAACTGGTTGATACCAACAATTTCCTGCCTTTGGACTAAGTTCATCTATCTGTATGGCACCTCTTCTCCTTGACCACTTTTCCTACACACCTATATAACCAGCTACATTACACTTTTTCCCATTTTGTCCTTTAGAAGTGCAGACAGTTGTTTGTTGCCCGGTAGGCACAACTTGCTCACTCTCTTCCCCTGCAGGTGTGCGGGGTGCAGGATAGCCGGTGGCATTCAGTTTTCACACCACGACCACCCCTGCAGCACGGGGACACTGTTTGGCAGCCACGGCTGCGTTGGGGGCTCTGTTGAGGAGCAGTGAGTGTGTGGGGCAGCATGCTGCATGTTGGGGGACAGCAGAGACCTTCCGCTGTGCTACTGAACTTGGTAGTCAGTACTCAGAAATGTGGCATATCTGCATCAAAATGTAACTTTCTTGGGCAGTTATTTTAAATTAGTGGATCAGTGAGTGTCTCTTTTTGTTTATTTATCAATTACATATTTATTTGTTCAAAGGATTCAGACTCATTAGTTCTTTTCTACGTGTAGCCAACTCTTGGCATCTCAGTGGCATGCACTGTAATTGCACTGCTAACAGCTGGGATGCTTATCTTTGTGCTCCAAAATGAGCAGATGATGTCACTCCATAGAGTCTCTATTTCAGTATAAAGTCATCATTTTGCTGTGGCAGCAGAGGGTGAGAGCTGCTGGGCTCGCTTCAGTGTTACTGTTTCATTCTGAGGCCTAAGGGCCTTCTGTAACCCCTGCTGCTCAGAACAGCAGCTGGTTCATCACCGGTATGTCCTAGTCTTCTTTCCTTCATTTAACATTATGTATTACTTACACACTGGATCCCAGGCAAATGCTGTACTTGGCTATTCTTATTATCTCTTGCACTGACTTCAAGAACTTGGTCTTTCAGTTTCTCAAGGTCTGTTTGGAAGTTCCCAGGACCCCAGAGATTTCTGATAATGAAGATCTCTCCTCTCCTGAGCTCCAGCTTCTTTGCATTCAGACTAGTACTCTGCTTCTGGCTCTGTTAAGCTTGATAAAGACATCCTGCGCTATCTTCTGCTATTGCCTTGGACAATAACCGTTGCCAGCTGCAGGCCTGGTGTCTGAAAGTCCTGCTTTGTCTTTATCTGTTATCACTGGAATAGCTTTGAGGGCAGGCTGATGTCTGGAGCACTTTTTTCCCCTCAGCGGTACCTGGCAAAAGGCATAGTGCAGTTTGTCAGGGACTGGGTGATTCCGTATGCCGAAAGACATTTTCAACATTGCGACCACAGACCTTTTTAGTCCCAGACAAATCAAGCAGTTTATCTTCAGGATTACCACATCGTGACTCCTTTGCAGGGCTCTGTTCCCTGACAGGCGGTTTCCCCAATACCCAAGACATTTTTTAGGGCTTGTCACCACTGTAAAAATGTTAAAGGCTGCAAAAATGAAAAGGCAGAGCTGCCAGCTCTGGTTTCCATGACTGTGAGGGTCTCTGGGCTTTCTGGTCTCCCCAGTTCCTTCCTCAGCAGCTCCACCAGGCTGAGGGATGCCTGTACTTCAGGTTTCTTACTAGCTCTTGTGAAAGCCTTCAGCTGACTACAGCGTGTGCTGGAGGAGTTGATCTCCTTACAGTACATCTCTGTCAGGCTGCTGGAAAGGGCACAGTGTGACTACTATCTTTTCCTTTCATGGTAGCAACAGTCAGATAGTTGCATTTCAACCAAACTGTCTCAGTAACATTCTCTGGCAATGCTACCACCTTTTCATCAACTACTGTACATTTCAAGTGATAGTAACTTTGGTTGGCTTTCTTTTTTTAGTTTCTGTGTTAACAGCCCATGTCCACCCGCTGGCTTCAAAACTGTTTACTGCATATTGCCAGCACCTGGCCACACTTCTTCACCCTCATGTTGTGCCGCTTCTTGGTATTGGTGGGAGTGAGCTGCAGCTGTGCCTGCACATTGGCTAGAACTGGATCCATCACTGATCCGAAAGCCCAATTATAGCTATGGTAGTATGGCTGATTTTTGAATCAGCTGAATTTTTGCTGACCTGTCTCTCTGACTTTCTTTTCCATGGTCCTGAATATTTCCTCTGCAATAGCGTCTGTCATTGCTTATGTACTTTTCCTGTTTAGAGACACACAGGATTAGTGTTTCCTTCAGTAATTGTCTCTGCAATGTGGTATGAAGTGCACCATGAATTATTGTCTCTAGGGAGACAATTTTTATGCCTCCAATGCTACATGAAGATGCCAATGATCTCAATTTTGTGGTGCAAGTATTTCATTCTGCTTCGTTTTTGGGGATATAAAAGCAGTATTTCTCTACACTCTTATTTTGTTTAATACTGCTTGTTCTGCCGCAGAGCTGTGACCTGGTTATGTCCCACCAGCATCTCACCAGCCTTCCCCACAGAGGCAGCTGAGGATTTACCCTCATTCCCTCACCTCTGCCCAGATTTCATTTTGGCTCTCCACATGTCCATGCTTGTGGGTAGTGTGTATCAAGAAGCCTGGCTTCATGTTGTACTGCCTTTTCCTCTAGTTCTTGCTCATGCTTTAGTTCTTAGCGAATTACATCTTTTAGCCTCATTGCTATGAAAGACACAGAGAGAGAGAGACCTTTCTTGGACTGACTAATGCCACCAGAGTTTACGGATAATTTTCTGGATAATAACACTGAGAAGACTGAATAACTACAGATAATCTGTATATGTATAGATACAGATATGCATGTTACTACATGGAAAAGATTAGAGACTGCTCTGAGGCTCGGCATCACAGCTGACTCTTGTCTTTATGTGTAAACTGACCTTTTTGCCCCAAAACAGGTTGGCTACAGCTAAACTGGCTATTAGAAACAGCCTTGTAAAAAGCTGAATGGTACCTAGGCCTTAGCTGGGAGGATGCTAGTGCTTACAGTACAAAGCCATGCTAGGGAAACACTAAAAATGAACCAGTATAGACATTTGTAATCCTGTGCCTTGGCTCTTTTCATCTGCTAATCCAGGCATAGCTCATATTCCAGAAATCAGGCTGATTCTTCACTGAATTAAATATTTGCTAAGATGTCGAATGCTGATGTTAAAACAGGACAAACCTTTTCTCTAGTGCCATGTCTACACCCTTCTTTATAACAGTTATATTCCTCCTAGCAAGTTATATACCTTATACTGTGTATTATATCCCAACATCTATCTTTCCAAGGGAAAAAAAGAAGAAAAATTTGATGTATTTTACTCAAGTTATGCTGTAATTTTATTATGTGTAATTTCAAAACTTGTAAATCAGTCAGTGATTTTCTAAAATGCAGGTCATAGATTTTTCCATTGCTACCCCTGCTCTTTAAAACTTTGTTTCAGCTTCATTTACTCATTATGAAGGATCTACCTCAGTTTATTTGCATCACTTTGGTCCTAGACTCCATTGCTATCCTACTATCCTCTTAGAGCTTTTTCAGCAGCTGTGGGATAAGTACTTAAAAAATGACTTCAAGAAGATTTAGATATTCCTAACATCTGGGAAACAGCTACCATTGATCCCAAATATCTCACTGTTCCTCATGGCAGGCACGATAGAGGCAGGTGATAAGATGAAAATGCTGAGTCCCATGTTACAAGCATCACCAGGAAAAAGAATGAGTAACCAGTGTGATCAGCTGCATCTTTTGAAGTGAAAGTGGAAGACTTGCAAGAGGAGGTGGCCTGCTGCAAAATCACAACTAACAAGCATTCTGTAGCTGGTCCTATTTCAGTAAAGAGAACAAAAACTTTGTGAGGAGATGTATACACGATAACCTATATTGCAAATGCAGAGATGTTTGAACCTTGGAAAAGTCACATCCTTAAAACTTAAATTACTTTACATCCTTTTCACTCAAGACAGAGCAGGAGTCCAAACAGCAGGATTTCAAGATGAAAGGTAACTATATGGTTAAGGCGTAATTCACTTCATCCTGACAAACATGTTTCATGTCACTTCATCCTGAGAAACAGGTCCCAGCTCGGCAGCAGATTACTACCATTTGTGTTTCAGTTGCTGTTTCTCATTTCCAAGATGGAACTATAGCATTTCCCTCTCCTCTAAGATCATCTCAGGGCTACTGCTTTAAAGCACAGGTGATATTAATGAGGAGATTAGTGGAGAGGATTGAATCCTTGGAGAGGATTGAAGCCTGGAAGAAAGTTCAGAGCCAGAAGAGGCTGATGACAAAGGAATGGAGGGAGTCAGAGGAGATAAATGCAGCTGGAACATGTGCCCTGAAATTCCTTCAAGGCTGCATCATTTGCCACCCCAGAAGCAAAAGGTGGTGTGCGCTTGTCCTTCCTCCTCAGTTCAGCCATTTTGCTCCTGTACCTTTTGCACACATATCCTTATCATTTTGCAGAGTAAATCTCTGAGGTACCATTTTGAAAGATTGTGTGCTGGACAAAAAAAAAAAATAAAAAGAATCTCAAGCTGGCACTGAGGCTTTTTGTTTCTCTGCCTCCTGGTGAAGCAGATATGAATGAATTGCTCCTGTCATGTGGTATTGCATAATTCATGAGCTGAAATAACTATGAAATGCTTTGCTGAAATTTTAAACATAAGCAGAGAAAATGTACATTGCAAACCCTAGTTCAGAGCGTTGACAAACACAGAATATAGAAAAGAGAGGCCTTCAGGGCCTTTAAGAAGATTGCTTTTCACTTTTTTTCCCCTTTATTGCAGTTCTGTTTCCTTATTAATTACCCTTAATATATGAGTCAATATTTATGTGGGTGATAACACTGGCTATACTAGCTGCTAGACATTTCAGGCAATTACCTATTTTGAAATTGCCTAATCCCCAGTTTCTTTATCCCCACACAGAACAGATTGCTTTGATGTGAAGTTCAAGATTTTTCAGTGACTTGAGCAGGCTGCAGAGGCTGCTCTTCAAGGAGGTGAAAGGTAACTTTGCCTTAAGTTTAGCTTGATCTGTGCCCCTCGTCAGCAGTCACTGCCAAATTACCTACGTTACACAGTTATTTTTCTCACTTGATCACTTTTTCCTTATGAAATGAAATGAGGTACCCAAAACCAACCTTGCAGTCTAAGGCAGTTTAAAAAAAAAAACCAACTAATAAAATGAGCTAATACTGAAACAGCTTTAAAGCCTACTGAAAATCAAACTGAGTGTTATAGCATGTAAAAGCAAATACCTGCTGTCGTATGCAGCTCTCAACTACATCATGGGTTTGATACACAGATCAGATATTGCTTTACAGTTTATTGTTTGTGGACTGCTTAGTTGCTCATGCAGCCTTTTTGTCCGGGGTTCTTTGTGAAATGTATAACGATAAGAAAGTTTTGTGTAGGAGAGTCAGATAAAAAGAGAGAAGCATACTTGGGAGAAGAAAGAACGAGTGAACCAAATAAATTTCAGGTATTGATCTCTCAGATCATGTAAAGCCTTTGAAAAACATGGAGTCTCTTTCAGCTGGCAGAGAAGTCCTTTCAGTTCTACTTTACTGACCTCTGAGTGCCAGCATAGTGCTGTGATAGGAATGTTTGCCTCCTGAATTGCTTTAGGAACAGTGTTTCAGTTCTCTCAGATTCTCCTTGAACATCATACTTCTTCAAAAATTCCTTTTTATTCAAGTGTCTTTGTTAAGAATTTTCTATATCTTCTCAATCCTAAACTGTCATATGCTTTTTTAATGGATTTCCTTGGTTCTTTACATTTTTTTCTTCCAGCAATGGTTACAAGTTTTCACGTGTGAAAAAGATTACAAACAAACGTGCAGCACTGTGCAAATTACTAAAACCTGTCTTAACAACTTAGGTGACCTTTCTTTGCCAGAGTAGGCAGGTGTATCTGCAATGGGATGGGAGAAGGATGCAGCAGGACAGCTTAGGGCTATTTTGCATGTGCCTGGCAATAACGTCAAACAAGCAGTAAATGACTAAATCTGGCTTTCCTGGGTAGTATGGTGCATTACCATGCCAACACAGCCCAGCTGATCTGCACATGCACTGCAGAATTATCCAGGACTGCCAGTCATATTGTGCAACTTGTCCTTCACCAGCCTGGAGGTCACCAGTAAATGTAGTCCTCACATTTCATACAGACAGAGCTTCCTTCTGAGACAAGAGGCTGCATCTGAGAGGAGCCAGTGTCATCTGGCAGGCCGGGCTCAGGAGTCAGCTACCTCCATTTTAGTGATGGAGCACTGAAGCACAGGGGAACTAGAAACCACACTCAAAGCCATCAAAAAAAACCTGTAGAAGTGGAGCCGGTCTATTGAGAAAAAGAGTAATTATGGAATTACCTTTCCTTTTCTTGGCATTATTTTTAAGCCATCACTGAAAGAAGACGATTTCATCAGCAGGCCTTTGGTACGTCAGCAAGGGAGATGGGCAGTGACTGAATAGCACATTTTGCTATGAACCACATAATCAAGTTATTTCTCCAGTTACATGCAGTGTCAACTGGCATTATACCTTGTGTCTTAAAATCTAGAGGAGTAAGCTACCTGGAGAATTTGAGTAACTTTTGAGAAGATATAATAATGCAAAAGACCAAGGGGATTCACTGTCAGGGATGTTAAAAAAATTACCAGCGAAGAATTAAAAATGAATCAATGATGAATAATCATGTTCTATATCAGGTAAGTCAAGCCATTGTCTCTGCAGTAATTAACTGTTCCAATGATATGGGCTGGCAACGTAATGGGGAAGCAGCACTGAACATGCACTAATTACACTTGCTTTCAAATTCAACAGAAGCTGAACAGCTGTTTGGTGCAGTAGGTAAATTAAGTGCACTAGTCAGATCCAATTTTAGAGTTAATCCTTGATGTCACTCAATGATTAATGTGTAGGCTGAATGTTTAAGGGCATGATTCAGCTAAAAAATACTGTCTCTCAGTGTTTTATTACCTCTTGCTGCCTTGATCACACCTTCCCTCTACAAAAACACATTTGGGTGTGTGTGTGAGGAGGGGGTAAGGAAGAAGCAGGTGAGGAAAGTGGCTTCTGTTGCTCTCCTTGCAGAATTTTCTTGGCAGATACTCATTTGTGGGGAGCGGAAGGAGAGAACAGGATTTGTCTTCTCCTCCTGAGAAAACAGCTGTGGGGACGGTTTGTAAGGATTGAAGTTATAGCCTGTACCTGGAGCCTACTGGACTAGAGATAAACTAGGGCACTCATCAGAGGAAAGAGCTGTCCCAGTTCATCAGACTGCCTTAAAAGGCATTTCAAGCTGGAAAGGAAAATTTTAACTATATTATGTTAACACATGAACTCCTCAGGGATTGACTGAGTGGCTCCATGGTCTACACCACTGCATCTTCCTACCTTTTTTATTATGGAAGCCAACCGCTATAGTAAGGTCTGGGACCCTGGGCTGGAGTAACAAATTGTGATAATACAAACTTTTCCTGCTGTCTCTTCCTGCTATGTCTAACATATATTCCATATTCTGGTAGTGAACACTCTTTCTCCCCAGCTTGTAATGAGACATTGATGGTGCTTCATTTCTGATGATTTGTTCCATGCTCCACAAAAGATCCTGACGTCAGGGTGTGAAGTGGAAGGGGGCTGGCACTGGTCAGTAAGAGCTGAAGAATCACCACAGCTGCTTCTTCTCCATTTAAGGGTTGGCATGATAGTCAGAAATCAAGAGAAACCACATTTTCTCTCAGCCAAGTGCCTTGTTAGACAGAAACAACCGGGATTTTCTTGTTTAAGGAATTTACTTATTTACATTCAGCATCTCATAATGTATGAGGGCTGTTTTGCTGCTTCTATTTTTGAACCCCTAAGTAAACTCATAGAAAAACACTAAAGTAAAATGAATGGGATAAGCTATTTTCACTGTATTATCAAGGGGACTTTCCTGGTGAGAGACATGTGACAAGTCATATCCTTTGGCAATCTGAAGCTTAGGTCTTTCTCCAGGCCTTCAGTAGCAAGTGCATTTCCTTTATAATTTACTTCAGCCAGTGCCCTGTCCTGTCTGACACAATGACAGGCTCCCTTTGATCACTTAAAATATTATTTTTAAAAGGAAAGAAAAAATTACCTTTTTGGTCAATGCTGGTTTTGAAAATGAATTAGTCATGTACAGAGATTCTTGTCTCAGGCCAGCGCAGAGAATATATAAGGAGTTATGTTCAACATTCTTGCCTGGATGCTACTTCCCTCAGAGCTCATCAGCAGTCCTGCTCTGAAGCATGACTTTGATTTAGGTGCATTCATTATCTGCATATAAATTAGGATTAGTTTTAGGTTTATTAATGAGTCTACAAAGGCAGAATCATGGCAGGGAAAGACAGAAATCAGCCTGTCATCCTCCTTCTAATGTAAGATTGTATGCTTTCCATAAATAAAATAACTTGGGTGAGTCATATAATCAGTACTCACAGGGTCAGATGCAAATTTATGGTCCCTAAGTCCTCTCTAAATGCAAATACTGGGGCTGCAATCAGTACTTTGTTAAAAAATCAGGTATTGGCTATTTCAGCATGGACTGAAATAGGTTTAGTTAAAACACTTTTAGTGGAATCAAGCTACATCTTAAAAACTGATCTCTGTCATAAAATCATAGTTTATCTGTATGATGTCATGTCATAGAAGCACAGAAAGCCGGGAATAAAGAAGTCACTACACTCAAAGCTTTCTAGATCTCCCTTTTATGGAAGCACAGTATGAGTGCAGAAGAAAAGGTTATACAGACTTGCTCAATAAACACCATGTTGTAATCGAGATATGAAAATGTGGTGTGCTAGGCAGCATTGAAACAAATCACATTAATATCAGAAAATAACTTACAGTCGTTTTGCAGAACTCTGAAAGTTAAACTGAAAGTCTACAGAACTGGTCACCAAGCGTAATCAAACACAGCAAAAGCCAGCAAGCACCGCCTCCGTGCTAAAATACAAATATGTTGTGGTGAACTGCCTCTTAGAGGCGTTCATGTGTAGATATGTGTTTGGGTAGTCAGAGAGAACAGATCTTGAATGAAGAAGTTTCTCTCAACCTCTGGGTCTTGATCCTCAGGTTGGTATTTGCACCTGAAAGCAAATCCTTCACTGAAGAAAAGGAAGAAGGTATCTCAGCCACATTTGGCCTTGCCAAAGTACATGACTTCTGTCACTTCTAATCTGTGACATAGACACACTGGGAGATGGCTTAAAGCCCAACAAAGCATGTGTGGAAGGAAGCAAGGGCGAGCAGAAAGGAAAACCACCTTATTTTGCTTCCTTTGCAGCAAGATAATTCACTCCATCCTTTTTTATTGAATCATCTTTGGATAAGTTACAAGTCTGCCTTAAAAATATTTGTGTTATGTGGTTTCTCGTTACTTATCTATTATTATGTCTCAAAGTGTCATGAGGAAGGCATTCACCTAAATTGGTATAAAGCATATATATCATATCATACATTACTTACCATAGTATCATAGAATCATTTAGGTTGGAAAAGAACTTTAAGATCATTAAGTTCTACCATTGACCTGGGACTGCCAAATCCACCACTAAATTGTGCCTACGAGCACCCCATCTATGTATTTTTTTGAATACTTCCAGAGAGAAAAATTTCACCCTGTCCCCTGGGCAGCCTGTTGCAACACCTTACCAACCTTTCAGTGAAGAATAAAACATCATCCAGTAGTGAGAAAGTGTAACATCTCTATGCCAAAATAAAAGGGTTTACTAACATCTCAAAAATCTTCCTTTAATCTTGACATGTCAACATATAATTCCTAAAGAGGAAAAGATTTCATGGAGATCAGCACATAACACCTACAGCTTTGCATTGATGTGCATAGAAAAGATGGAGACCAAGAGAAAACAAACGGAATTCAAGGAGAAGCATGCAGCATCTCTAAGTTAGAAATCCCTACGCTTAACTTTCTTCTAAAGGTCTGCTCTTTTCTTAAGGAAGCTAATACAGAGTTTGTGAGGGGAAATGGCTATATCTTATTGTCAAAAGGACAGCTATGCAATAAGCTCTGGTTGCTTATACATACAAATCTGATCCTACTCTCTTCTATTAAAAACTAGTGATCTATTTTCATCCATATGTATCATGTTTACATGTTGAAATCTACTACTAAATCCAGTAATTTCTAACTTAGACCATAGATTCTCGTTAGGTTTGAAATTTACATGACAGTCTTTATATTTTTGTCTTAAAATCCAAGGGAAATAGTAGCTTAATGGCAAAAAATCCTTTTTTAAAATAGTTAGAATATTCTCACACATAAATGTATCCCCTTCTCCCTCGCCACCAAAAAAATACTTTGAGAATGAAACTGAAAAAATGAGAATCTGAAAGGAACTGAAAATAGGCTTTGGAAAAGATTGGGTGACACTGAACAATACAAATGAATGATGTGGGTAAAATCACACTGGAGAGAACGCAAATGGAATTAAAGGAAAATATAATTTAATAGGATAGGGGACAGTGCCAAATGAAAAATATAGACAAAAACATAAAGGAGACAGGGTAGAGTAATAAGAAAAGTATTGAAAATGGAGCAATGTAAAAAGGTGTAAAAGCAAGCAACGACAAAGCGTAAATGAAAAGGAAGGAGTAGGCAAAGAAATTTAAAGAGGCTCATGGCACTGAAATGAATAATTTCAAGCATAATGTTACAAAATCCATAGGTGTACACTACTGGAGAAAAGTATGAAATGGACATTGCAATAAAATAACAACGTCCAAAAAGGTGACCACCTGATTTGTGTGTTCAGAAAGAGACAGAAAGACAAATGTAATGAAATTAAATAGATCTGTGAGTTTCCTTTCCATGAGTATAGTTAAGATGTGATAAGCCTATGTATGTATATGATTTGGGGAACACCAAAAAAGGTGTAGCATATCACATTGTTAATAATTTCACTTCATATAAATTGCACATCTCAGCTTTTACATTACATGAAATGAATTTCGCAGTCCCAGTGTACACAGGCATGGATGAATTCTGAATCATGCAACATCTGTGTGACTAACAACTCATCACACTTGTGAAATCCAGCCTTTACCAGACCTAAGAGTGTAATAAAAAAGGGAATGATACTAGATCTCAGCTGCTGTAGCAGAGTGGTGTATTTGGCGCATCTTGTAAAATGCAGCCAAACTGTATCTACAAGCTCTTTTGTGATGTCATTATTCTATGCTCTGAGAATCACCAAATTTGCTCCCTAAAAATTCCAACAAAGACCCACATGTCTATCTTGTAAGGCTAAGAAGAAAAAAAAAAATGGAAGGAAAATATTTTTTTGCTGAAAATGGAGTCTTATGAGCAAAAAGACCATGAAACAGAGAGTATGCTGTTGCAACTGATTTTTTTCCTGTTAAAGGGTTGGAATCTCGCACTTACTGTTATGAAAGTGAGCTATGACTTTATGTGCCAGCATATGACTATCTTGTGATTCTGATATCCAACGACCTGCCTAAACTTTGGAAAATCACTTAATCTTTAGTATGGTTTTACAAGTCTGAGGAGGCTTATGACTCATAAAATACTTCATCTATTATCGTTGATAAATAGAAGCGATGCATTTTGCTTTTTCATTCACATTGTCATATTTTCCATGTATTCACTGTAGAAAAGTAACTTTGTTTGGATGCTTTCCATACTAGAGCAAAGATGAAGAGATCCAAAACAAATGTGCAGTTTTTAAGAGGGACTGTAGTATTTACATATCTGTCTATAACTTTTGTCACCTTGAATTCCTTATACTTTTGCGTTTCAAGAGACAGTGAGGTCAATTCTTTACATTTTAAGCTGCCTTCTAAAAAGAGAGACAAATCAAGCACATAGACCATTTATATATAAAACTGAAGATAAATATTTTGCTATAAAACTAGTAAAAGAATGACGAAGAAATAAAATGTTCTAAGCTAATCAACAATATTTATAAAATTTAAATCCATAATCTGTCAAATTAACTCATAAAGTTTTGCCATCATTTGAAATGTAGAGAGATAACCGAAATTTACATTTGCTCATTATCTGCCTGTCTGAATTTCTGCTTTGAGAAAAAAACAGGTGTATTTTTTGCCAATAGAAAAACCAACAGATATAAAATAGAAGTGTGCACCAGTTTATATTATTGCTGCCACATTACCCACCCAAAACTGTGAAGGGAAAAAGTTGTATAATGTATATATGTATACTCTAACTATAATATAGTATAGTGTAACTATAACTTCTCATACTTTAAATTGGCAGAAGCAGTTTAAAGCTCAGTTTCTTTGCTTAACTGTTATTTTGTACTCTTCCAAAATTTTTTTTAAGCTTCTGTTGTGATACACCGAAATTTAGGTTTGCTGCTAACGTTTTGTGAGGACTATCAGAGTACCACTGGATAAAACTGAGGAAATGCAATGTGACACACAAATGCTTTTTCTGTTTTAAGAGTGATTGTCTTATTTCATACGAGGGAAGGATGCAGGACTCACAGGAAGGGGCCTTGCCAATTTGTGCCTTTGAGCATAGATGCAATTTGGTTTTGAGACTGCAGTTTCACTGGTAATAGTGGCAAGTAAAGTGGCACTTGCCGCCCATTCCCACTCGTGCTGGCTGCCAGGGGCTCTAGAAAGGGTGTTATCAAAGGGCCAGTTAGACTGGGTTAAAGTACATATGGTGATCAAATATTGTGGAGCCCAAGACTTTAATGTACAAGAGTATTCTGTGAATTTCGTAATTGTCCTGGTTTTAATAGTTTACAGAGATTCTACAATTAAGCCTTCAGGTTGTACGTAGTGGCATCAGAGCCATACATTGTCAGCATAGCAGTGTACTCACTCAAGTCAGAACAACTGTGTTGACCCTTGGGATTTGTTTCTTCAGGATTTCTTGCATTGCAGTTTAATGTATTTTTTTCTGGTCGCCTTGACTTTCCAAACAACCCTAGATTTCATTGATCTTCTAGCCCAGAGATCTGAACTGCCTATTTCTGAAGTTTTCTCATTTGAAGTGCTAAGGAGCCTCTTACAGCTATTTCGTATTGACACCAGTGTCGAGCTGTTCCTGCCTTTCATAATGTGCTCTTTGAGAGCCATCCCACCAGTTTTGGTTTTGACGATGAACTAAAGGAACATCGAAGAATAAAACCAAGAGGAACTGCAACAAGTGCAGAAATGTTATTACATTTTTAAAGCCAACTGGATCAAAAAGAAACTTAAATAGGCCCTCTGCAAGGTTATTGGCAAAAAGGTGATTGACTGCATTAAAGCTCACAGCTCTTTGAACACATGACAGGAGCAGCTGCTGACCTACACCAAAATGCTAGTGTTAGCAGTATAGCCTTTTCTGTTGCTTGACTAATGTAGTACTGACATGTCAATATGCTTATACAGTAAAATTAAAGGTTTTTGTAAGGCTTCTCTTAAAAATCTATCATACTCTGAATTAATTCAGTGCTGTGTTCCAAAAAAGCAATGTATGACTGGTCATAGATATTGCAGAACCAAACACATAGTCATGTAAATTAAAGATATGTAATGACCATTATATGCCAAAATTAAATTAAGAGAATTTGACACTTGAAAAGCATCTTTCATCCTTAAGTTTACATATGAAGCCTAAACCCATAGTGACACTACAATGCTACCAGTATGTATGAAATGACCACATATGTTTTGTTTGTTTGTTTTTCAACAGTTTTCCTGTTTGGAGATGGTAGGATAACACACAGAGAAAATTTTATTTTTATATATAATTTAAAATGTATTTAAAATTTAAACAACATCAAAATAAAGAAAACTGTAAGCTAACAGAGGTGTTCCAATGTTATCAGGTATTTACCACTATAATGCTTTCATGGAAAAACAAGCAGCACCATGGAAAGCAGAAGTGATGAAGGCTGGTTTTTAGACTTGATTCCTCTGCTTCATTTGCTGATATCAAATAATCAGTGAGTTCTGACTACGGCATTTTCATGGCTGGAAATTTTGTAACACCCCTCTGGGCAATGGATTTCTGGATGTTTTTTTGAGAGCTGAGATCAGACTACATTCAGTGAAGGTACCAAGAGAGCTATCCTCCTCCAACTAGCTGCCTTGCTTTTCTTTATATTTTAGGAACTCAGCACATTAGGACTTGTTCTGTCTGTCAAATTTAATAGTGTATACTATAAGCAAAAATTACAGGACGTGCAATCTCACATATGCTATGTGTACATAAAAGATGATTGCATAAGGCTTGTTTCTTTGGGATAAAAAGGTATTATGGTTTGCCAGAAGCATAAAAAATAATTTAAGGGGATTAGGAGAAAAAAAAAATTAAACTGCTTCATCCATCCACTTGCTGGTGCTTAGGTGCATAGTTCCATATACAGAGCTAAGGATTAGGTCTTCAAATTTCAGCACATTCGAATATGTCTAAAGTGAACAAGTACATGTGAGCATATTTGGCATGTAACAAAGCAAGAAATATTTTAAATGCTATAAAACTCTAACTAGTAAATCATTAAAGGAATATTTCTATGTTCTTCATCTCACTCTGTAGCATCTTTTTTTTACTTATGCAAGCTGAGTGAAGATTGCAGTGTCTTGGAAATAAGTATATCTGCTCTTTAAAAGCACAAGTTTGGTAGTCCAAAGAAATTAGAACCTCAAGGAAGTCTTATCCTCTGGTTTGCATTTAGTAATTTGACTAATGTCTATAAAAATGCACTTCTTCTTACAGGTTAGTCTTCTGTTTCTTTATTTTCCAAGGCAATTTTTCACCTACTGTCCAACCGTGGTGCTAAAATTACCTCTGCTGTAAGACAGGTGAAGAATATCAAGTTATTGACAAACTCTGAAATATTTGAAGGGTAATCCAAATTTAGAAGTAGGAGAACAACATCAGGAAGAGAAAAAAGGTCTGTCCTGAAATTTTCTCTTAGAAAACTGCATATGAAGTGGACTTCAATATTACTCTTGATACATTACCTCTTATGTTTCTTTTCAGCAGCTATTTTTGCACTACTAGTAAACCCAGTGAAATAAAACTCGGTATTTTTTTTGTAAAGCAAAATGCCCAAATCAGTGAGAGATACTGATTAATAATAACTAGGATTTCAGTTCATTTTTTCTGTCTCCTGACTCTGGGTTTCCTTCATTTCTTCCTTCCTTGCTTATATTTTTTCTAGCTTCTTATGGATGTGGTTGAATCTGGTAAATACAAAAATGTTCTAGCCTAATTGAAAGATTCTTCTTAAGTTATGCCTTTGCAGTTAAATGTTTTTACTGATTAAAACAATAATTGAAAATTGTCAACAATATTTTGTTTCTTCCCATGAATAACTGTGAAACAATGAATTTGGAAGATTGAGAGAACTCCAGGCATCTTTGCTAGTGTTATGTAAATATGGAGGTTTTATGGTATATGTTTAATTATACAGAAGCGAAGACTTTGGGTGAGACACCACCCCTCTGCAAACTTAGACATTTTCTTCCTGAATCTACTACCACATTGCAAAGGAACAGAGAAGGTCTTTTGGACCAAATCATTTGATGTTGGTGTGTTCTCAAGCTTATTGGCAGTTTTTTGACCACCTTTCTCTGCATCTGAGGTTAATTAGACAGTTAATCAGGTAGCTCCCACTCAGTGGAGTCGGGGAAAGGGAAGCCCTGTGAAGAAAGGGGCTGTGAATGGGGTGAGGGCAGGCTCTGCTGCAGGGTGGACCCCACCTCTGCTGTGCCCCGACGTGAGGACATGAGTGTCACAGAGTGTGGCTCTGTGCTGTGGGCCTGCCTACGACTCTGTTATGGCTGCCTTGTGTACACTCCCATATCCCACTTTATGGCATGATGAAACGCGGGCCTGGAAAACTTGACTGGTGCCTATTTGAAATGGGAGAGCAGAGAGGTGGATCTCGGCTAAGAACACACTGGCAGGATGAAGCATTTTCCTCAATTGTAGGTGAATGTGTTTTTTAACACTGCACCTGTGATTCTCAAGGAGACTTGGTGATATAGCTGAAAACTCATAGTACAGGTGATATATCCTGGGCTTCAGGAGAGAAGACTTTGGCCTCTTCAGGGGTCTGCTTGGTAGACTATCATGGGATAAAGCCCTGCAGGGAAGAGGGGCCCAAGAAAGCTGGTTAATATTCAAGGATCACCTCCTCCAAGCTCAGGAGAGATGTGTCTCAACAAGGAGGAATTCGGGCAGAAACACCAGGAGGCCTTCATGGATGAACAGGGAGCTTCTGGACAAACTCAAACACAAAAAGGAAGCTGCAGAGGGTGGAAGCAAGGACAGGCAGCCTGGGAGGAATACAGAGAAATCGTCTGAGCAGCTAGGGATCAGGTTAGGAAAGCTGAATCCCTGATAAAAGTAAATCTGGCTGGGGATGTCAAGGACAACGAGAAAAGTTTCTATAGGTACATCTGTGGTAAAAGGAAGACTGGGGAAAATGTGGGCTCTCTTCAGAAGAAAATGGGAGACCTGGTTACTTGGGACATACAGAAAGCTGAGGTACTCAATGGCATTTTTGCCTTGTTCTTCACTGGCAGGTGCTCCAGCCACTCTGCCAAAGTCACAGAAGGCAAAGGCAGGGACTGGGAGAGTGAAGAACTCACTGTAGGGCAAGATCAGGTTCAAAAACATCTAAGGAACCTGACGTTGCACAAGTCCATGGGACCTGATGAGATACATCTGTGTGTCCTGAGGGAGCTAGCAGATGAAGTTGCTGAGCCACTATCCGTTATATCTGAGAAGTCGTGGCAATCCAGTGAGGTTCCCTTTGACTGTAAAAGGGGAAACATAACCCCCATTTTTAAAAAGGAAAAAAGAGGAAGACCTGGAAAACTGCAAGCTGGTCAGTCTCACGTGTCTGCACAGCAAGACTATGGAGCAGATCTTTTTGGATCTATATTGAGGCACATGGGAAATAATGAGGTGATTGGTGACAGCCAACATGGCTTCACTAAGAGCAAATCGTGCCTCACAAATTTGGTGGCCTTCTATGACAGGGTTACAACGTTGCTGGATAAGGGAAAAATGACTAATGTAATCTACCTGGGCTTGTGCAAAGCATTTCACACTGTCCTGCATGACATCCTTGTCTCTAAATGGAGGACAGATGGACTACTTGGAAGATAAATTGGCTGTGCTCAGAGAGTTGCTGTCAATGGCTCGATGTCCAAGTGCACACCAGTGATATGTGGCGTTCCTCTGGGGTCGGTATTGGGACTGGTGCTGTTCAATCTCTTTGTTGGCAATGTGGACACTGGCATTGAGTGCACCCTCAGCAAGTCTGCTGATGACACCAAGCTGTGTGATGTGGTCAACATGCTGGAGGGAAGGGATGTCACCCAGAGGGACCCAGATAGGCTTGAGAGGTGGGCCTGTGAAAACTTCATGAAGTTCAGCAGGGGCAAGTGCAAGGTCCTGCACATGGCTCAGGGCAATCCCAAGCACAAATACAGGCTGGGCAGAGAATGGATTGAGAGCAGCCCTGAGGAGAAGGACTGTGGGGTGTTGGTGGATGAGAAGCTCAACATGACCCAGCAATGTGCACTTGCAGCCCAGAAAGCCAACCATATGCTGGGCTGCATCAAAAGACGCATGGCCAGCAGGTCGAGGGAGGTGATTTTCCCCCTCTACTCCACTCTTGCGAGACCCCACCTGGAGTACTGCATTCGGCTCTGGGGCCCCCAACATATGAAGGACACGGACCTGCTGGAGCGAGTCCAGAGGAGGGCCAGGAAGATGATCAGAGGGCTGGAGCACCTCTCCTATGAAGACAGACTGAGAGAGTTGGGGTTATTCAGCCTGGAGAAGAGAAGGCTCTGGGGACACCTTATAGCAGCCTGCCAGTGCCTAAAGGGGGTTTATAGGAAAGCTGGAGAAGGTCCTTTTGCAAAGGCACGTAAGGACCTTTTTACAGGAGCATAGGACAAGGGGGAATGGCTTCAAACTGAGAGAGGGTAGATTTAGATGAGGTATTGGGAAGAAATACTTTACTGTGAGGATGGTGAGACACTGGACCAGGTTTCCCAGAGAAGCTGTGGATGCCCCATCCCTGGAAGTGTTCAGGGCCAGGCTGGATGGGGCTTTGAGCAACCTGGTCTGGTGGAAGGTGTCCCTGCCCTGTGACAGGGGGCTTGGAACTACATGGTCTTTAAGGTCCCTTCCAACCCAAACCATTCTATGAAAACCTATGTATGATAAGCTTAAAAAACACATGATAAAAAATAACATTTATTAAAGAGAAAGTTCATATTGTTCTTTCAATGACAGGAGCAAACCCACCCCTACCACTCACTACCCCATTTTTCAAGTAGTTAAGTGTTTTGGAGGGTGTTTTTGATAAGTGGACAACTTAGATAACTTGTCTAGTTAAAAAAAAAAAAAGAGAAAACACGTATCTAAAAAATATCTTTTGGCAGAGTTTAACATCTGTAGCATTTTGTGGCAATTTGAGAATGACTGTAGTAGCCAAAAAGACTAAGGATATTCTTAGGGTAGCAGCATATTATTGTATTGTAGATGCCTGGTATGGCCACAAGAGGGCACTGTAAATCCAAAGAAGGCCAGTTTCCACAAATGACGTTCATGAGAGCTGAACGTGTTGGTTTTTCCCCACTGCTGTCAGAAAGCTCAAGGAATGATGACTATGTTTATTGACGTTAGTACCAGATAGATAATTAATTATTTAGGGTTTTTCCTGAGAAGTGAAAAGGTCACCTTCATTACACATAACTTTGAAAAATACCGTGCATATCATGAAACACTAAAATGCAAGCAGTGACTGAGAATTTCAGAGCCCATATATTTGTTTTACATGTCCTTTCAGGTTTGAAATGCTTGCTTTTCTACATTATTGAATGTTGTGCTCTAAGAAAAAATACCATTAACAAACTCTGCCTCGAAAAAGCAAAGGGTTGAGGTGCTTTTCTACTGTGACTGCAAGGAAGATGAGAAATGCTGAAAATAAAACCTGAGAGAGATTACACAGTATTTATTTCAACATCAAAAAGAATAGAAACCTAGTAAACAAAAGGTCAAGATCAAAGAAGCAGGGAAAAATAGAAATTAGGAAGGAAAGAGGAGAAATTAAGCTGTAGGAGAGAAGTCTTAAAAGAGTAGTCCAGAAGCAACATAAGCAACCTAATTTGCAGCTGTGCACCCTGACAGCCTCTGGGCATGTACACCACTGCCCACCGCATGTCTCTTTCTTTCCAAGCTTCTCTAGCCAGCAATGACCATATTCCACCTCTGTGGAATCAGCTCTAACAGCTCTCCCAGGTGCAGCCTTGGGAAATCCCACACCCTGCTTTGCACTTCTGCTGATGCTGCATGGTGAGTTGCTCAGAGAGTCTCACCTTATTTTCTCCCCTTCCTTGGGTGTCATTTCCAGATATGGAGTTATTTCTTGTGGAGGCTAGGGAAAAAAAAAAAAAAAAAGAAGAGCAACACCTTTTCTTCACATTGCCCTGTAATCCCCTTCTCTACTCTCATGGCATTACACTGCCACAGAGAGCTGTCACCATCTGCAGCATAGGCTTGTTCTCTGGGAGACAGTGTGTCCTGCGTGGCCTCGCTGCCAAGAAGCAGATGCGCAGCTGCGGAAATGGAAGAAGAGCACAGTGGGACAAGGGCCTCCAATCAGTTTGTGTCAGAGGCACATCCGCTATTTGGGGTGGGATAAGGTGGCGTAACAAATTAGTTGGAAAAATAATGGAATAGATTTAAAAGATATAAAGTCATATTATTTCAGTCAGGTTAATAAAGCTGTTTAAGAGGGTTTACAGAGAGAAAGTTCAGTAATTGCCTGCCAAACATGCAGCTGCAGGATCTTCCAGCAGTGAATCTAGTAACACTTGAATGTACAAGCAGCTTGATGCTTTTACCCAGGTACACACAATACAAACTCCTAAACCTCACTGAAAATAAATAAACATCAGTGTGAATAAAGGGATGGTTCTAAGATGTCAAACAATGATGTCAGTTCTGCGGAGATTATATTTTAGCTGTCAGAGAGAACAGATTAAAGTAGCCTGTAATTTTGCTTCATACTTCATGTCTCTTCTCTGCTGGCTGGCTCTAGGCCTTTGGAAGTACCTTGACAAGGAGAAATATATGGTACAGGGCTGTAGGACTGGAGCTGAGGCTAAAAGAAACAACTGTAAAGATATGACAAAGACAATGTTATGCATTATATTTCTTGATAATCTTTGTACCTGAAGTATAAGGAACACAAAATGAAACTAGCAATGAACTTGCCATTCAGGGTTGTTTACAGTGAAACTGAAGGATGCGCAGTGGGTGCTGAAAAGGCAAGTTCTGCTAAAAAAGCTGCAACATTCCTGCTCAGGCCAGTGTTTGACCCCCTCTGCATGCAAAGCCACATTTTTATGACTGTAATTGCAAGATCTGGTGGCATGATCCTGGCCCCAGTGGCAGGTTGGAAGAGGTCCTCAGTAGCATTTGTGGTTACTTATTTGAAAGATTTTTGCTTTCCAGTCAGTTGAATGGATGTATTGTGTATTATGCTAACAAAGTTCTTCCATTAAAAAGAAAAAAATAATTATAAACAAAGTTTCCATGTTATAGTTGCATCTAAAAACTAGTTGTGGGGGGAAATGGTACATTTTGCAGCTAAATATTGAACAGTAGTGTACACGTGGTAGGTAAGATTGTTGTCACTTCTGATTTAGAGCTAGTATATTTTCCCTTATACATTAGGTTGGAAGCTGACTGGAGTTAAGTGGCTTTGGGAGGGAGCTTCATAGTGAAAGATGGAAGGCCCATCATTTGTGTCTCAAGAAGATGGTACCAGAAAAGAATGTATAATAGTTTCAGTATTTACAGAAAAGAAGAAAATGAATGTGCAGTTAAAAGTGATGGGAGGAGGACTTGCCTATTTTGTCTTCTGGTGGGATGAATACTTTGAGGTATTCTGATACTGTGTTGAAAAGCAGGCTCAGTTGCCAACTTCATTTGTCCAGGGAATTGTAGAAAAGCCTGTAGATTTGCAGAGTAAGATGTGAAAATAAAATTGTATTTATACCTGATCTGTAACTCCTCTTTTAGATGCTCTCAAAATCTTGCTTGACAACCTCTTTGGTTACAAACTGGGCAAAATACAGACCAGCTATTTTGCTTCCTTTGCTCTTATTCTGAATGTAACAGCAGGTGTGTTATTTACAAATCCTTTATCAAATAACTGTGGGTTTTTTTCCCAGTGAATTGTTTCAAATATTACTTGCTAACTGTCTTGTGAGGGAGAATAAAAATATCAGTAGCTCTCTAGGCCAAGTCAAGAAAGCAGTGGAGGAAAGAACCAACCTTGAGGAGAATCCTGCTGAGGACAGGGTGGGGACCTGCTGCTCAAATGTGGGTTTTGGCTCAGGCAGTGAGAACCTGGCACCGATCACTGGTACCGGCACTTCGATGACAGAGGCTGTAGGGCAGCTCTCGGCTTGCAAAACCAGGCCAAGGGATATGTCAGAATCCACTTTTGTAATAACAAAACACACAAAACTCCTGGCTAGTGCCCTGGTTACGGCTGCCGTAAGTGAAACTGCCAGATAGTCCTAGCGACAACATTTTCTTACATGAAAACAGGGAGCACATCTGGCTTCTTGCAGTTAATCTGGGACAGAAGCTCAGTGTTATTTGACTTCCATATTTTTGCTATTAGCTCCCAAATCTCGAAGAGTGATTCAGCTCCCAGAACACTATAGTGATTTGATACTGATCTTTGAAAGGTCATTTCTAGCATAGCAAATTCCCATAACAGTATAATAAAAATATTCAGTGGTGTTTTACATGTGCTTGGTGTTGAGCTAGTGTTCAACGACACTATAGATCCTGTGCAGTGGTGAATGCTAAACCTAAGTCTTTTCTTTCCTTAATTTTCCTGCCTGATGCAAATACAAGTACAGGCTAAGACAAATACAAACTGAAAACACTGAGAGGGTGATAGATGCACTGTGAATGTAATGCTAGTATAAATTTGATCTTTGACAAGATGCTATCTGATGAGGCAAAACCGAAGCTCTGATCTTGATAACTAAGCCAGGAGGGTCTGTCACAGATGAAAGACTACGGAAGTTGGGATATCCCCAGAGCATTAAGAATCTGGAAAAACTACTTAGAGTAGAACTGACAGGGACGTTGATTTCACTGAGGCATTGATTTTGCTACAGGCCCAAGAAGCTCCAGTTTTATGAGAAATGTCAAAAAATGTTGGGTTTGGCCTCATGCATACCTAGCGCTTCTGGATTTTCATCTTCACCTTTCCACTAGGTGACTGTGTGCTTCCTGACCAGCACACCTACTAATAGATGGCCAGTAGAAATTGAGGGCTGGATTGAAAACAATTGCTGTTCTCAAGTTCATTACATGCCCAGCATGAAATACTTTACCTGAGGCTTATTTTCATAATGCTTGGACCATTATTTGAATACAAGGCTAAAGCCTTTCTTGCATTCATGCATTTATGTTGAGAAGAGTGACAGTCATTAAAATGAACAAGTGCCTTTACCTATGAAGCAAGCCTCGGAGCAAGTCTTTCTCTGATCCAAGCATCTGAGTGAAGGAGGAGATGAGAAGGGGAATGGTAATGAGAAACTGGATGGAAGTTAAAAAGCAGTTGCCTTTGGCATGTTTTTATTCATTTTTGGTTGATATGGGGAGAAAGGTTGGTCTGTTTCATGAAGTTTCAGTGCTTTGCAAAGTTATGATGAAAATAGAAGTTAGAGTAAATAAGTGTTGAAGTAAAAATTGTTCAGGCAATATTTATATGAAGAGTGAAAAATCAGGCAGCAAATAATTTTCAAAACCAGCTGCATTATGTAGTTACCCTAGTCATAGTAACAAATAACATCCAAGTATTACAAAGCAGCACTTTGTGCTGTGGGGTGAGAAAAATGTGTTTTCTGGCTGTTCAACAAAGCCATTAAGTGAGAAGAAAAGCCAGTCACTTTGGTTGTTGTTCCTTTCCTAACTTTGTGTTGTCGAACGTGAGGAAAAGCCTGCCTTGCCCTCTGCAACTCTTCTTGCCCCAGGCTGTGACTATATTTGTTTTAAACTTTCTACCACTATGTGTTAAACCAAAAGACAACATTTTGATATTGCAAATGTAGGGAAGTTTTTTTTGGTTTTTGTTTTTTTTTGTTTTTTTTTTTAAGTAAACTCAGTGTGTCTAAGCCTTCTTTCACTTTTGCCACTGTTACATTCACAGGTTACAGGTCTCTGTAGTAGGCTTCTGTTGTTGCATGGAGGGAAAACCATTTATTCTTTTGCACTAGGGACCTCCTTGGAAACATCCGTTGAAAGTCTGATTTTGTACTTTCTGTTGCAATACCACAAGCTTCTTCAATTCTTTCAGTTTCTAAAACTCTCAGTGAGAATTTGAACAGCAGTATTTTGAGCACAGAGGTACCTGTGCAGCTGGTCACCGAAGGCCCTTTCACAGCATTTTTTTCTTGTTCAGATAACCAGTTCCTTTGAGCCAGAGCTCCTTTTTCTGTCCTCTTTGCGTACTATTCCATCTTTTGCTGGTGCTTGGAAACTCTTGTAAATGGGAGTTGCCCATTGCAGTTCTGGCAACCTTTTTTCCAAGTACCCAGCATTGCTTTGGTCCGTGTATTTACACACTGACTGTGTCGATGTCTTTGTGGTTATGGTACCCTTTTGGTAGTGTTGTAGATTCTGTGTTGTGCTCACAGGCAGACATCCACTGTCAGAGAGGAATATGAAAAAACAAACAAACAAACAAACAAATGAACAAACAAACAAAACAAGAACAACCACAACCACAATCACCCAGTTGCATACTCAATAAGCCTACAAATCTTCCAACAGAATATAGAACTTCTCTCAGGACTGTGGGATTTCATTAGAGCCATAAAGGCTTTTACTTTCTTTTTGCTTCTCTGATGTTTGGATATGTAATTTATATGAATCTCATTTGTTGCAGAGGTGAGACAGACATATATTGCAGCAAGGAACTTTTCTTGCATTACAGGAGAAAAGGGAGTATACAGATCCCTAATTTAAATATGTATTGACACTAGATATTATGAATAAATGGTTCACATTTTGAAGATTTTGCAAAGGTAAATTTTACAAATGAAAGGACTTCACAAAGTGAAATATGTTAGGGACTTCAAAATGAACAGAAATCTTTTCAGTTGAAAAAAAAATGAGCAGCATACAGAAATCATGTATTACACATCACTTTCATTATGGAAAGAGTCTGGTGATACTTTCCTTGCCCTCAATTTTTCTCCTGTAAATCTGGGTGTCTAAAGCTCCGTCTCCTGTGTGAACATTTATGCAATGAGTAGCTGCGCTGAATCTGCTAGATACATTAGACTTTAGCTGAGCATCTTTGTAACATGAGAGTTCAGTGTGGACATTATTGGCCAGGTGGATCTTTATGTAATTTCACAATTGCACACCACAGATTCATTAACCTGTTCTCGTATTTAAATTAACTTGATTTTAATATTGTAGGGACAGTTACTTGAGATTAGTCTGTTGAAATCACTATAATTTTCCTAATCAAATGATTATCAGATTTGGTTTTAAAGAACCTCAAATTCCTCAGGCAGGAGCTATTATATTTCCATTCCTTAAAAATTTTGAATACTTTCAAGAAATAGTCAATGAAATAAGTGAATAATTATGATAAAGCAATTATTTATTTTCTTTGAGATTTACAGGAATATTTGGCGTGGTTTATGTTAATGAGGTGTTCAAAACCTTTCAGTCAAATGCACCAATATGGAATCATAGAACCACAGAATCATTTAGGTTGGAAAAGACCTTTAAGACTGAGCTCAACTGTAAACCTAATGCTACCAAGTCCACCCCTAAACTGTGTCCCTAAGCCCCACATCTACATGTCTTGTAAATACTTCCAGGGATGGTGCCTCAACCACTTCCCTGGGCAGCTTGTTCCAATGCTTGACAACATTTTTGGTGAAGAAATTTTTCCTGAAATCCAGCCCCTGGTGCAACTCTTGTCCTATCACTTGTTACTTGCACAAAGAGACTGACTGACACTCATCTGGTTATAACCTCCTTTCAGGTAGTTGTAGAGAGCAATAAGGTTTCCTCTCAGCCTTCTTTTCTCCAGGCTAAACCACCCCAGCATCCTCAGCCACTCCTCATAAGCACTGCTCTTTATGTTTCAAATTCATAACAAAATATCTGATTCTCAAATAAATATATTTATACTCTATGTGCAATGAATGTGGAGTCATAGAACATTAAGTATATTGCATTCAGGGAAGGCACAACAAAATAAATGAATGAACAGCTTCAAATACATTGAATGTTGTTGTAATTAAAAATATGTATTTTAAAATTTCACAAACAAAATACTGTTCACTGTTCTGAAGGCAAATTTTGAATCCATAATCATGAGAGATGTGAGTAAGGACTGAATAGTATTTTACAAATGGATCTGCTAAGGTTTAAGGTGCGAAAGGACAGACAAAAAAATTTGTTTCTTTCTATCTTGGCATAGGTCCAGGAAAACTTTGATGCTAATTTCATAAAACTTTACTGGAATGTACTGCTGTCCCTTTTTATTTCTTTGACACTGTCCTGTCTTGCCTTCTCACATTTCTGTCTTTTATCAGTTCTGACCTTTACTGCACCCTGACAGTTTGCTGTATCTAAAATTTTTACTATACCTGTAATTTATACAAGATCATTCTTGCGATGAAGAATATAGCTTCTGCAGCATGTACTGAAGTCCTTGAAGGCTGCAAGGGCTATGTCTGCACTGGTAAGCAGAACAGACAAAGAGCACTTAATCTGTAGTGCAAAATAAAGAATCAGAGATTATGTAGATTTGAAGTGGCCTCTGGAGGTCACCTAGTCCAACATTCTGCTCAAAGCAGGTCCATATAGATCAGGTTGCTAAGCAACTTGTATAGTTTTTTTAAGTATCCCTAAGGATGGAGATTTCCCATCACCTCCCTTATTCAAACAAACAAACAAACAATCTAAAAGAATAGCAATATACACTTTTCATGTTTTTGGAGTCCTTCTAGACTCATCCCATAGACTGAATACCCATAAACAGCAGCAAATTTTAGGTTTACTTGCAAAGCAACACTTTTGGCTTGGTTTTATCTAAAGGAAACAAGTTCATGCCATTCAAGAATAGTTTGCCAAGTGGAGAAAATCACTTCTGAAAGAGCTCTCCTGAGCTCAACTAAAATGATCATGGTTTTCTTTTAGGAACACAATTCTGTCATGACTTCCTGATAGGACATTTATGTTTCTTCATCTCTGTTGACAGCTTTGATGGAAAACATGGCTTATTTTCTGTGTTATAGACTGGTAACAGTGATAGCTTCTCCAGTTCCACGGGCATTTCTAGCAGAGATACATAGGCCTTGGAGGTCCCCACAAAGCTATAGGAAATTTGGCATCTGCTAGAGATGAGGAGATAAGACAGATTTCTTGCTTGATAATGATATCTGCAGGAAAGGGATATCAGTACCTGATTTTCTTTCTGAAACAGCAGATTTGGGAGAAAATTTCAGGACAGGGTGAGATGATAGGTAAGTATCAGCTTACACAGATCAACTTTTTAATTTTAGGAATAAGTAGAGCTTTTGTTTTTTTTTTTTCTTCAATAAAAGAAACTTTGTTGAACAGTGAAATTTTGATTACATACCCTTTTTTCCCACAGACACATCAGAGAGAGCACAGCTTTTGCTGTAATGATGTGAACCCTAGGGATCAGAGGAGTCAAGACACAGAGTTTTTCAGGAAATGAAATTTTTCTGTGCCTTATGTTGATTCTGAAGAGCCCTTATCACTTATTCTTTCCAAAAGGTGAGATCTTGGCAGAGTCCTAACTGAAGTTTAGCATTTTGAGTGTGAATTGAAACCTGTAAATTACAGATAGAGTGAACAAATTATGCTCTTGGTTATGCTGGTATAGCCAAGCAGTCACTCAGGTGCTGTTACATTTCTTGCAGCTGGAGAACAGTAGTTTTCAATCTAAACTCCATTTAAGAGAAATCAACATTGAGAACAAGCCTGAAACTTCTGACAATATAACATGAATTTGCTGTAATATAGTATAAAATTCTGCTTCACAAATGGCCTTTGCCCCTGAACAAATGGATTTGTGAGGGTTTATAGGTATGGTACCAAAACAATAATTACAAATATGTAGCTATATACACTGTGGTTACACTGTGGTAATGTAAACATCACAGGCATGTTTGTACACTGTTCTTTTTTCCTGCAGTCTTGTAAGAAGGTGCAAAATTTTTGGTGACTTGACAGTATGTTACTTTGATGCTGATTTCTCTTTCTTCCCATTTAAATACACAGCCAATGAATAGTCAGGTCTGGTGGCATGAGGCCTGTCTTAATAGATAAAGCTATACTATCCTGAAAATAATACAGGCTTTCGTCAACACTTTCTGTGTGGTTTTGTGTTGTTTTTTTTTTTTTCTCCCTCAGTCTTTATTCCATGCCAAACATGTCCCAGGGCTTGTGATAATTAGAACACAAAATACAGTGAATACCATGGTAGTGCATCACACCCATTACCCTTTCTTATCTGAAAAACAGCTCTAAATTCTGTTTAGTTGATGAGGAAAATACTGTTGCTGGTTCCTTTTAGTTGCCACATGTGTGTGACTGCTTGTGGTGTCTCAGGAGAAATGGTAAGAAAAAACACAAGAGATGAATGTGAGATGAACAGAAACAAACAGAACAGGGGAATGTACATGAACAGAAATGGGAAGGAACATTTAAACACTAATTTTCCCACATTATCTAGTACTGCCTGTGGCTCTGTTCCATATATTCATTAGTTACTTTTCTCAATGTCCAAGCAGTCTATAGGACCCTCTGTAAAGGGATGCTTTGTGATACCTGCTTTATAACCAACTATATCTGACACCAAAATATACAATTTAAGAAGACAGGCAACGCACAAAATATGATGGAGAAAAAATACAATTTGTTAAAATAAAACTAGTCCAAGAAGACTGCTATTAGCTTCACTTTTTAAAAATAATATCAGTTTTACAAAGGTATAGGATGGTCATGCTCTATCCTATTTTATCTGCTCACTTCAGTGGAATAGCATGGGGGATAAATCTGGTTGTAATCTTCAAGCAGCAAGCAGCCTCTCTTCATTAAAAATAAAACACTCCATTTAATAGAAGACATCAATTATCCTGTGCTATGTAAATCGGAGGTAACTTAATGGAATCAACAGAGTGGTACTGAAGTTGAAATGTTTGGAGATTAGATTTAGCCAGATCAGATTCTTTCCAAAATTTCTAATTATCAGCATATTTTTATGATCCTTCAGTTTAAATTAAATTGGCACAGAAACTGAGTAGGGTATATCATGTCCTTTAGTCTCTATGCAAATGGAGCAAAGAGTATATGGCATTTCCTAGACTTCATCCCTCTTTGCTTTTTGACTGAGGAGATTACAATTTCCTTTCTACCTTCATTTCAGTAAAAGATTTTTTTTTTAATGTGTGTATGACATCTTTTCATATAAAAGAAACATTCTGAATTCTTGACAAAACCATAAATATGGCACATGTTAGAACCACAAATGTAGTGGCTGATCTGGAGACATGATGCAAAATGTTGCGCTATCTCAAAAAGACATCTTATTCCAGGATGGAGTTAAGGATGTAAACTCACCAGATGAGCCTTCTTGATGTCAAAGGCTGTGACTCAACACTAATACATGGAGTTATTTTTGCCTTTACTGGTATATAATGGGTAGCATTCTACATTTTCTCAAAATTAAAGTGCTATTCAAAGGCCACAAATTGTTCCTTTCAAGAACAAGTGGTCAATAAATCTGATCTGCAGAAAAGGATATGCAAGTGAACATCTTACCTAGTTTGTATTTATGAGGGAAGATTTTCATACACAACTTATTTGACAATGCAGATATAATTTGGTTAAATTTTTAGGATCATATTATAGAAGAATCCAGAACAGGAAATATGAGGTTTCTTGCATTCCTCTAATCTTCCACTCTGTGATGCATTTTCTCTCTCAGTTTGATATGATACCTCTTTCAAGCTGCAACTTTGGTCCCCTGATAATTCACTCTAAATTAATGCTATTTTTTCATGTGGGAGACTGGAAGAACTAGTTGTGTGTGTTTCAAGGGTATGTGAAGTGGAAATCTGTCAGCATTTTCCCAGCATGTCTTTTGTCCAGGGAAGCCCCAAATATGCTTTGTGTGAACCACCCATCACAGGAAGCCCAAGTCTCATTTTTCTCAAAGCAACTGTTTTAGCACTTGTTCACTCTTTTTATTTTGTGTTTGGCTAGTTCCTTTCAGTAACAGAAAGCACTTTACCCAAGACGCCCCAAAAGGCACTCAGTAAAAAAAAAGTAGAGTGTGTCCTAAAAGCATAATTGGAGGTGGATGAGCATCTTGCTGTTTCTCAGCATGACAGGGACATAGGGCAGTGCAGGTTCAGCAAGACAAGAAGGCAGGTGATCTGTATGAAAATCTGTGACAAGAGGAAGCAGTTATTTCCTTAGCATGACAACTTTTGACCACAATGACATCTGGGTATCACTCACCGTTCTCAGCTTTCTGGGCATGAGGCCAGATGAGGTCAGGTTGGATGTCCTTATGCCCTTACATCCATCATACCCATTTCAATGTTGTTTAGTAATGACATTATAAACTTTTGTACTTAGCTCATATAGGAGGAGTTGATTAGGTTTCCTAGATGATAATGAGTACAATAAATATATGCCCCTGCTATTGCTGTGTGTATTCAAAAGCATTAAATTGCTCATCATTATTCTATTGCAGGAATGAAATTAGAAGACTCTGTCATTAGCCAAATGATGACGGCCATCACTTTTTAATCAAAACGTATAATTTTATGGGTTATGAGTTAACTAATGGCTGTGGAGCCTGATTTGATATAGATACATCAGTCATAACACAGGTGTCAGAGAGGATCCTGGTTGATATGACAAAAAATGCAGTTCATAAGTATGGTAGAGCCTTTTTTTGCATCAGTAGTAGTCACCTTTTACTATTTCTAGAGGCAGAGAAGATGACAAGTGTACCTAGATTTGCACTGTGGTGGTGATTCTCGATATAACCTCCTCTGTCTGTAGCCCTCTCTGTAACAAACTCGGGGAGAGACCTCCAGCTGTCGATGTTTCAAATATCCATGGCCCACCTCTGCTATGTCTTGGCTGCACAGCCTTGGGTCAGGCTGCTGAGAAAGTTGCTAAGTTGAAACAAAGCTGAGACGGAGTCTGTCAAGTCTTCAAAATAAGAATTTTTGAGACATGGATCATGAGAAGCTCAACAATTCAAGAAGGAAAGTACTGGCCTGACAGCATGAAAAATCTTACAGGGAAGAAGAGGGTGATGAGGATTTGTCCAGCTGTCAGTGCCATTGGTGTGTTGGTATTGATGGAACTAGTGGATGACAGAAGCTCAGCAGCAGAGGTGGAGGCCACCTCTTCCCCTGCTGACTGATCCTCTCCTTACCAGCAAAGTCTCTTTGAGTATCTTATTAGGGTCGGGAACACACTAATGACTAGGCTAGCAGTGAAATCCTAGACAGTTTGTGTGCATTGGCCAGTAAATCAGTGCTTTGTACTTTTAAGTATACTTCTTACACGTCACCTCTGCACAGCCCAAGGTACCTAAACAAACTGGGCCCAAACCATAGCAGTAGCAGTATGAACACTTAAAAATACGCCTATATTTTTTTAAAGTGTAACATAGATCTGTGTACCTCTAATCAAGAACAAAACACACTGCATTTGTCTAGAAGAATACTTAAGAAAGCATGCCATTTTGGCGACAATTTGATAAACCACAGATTTTTCTAGAGGAAAAGACAGGAAAAATCAAAGAACCAGGGTAAGCAAGCACGGCAGCTTGTAAGCAGAAGGAAGGTAAGAACAAGATTGCCTGTGTAAAAACCAATAACCCCATTTTTATCCCTGGAGCTGGTATTGAATGATAGAAGGAATGATTTCCGAAGCCTTGCTTCAAACAGACATGCATGTAGATGTCCTTGCTGTATTGCAAATTCCTTTGCTTTTGCAGCACTTCTTTCTTTCTACTGACATTAAATCGTACTTTATTTCAAAATGCCCCTGCTTTCCAAAGGAAACCCAGAAGATTTCAAAACCCTGCAGGGTTACTGAAGGTCCCTGCCTGGTGCAGCATGCTCTGAGGTCCTAACTACAGTGAGGAAGCTGCACAGCTTCACCTGGAGTCATGATGGGTGGCACAGGTCCTCTTGTCCAAGGCTATGCACTCAGAGAAACTAGAGACCCTGTACCGTGTTTAAGTATGATAGGATATAGAACCTTCAGGGACCCATCCCAACCTGCAACACTGCTTGTTTTTGTTTTAGTTCTGTGGTTGTTGAGGACTCTGTGTGTGTGTGAACTCCTTAATTTATTATTGTTTCCTGTTTCAGGAGCCAAGAACTGGAAATGCCATTTTACTAAAAGACAACTGCTAACTTTTGCTAAGTGTACCATAACAGTATGTAAATGGAACTAGAGTCTAAGGTTATCGGCACATCTCAGGTAACTAGAAAAGCGTGAAAATCCATTTCCTAGCTTGGAGGTCCAGATATTATTTAAATAAATGAGACCAGACAACGTTTCATTTCCCTCACTTGGAAATAAGGAGAACCAAAAGCTGAGATAATGGAAGATTGTCCTCAGGATTCAGAGGTGGAAGTGGGAGTCGATAGGTTGATCTACGCTTTTAAATCAGTCTTCGATTTATTTCTTTCTTTCAAGCTTGTATGATATTTTCTGATTTGGAATAATTTTTTAACTTGTTTGTAAGTTTAGTAGCAGTGTAAAAACGATGAATTGCCTATGATACAGAATCAAGACAGATATTGAATTGAAATAAGGGAAAAGATTTTACGCTTTGGCAAATGTCAGATGAGTTCAAAGAGAGCTTGGTCATAAATACCCAGGACAGGATTTTACCTTCTTTATAAAGGTGTGTAGCATAAGCCATTTAGCTGTTCAATGAAGAAGAATGTTTTGTGCTTTTTTCTACTACTTTTAATCTTTTTTTTCTTAAGAAGTTTTGACTCTGTATATGTATTTCCAAGCAAGCTGTACTGCTCCTGAGGTGTACAGTCTCTTCCTCTCTTAAAAACTGTAATTAAAGTAGTGTTGTAGCAGTGTTAGCTAATGAGAGTCCTGCTTGTCTCTCTCGAGGCTTCCTGCTGGAGGGTGAGGGCTCCGGGGCACTTGTGCTCCAGAGGACAACGAGGGGCTGCCGAGCTGGCTGAAAATCCAATTTTTACCCTGTGGAAAGTTCTGACATTCTGCAATGTTTTCATCCTAAATAATAAAACTTTAAGTTTCTCTCAGGAGATACATTTTCCCAAGAATTTTGATTTTGAAACATCTAAATGATCATGCTAAAATGCCTTCTTCTCCCTAGTTATGTCCAAATGCTTAATTCTGGTAATGCCTGCTGTAATGACGCTAACTTGAAATTCCCATTTATGGCATGGAATTTAAGATTTTGGATGGAAATTTAGAGAGAAAACAATACTAAACACTGTGTTTTGAGTTTGAATAAGTCTAATAATTTCCCACTAGAAACATACTCAAAATGAACATTGTGGTTTTGACCAAAGAACATTTTGCAATAGACAGCTGTGCTGTAAAAATAAACATTTAAACAGTTCTGTTTGTTATTTCTTAATTTCAGTCTCATATTGCATAAGTCAGCACTGTGAAAAGCTCTAGTATTTCAGCATGCAGGGGTCAGTACTAGCTGCTGTCTTTGTTTATTACATTTTTTTGTTTAATAAAAAAAGAAACTTTAAACCTAAATATAATCAAAACAAACTGTCTTTAAAACATCAGAACAATTGCAAACTAATACAGCATATAAGTGATCCATGCAAACAGAATCCCTCTGGGATAGAATTCACTGCAGCATACATCTGCCATCAAGCTTAATATCTGTATCATGGTATCTTTTCTGCTCCCAAGGCTCACTTTTTTCATAACTTTTTTTTGTGTTGAGGCTGGTTCACCATAAAAAGAACAACTGCTCTTTGTCAGCCTTAATCTTTTCAAGGTGATTTAGATTGTTTGTTTTTTGTTGAAAGAGCATAAGGGACAAATAACTGTCCCATATACCCGGGGACCTGTTTGGTTTTTTTTTTCTTTTTCCTGTCCTTTCTATTCCTGACTGGGTTTTCTCCGTGCAGCCCTGGTGAGGAATCTCTGCACCTTCAGAACTGAGCAGGTGAATCAGCCGGTTCCCAAAGCCCTGCTAGTGTTTATAACATGTATTATGACTATTGGGAAATGAAATAAAAACAGAGAAACACAAAAAAGCATAAGGTATTCAGCTTTAAGATAAGGGAGTTAGTGATGAGCATTTCATTAATGCTAATAAGGGTGCAACTACATTGCCACATTGTGTTGAATATGTATGCTTTGGAGGCTAATAACCTTAATTTCAAAACTGATGACTACGGTATAAGTATCAGATTGAAATAACAAAAAATTATTCCATTGCTTACATTATTTTTGTACCCCAATTACTTTGGTTTTGTCAAAAAGTTTGATAGAAATTGAAAGGGAAAGACGTTCTGGAGATCCAAAGCGATCAAATGAGAGGGGAATGTAGTTCAGGGCTTTTTTTCTTAAATGTTGAAGTGTGGGAAATCTTAACATTAGTGGCAGTATGTAAATAAAAGCAAATGCAAACTCTTGGCAAATTTCAGCCTGCAATTCCCATGAGAAAAGGCTGTAAGATCAGAACCAGCAGTATGTTGCAGATTGCACAGAATATTACTATTATTATTTAATTATACTAAGCGTTATAAACACAGAGAGCAAACTCTGAAGCATTACAGAGTGACCTTACAGGGACTAATGATGGCAGTGAAGAACAACTGTGGGGCCAGCAAACCCTTTACTGTCATGTATCTGCTGGTGAAGGCCCTGCCACCCTGGAGGTGTGCTGCTACACTGCCTCTGTCTGAAAGAGAAATGGGCAGTGTTTGGTAAAATTCTGGGTGAGGCAGAATGGGGACAAGAAAAGGAAGAACTGTGCCATGCAAGAAAGCCTTTATTCATTTTTTTGGCATTTTTAAAATTTATGGCAATTTTAAAATACGTGTGGGCTGGTACTTCAGAGGCCAGCAACCTGCCTTTTAGAAGACCCACAGCCTCAGATTCCCCACATGGGTACAGTAGGAGATCAAAGCCTTTATCTGTTAAGTAGATATACAAAGTATGTAATATGAAGCCATTAATTCATCTGTTGATAAACTGTATTGATTTCTTGTTTTGAACTAGTAAATCAAATACAAATCTTTATAAATTGGATTATTATCCAAGATCCCTTATAGTAATAAAAATAGTCAGCAACATTTAATTTTGTTAAAATATCAGGAAAGAAATCGGAAAGTATCTGTTGAAGTTCAAATAATATACACTCTGGTCCAGTCGAGAAAATGAACTGTGGTACTTGCCTGAAGATCAGACATTCACCCACAGCAACTTTTAAGTAAATTGCCAGGCTGTAAATGGTGGGTCCTTGGAGCATGCCTGTGTCTTCCTTTTTGTTTATACAAGGACAAGTAAATGGAGAGATATAGCTCACACCAGATATTGCAGACTGAAAAAGTTTGTGAGTTTTTATTTATTTATTTATTTTATTTTCATACAGGTTTGAAACTCCTGTATGCCTGTAAATCCTGTTAGGCTTGGTTCTGTCCCTTAGGTGTACGTCCTTCCATGGTGTTGATACGGATCCAGAGGGAGCACTTCCAATGAAAGAAAATGGTAGCAGCAGGGCTGCTGCTGTTACTGTGACAGATAGAGCCCCTTCTTTACATGCTGTCAATACAAAATTTTGTATCCCTTCTAGCACTTCTGTTTTGTGTACAAACTGACTGTACAGCTACTCAAGTTAATGACACAGGGCAAGGAAACCAGCTTAAGAATTGTCACGTAATTATAGCACGTTGTTGAACTAAATAAAAAAATTAATTTAATTGTTAGCATGCTTCCTGGCATAGCTTCAGTCCAGGGCAACTAGTCTCTCCCACACAATTCCTGGATGTGGTGCTGGGGTTGGTGTAGACCAGGGTTTCTATCCACAGGTCAGCATAAATGAAGCAACCTGCTCTGGAAAGAAGATAGTATATCCACACAGTTAGAAAACATGCCACGCTCTTTCCCAGAAAACAGACCCTGTTCTATTTTAATGATAAGTATAAATGCAGCCAGTGATCTCACACTAGCTCTACTTGCAGGTGCCAGCTCACCTTAAATGACATGCCCTCTTTATCGGGTCATGCATATGAAATAGGCTCTTTTTCCTCCCACTTGACATCAAGTGTTATTAGCCTTTAAGGACAATACATGTTCTGATACAAACTTAGGCAGGAGAAGGAGCAACAACAAGCAATAATAAACATGACCTGGCTCTAATTTTCTTTGGTCTGCAGTGGGAGAAAGATGGGAAAAATTGTTCCTGACTTCAGAAGCTCCCCTGTATTTCAAAGACCAGAAAATGTTTGCTCCATAATCAAAAGGTCTCATTCCAATCAGACAAGATCATGGGGAAAAAGGTAAAGCAATAGCATTTTGGTATGGACTGAAGTTAACTCAGTGCTATGAGTCATTACACACCAATCAGTGCAACTCTGCCCTCTTTCCTGTATTTTCAAGAACAAAATGATGATAAAGACTCTCCTAAACTCTAAGCATGCATATACTTATTCATACATACCTATTTTAGTTTTTACATAAATATTATGGAGATCTGCACTGGGTGTTTCATAAGTAGTTAGTGTTACTGGGTCACAGTTACTCTTAACATAATATTCCTAGCGTTGTTTTTCTATAAATAGCTCACAGATCATCTACATGCTTTAAAAGAAAACAGCTGGAACTGGCTTATGTTCATGGCAGTGACAAGAGTTTTTGAGCAGAAAACACCATGGTAGTGTCATCAATTAATTTGTCAATGTGTTAGAACTATCTCAATGGCAACAAGAATCTGCCACGATATCCTGTTTACAACACAGCACCTGAATAGCATGCAAAATCTGATTCTTACTGGTTTTTCTTGTGTGAGGTGTCCTGAGAGTGAACTGCATAACATAAAAGAGAATTAAATGTCTAACACAAGGTAAGTTGTGAACAACAGAGAAAAGCTGAGTCAGGATTATTAAACGGTCAACAGAAATTGATAATTACCATTTAAAATACCCTGAACATCTTTGAAGACGATAAGACTCAGAGACTGGTAATGAACTGGAGGTGTTGCCTATGGCACTGTGTATTAAACAGATTTTACTTTTGCTTTCAAGGTATCTTGGAGAACTTTAGAAATTAGTTGCTTGAAATTGTCTGCCTTTGCCTATCTCAGTGTGCAGTTGGAATAAATGATTTAAGATAACCAGCTGAATCACTGGGTTCAGTCCTACACTGCTGTGGACAAGAAAAACGGTCTTTTTTTCACCATTGCCAAAGATGCTGCAGTCCACCACAGGTCAGTGCATCACCCAGTCATCACAGAAAACATTTAATGGCTTGCCTTTTTCCCATTTGATGTGCCACAGCTTTTTCTTACATTTCAGCTTGGCTTTCATTTCCAACTTCAATTAACAACACGCAAACAATCACCTCTGTTAGTTGATCAGCTCTGTCCTTCACCTTTGCTGTTTTGGCAGAATAGGGCAGGGTCCTGACCCTGGACTCTGGCAGAGTTTTGAACTGTAGATTAAAAGGAAAGCTAAGGGTGACTATGTTCCAGTACTGCAGATGAATGAGAATGCTGTATATATGGGATGAAGAAATGTGCATTAAATTATCATTACACTTAATGAAATGGTATTGGTTTGAGGAAAAAAGATAAATTATAAGAGTTAAGGATAATGCCCCCAGAATACAAAGGAAATACAGTATGTAAAAACATCCCTCACAACTACAGAAGTGTCTTAATATGGGGAATCACAGAAAACAGGTCTGGAAGGGATCCGAGAAGGTCAGTTAGTCTATCCCCTGCTCCAAGGCAGGACAAACTATATATAAATCATCCCTGACAGACGGCTGTGTTATGTCCTGCTGAAAAAAAAAAACCTAGTGAGGGAGACACTATAGCTCCCTGGGCGGTCTACTCCATTACTCAATGATCTGGCCATTAGAGAGTTTATCTCTTGCTGCAGTATAAGCTCCGGCTTCTTTCCCTGCCATTGCTTGATAGAGAAAAAAAGGTTTATTCCCTTTCTCTTTGCGGCAAGCATATATCACACAAGAGCAGAACACTCTCAGGAGAGTGCTTTACATATGGAGACTGTGATACTGGCCATACTCTTTTCCCAATTTTAGCAAATTTTGTGGGCCTATTTCATAATTAAACTCATGTAATGAGTTACCTATCTTTATGAGTTACAAAACAGAAAGCTAAAGTGTTAATTTAAATCTTGCTAGGAACTTCCTGCCACCTTTCCCTGTGCGTGTTTTTGGCTACGGCTACACAACATGCGCACACACGTACCCTGTGCTCACCCTGCCCTGGCCGCAGACCAGGTGTTCATGAGCTGTGTGATGAATCATGTTAGCAGGACACGGTTATTAAGCCTGCTAATCTGTTAGCCAGCTCAGAAAGCAATCAGAGCTAACTAATACCCCTCTAGAACTGTCTTTTTTTTGTACTAAAGGACTGCCTGTCTAGGGAGGGTACTGTGAGTCAAGCCAGGACACAGACACAGTAGGGCACAAGCTGCTCCACAAGAAAAGCCCTTGCAGGAGGCACACACTGAACATTATGCATGGAGGAGTGGCAGGTTAGCTAATTAAAAGACCTCTCCCTATTCTCCTAACCCATTTATGAAGCTCTGTGCGCTGGGTAACACTGTGAGAGTCAGGCCACCACATGCCTTGGGTGATGTGGCAGGAGCCCAGCTACAACCTGGCATGGAAGAGGCACAGCACAAGGCTGCATATGGAGACAATCTGGTGCCTAGAGGGGCTCGTTAGCTGCCGAGACTTGCACCGAGGTAAGGCTACTAGCCTTGACTCCTGAGGAGAAGCTCTGGATCTTGTATATGAGGTACCATTGGTTGGTGAGTCAATGCATGAGTGGGCTCATGCAGGACAGGACCATCAGGAGCAGGATGTTTGAGGGTCTCAGTGCAGGCAAGATAATGTCCTTTAATCTCACGCATTCCCTTACTTCTCCAAAATATCACTCCCATACGTTAGCCCTAGAAGTACTTTTGTGTGATGTAGCTTGCTTGACATTCAGTGTGGGGCAGTCTTTATGTAAAGTACGGAGGAACTGGAACATGACACACCCTAGCACACTGATTTGCCTATGCAGACATAGGTAAAAGCAGAATTTAGTTCAAACATATTTGTCTTTCACCTGATATTTTCTTTCCTCCTTTCTATTTTTTTCACTATATTTCTAACAGACCTCAGTTTCTTCAAAGTAGGGAAGAATTCAATAGCTTTCACTTGTTATTGAAACTAGATAGAGTTCACCCTTCCTTAATATCAAAGGTAAACTGGAAAATTACAAAACTACCCCAACTTAGGTTTAATACCTTCTTTAAATGTAGTTCATTTTTTATAGCATATATGATTCATAAAACTACGGACTGACACAAGACAATTTTAAGAACAAGAGACAACTGCCTGATGGTTGAGTCAGGAGTTTTGGTCCCAGCAATGAATTTTCCAGCTTTTACACTTGTGTCCATGTTAAAATAGCGAACATATTATTCCACCAAAGAATTCTTATCCCCACCAACTGAACAAAATAAAAATCACATAACAAGCTAGGCAGAACTGTGAGAGATGCACATGTACATGGTTATTTCTTTCAAACCCTTACATTATTTCCTTCATTTCTATGCATACATTAATTCTGTGAGTACATGACATGATAATGAAAATAAGACTAATGATTTGCAGCAGGATTTGAGAGCTTCTTAATGGAATTGAAGAAAATGGAGATAACACTTAATTGCATAGTGTGTTTGGACTATGGATTCTGCACTGCTGTTCTTGAACAAGCCTGAAAACAACTCAGTGTTGATATGCAACAGACACCAGAACGTACCTCCTGTCTGCAGAAGTCCACCTGGGTGCTTTAAACATAACCATTAGAAACTTCACAAATTATATTCTTCTATCAGTCAAAGAGTGGGTATTTTTTCCCCTCAAAACATGTATATTATGTGAATATAGAAGATTGGCATGTGTATGACTAAGAAAAACATTTCTGATGAAAGCTTGCCTGAAACACATCTTTCTTTCCTTTGACATCTGGGCATAAGGCTGGGGAAGAAGGGCGGGTTTTTTTCACTTTCTGCAGAGTATTTTGTTTTCCTCTGGCAACTTGCTGATTTCAGTCTTACGGTGGATTTTTTAAAATGTCATTTTTATTTATGAATAATGAAGTTATATATATATGTGTGTGTAACTTTTCAGCATTTAGTTTTAAGGTGGAATGTCTGTGTAGGAATACATACAGAGAGAGTAAATTAAGAGAAAAATCGCTTCTATAATATTGTATTTTTAAAAGATTTACACATGCACATAGGGATAATGGACATGAGAATTTCCATACAATAGAAAATAAGGACAAAACTCTCCCAGTGCTTCTAGAAGCAGAGATGTCTTCTTTCTCACATGTAAATTCAATATCAACAGACACGGTTAAGCCATTAATATCCACGGAGGTTTGGGATTCTTGATGTTGCTAAGAATCCCAGAACATACACAAACATAAAGCAATATGTTTTCGAGATATATCCCATCCTGCTTTTCTATGAAAAATAGATTAAAAAGCCTGAAATAGAGAAAAAAGCCTAAAATATGGCTTTCAGCCATCAAGATAAAGAGCCTTGCATGAGACACAATGTAATTAGAAATCTGGAATACATTGATGCTCAATGCCTTCCAGTCTGCAGGCTAATCAGGATGGTGCAGATCATTTACTCTGCAGCCTGATGCAGCCTATTATTGTTACCTTTGGGCAACCTTGTCCAGTCTGCAATGGCTCCTTTTCTCATCAGTCTTTTGGGACATGGTAGTTGAATCACGGAACAGTCCCGAAACCTGAAATTGTGGCTGTGACCTTGGCTGTCTGTTTGAGGGTAAATACTCCTTTCAGTCAAGTCTACAATGACTGATTACATTCTGGGTTTTAATATTTATAAAACCCTTAGACAAAAGGTGCTGCATATTGCAAATTACAGTTACAGGACTATGCCCTGAAGTCCTTTTTTCAGTTTGCCTGATCAGCGGGATTTTAGTTGAATTAGCATTTGGCCTGTTTCTTATTATTAATACATACTAAGAGAACTACTCTAGCTTGTGTTGTCTATTTTCAGGTGGATTTAAACTGTTCCAGGCTGCATTAAGGAAGGTAAAATCAGAATCATTCATTTTCTCATACCTGCGTGGAGGTCCTGAAGCATTTTAGCTTAATACACACCAAAATTCCTTGCTTACACATTAAATCAGAATATAGATTTTATAGGGAATAAAGAAGAGATTGGACAGAAAATGCTTTAGATGTGATTCATGATCATGAGTGTTCCGTTCAGAAATTTGAACTCAGGTTTGCCTAAATGTCAGAGGATGTTGCTTGTACATAGGTTCAATCTTTCAACATTTCCCTCCTGCTGTTCTTGCTGTATTCCATGGGTTACCTTTGCCCCACAAATGGCTGTTGGTTACTACATGTTAAAGTATACGTGAACAGCAAATTAAAAGCAGAGAAACACATCTACAGCACAACAGACTATTTTAGTACCCAGTGAAACTAGGGTAAAGGTTGCAGCTGGTTAACAAATATTTTGGCAGCACATATAAAGGAGCAAAAAAGGAAATTCAGAATGCTGAGCTTTGCACTATCAAAGGCTTTTCAATTCGTATTAATTTTTAAATACCATAAAATGCTTGGCTTGAACATACAGGCATAAAATAGCATTCATAATGCTTTTTAATATGAAGTCTTGAAACAAGAAGCTGCTGACACAGATCTTTTG